>NC_134096.1:63230686-63547825 GCF_000715075.1 Nicotiana tabacum
GACAAACTAGAGAAAGTAAAAAAGGACAGACAAAAATAAACAAATGAAAAACTAGTCAATCAAAGATAAAGCTAACCTTATTTTCTCCTCTAGAACAACAGTAGTGGGGTTACCATAGCGCCCATATTCAAAACTTGCACGTCTTTTCTCCTGCCAAAATATCATAAAGTGAAATTAATCACAAAGACAAATTCAGCTTGCTGAAAAGATGTGCTTAAAATTCTCTTTTACCAATATGATGGTACATCATTATACTATTTAACAAAAGCTGACAGCAAGTGGCTAGGGCTGTGCTATGATTTCCCCTTTCAAGCCAGGAACTCTTCATTGGAACTAGAGAGTGAATATCTTTTTAACTCAACTCAAGAATCCAATACAACAACAGTAAATACCTTGAAATCAATAAGGTCAGAAGTTTTATTGAAGAAGTAAGCAGACGTGTTAACCACTGGGGTAGTTATGGCATCAGTAACAATACCGCGTCCCAACCTTTCACCTGCAGAAGAACAAGAACAAACAAAGTATGTTTTTATCTCCATTCACACAGCTGATATGAAAGCACATAATTACTCTTATCCTCTCAAAACCTTGTTGTTGCCAGTTGCACTATACAAAGGTAATTCTTGAAATATTCTTCATTCAAACAAGAGAATATACATAAAAGTGCGTATATGTTATTTGACGAAAGAAACTTTTTTTGTCATAGGAGGCAATCCAACAACCCTCATGCATTTGGGCAACAATATTCAAGGAACAACATTCCTTTTTCTTTCTATCATTTTGTTGTGGTTTGCCAGAAGAGGAAAAGAAGGACAAAATTAACAGTGTTGAAATCAAAATCCAAGTTAGAAATGGTGGGTTGGAATGGAAAATGAAAGAACCGCTTCTTTCATTTTCCACTCCAACCCACCATTATTTATTGGGTTTGGATTCCAATAAAGAGTTAGGGTAAAAGAAAAAGTTCGGAGGGAATACACAGGAAACCCTCATTTCCTCCTCCTTCTCTTCCTTCCCACATAAACACATACAGCAAGAATGAGCATTGAGCAAATATAAAGAGAACCTTAATTCTTTTTCTTTTTCTTTTTTTGGATTGGTAGAACCTCAATTCTACTGAGCATTATGAGCTAATTCAAACATACCGATAAATAAAGTTGAACGCTTTTCAAATTTCAAACCCTTATATCCAAAAAATCAATCCAATTTTAATTTGAAATGCTACATACTTTTATCCTCAATTTGAGAGCCTTCACTGTGATTCGTCATCTTCAGTCTAAACATCAATGGAAACTGATTAAGGCCCCAAACAAATTTCATTTCATGCATCTTGTAACGACCCAATCGGTCGTTTTGCTTTCTAGATCCCCGTTCCCCTAAATAAGACTCCCCGTATGTGCTTTTACTACTTTATGACTTGCGGGGATGGTTAGTTCGGATTTGGAAGGGTTCGGGTTGAAATCGGAACACTTAGTTCCTTGTTATTGGCTTTAAAGGGGCCAAGTTCGACTGGGGTCAACATTTCTAGTGAACGACCTCGAAACCGGGATTTGACGGTCCCAATAGGTTCGTATGATGATTTTGGACTTGGGCGTGCGTTCGGATCGGGTTTTGGGTGACCCGGGAGTGTTTCGGCGCCTAAAGTTGAAAGTTGGTTTATTGAAGGTTTTAAAGTTATTTAAATTTGATTTGGAGTAGGTTTTGGTGTTATCGAGGTCCGTTTGGGATTCCGAGCCCGGGAATAGTTCCGTATGGTGATTTAAGACTTGCACGCAAATTTTGGTATCATTCCGATTAGTTTAAGTATGATTCGGCGCGTTCAGAGCAAGTTGGAAGAACTCGAAGTTCATAAGTTGATTCGTTGGTTTGGGGTGCGATTCTTAGTTTTGGTGTTGTTTTCCGTGTTCCGAGGGTTCGAGTGAGTCCATCTCATGTTTACAAACTTGTTGGTATGTTTGGACGAGGCCTCGGATGCTACTCGGACGTTGCACGGATCGAGTTAGAGCTCAAAAGGGGCTGCTGGTGCACCAGTTCTGGTGTGCCCGCACTTGTGGCGAGCTTTTGGCCGCAGGTGTGAGCTCTTGGCCACAGAAGCGGTTTTGGCCATTTGGCCAGTGGTCCGCAGAAGCGGAGGAACATGCACAGAAGCGGCCTCGCTTCTGTGATGAGAAGACCGCAGATGCGCTCCATCCTCCGCAGAAGCGGAGTCAGCCAGCCTGGGCTAGGACCGCACCTACGATGACTTTTCCGCAGGTGCGGCGCCACAGATGCGGCCCCAAGTCCGCAGAAGTGGAAATGTTGGAGGTAGTGAGGTCCTTTTAATATGGGACTTAGGCCATTTTGGGTTCATTTATTGCATTCTTTGGACGATTTTGGAGCTCTTATTGCATTCTTTAGGCGATTTTTGAGCTCTTAAAGAGAGGCTTTCACCTGGCTATATTGGAGATAAGTAATTTCTATCCAATGTAAGTTAAATACATATATTATGGATAGATTTTAACATGAAAAATTGTGAAAATTTTGGGTTTAGATGAAAAACCTAGGTTTTGATAGAAATCGGATTTAACCATGAAAATGGTTATGGAATTGGGTGAAAATTATATATTTGAGTTCGTGAGATTATGGGTAATAATTATCTTCGAAAATTTCCGAAATCCGAGCACGTGAGCCCGGGGATAAATTTTAGGAATCTTCCAATTGAGATTGGGTAATCACTCTAATAGTTAGATTATGAACTTTTGAACATGTATTGATTAATTTACACAACATTTGACTAGTTTCGGATTGTTCGGCACTGAGTTGAAGCTTTAGAGTGAATTTGAGGCCGGAAAGCGAGCTTTGAGACAAGGTAAGTCTCTTACCTAACCTTGTAAGAGGGAATTTATCCCATAGGTGATTTAAATTACTATTTGCTTCTAATTGTCGGGGCTACGTACGCACGAGATGACGAGATTCGGTGCGTAGCTACTAATTATGCTTATGTACGGGTAGTTTAGGACCCAAATCTAGTTTAGGACCCAAATCATAAAATATTTATAATGTTTGCACACTACTTGTTAATTAAAAGTGCCTAAATTATATTGGAACTTGATAGAGGAATTGAAAAAGACCGTTAATGAAAATTGTGCTCCTTTGTGTATTAGTCTTGTAATAATTTTTGAATCGGATGTTCATAAAGTATCCTCTCTTCTTGTGGAGCGGGCTGAACGCCTCAGCAATAGAATAGATGCATTTATGGTTCGTGTCGCTCGACCCTCGGCAGTGTACACATTATTCTGGATCGGGTCGTACGACCTCGGCATAAATCGTACGTGTTAATGCACGAAACCTAATTATACTTGATATTGTTTTATGGCCTGAGAGGTTGTAATTATTAATGACAGAATTTGACCTGAAATTTACGATTTGTGAAAGAACTATGTATTTACTGCTTGTTATTGAGTATTTATTATTGTTTATATAACTCATGCTTATGTAGAATTTCTGCATTTTATTGTAAGCCCATAGTAAGTATCGAAATCGACCCCTCGTCACTATTTCTTCGAGGTTAAACTAGATAATTACTGGGTACATGTTGTTTATGTACTCACGCTACAATTGCGGTCATATCGGTGCGCACCCCCGTTATTCTGAGGCCTAGTGGTGAGCTGCTTCTTGAACCGTTCTGCAGCACCTAGAGTCTCTTTTTATATCTATTTTTCTGTCGACTTTATTTCAGACAGCAGTTAGAGTCATATACTTGTGATACCAGGTCTTGGAACACCTACTAGTAGACTTTATGGTTTTGGGGTTTTATTTCACTGCATTTGCTCACTCCTATGCCTTCGTCTTATTTATTTAAAAAATTTCTGCTCTTTAATTTCTTAATAAATGGAATTTAATTACTTGCTTATTAAAAGAGTAATCACATGGTCAGTTCACCGTTGGCTTGCCTAGGGCCGACGTTGGGCGCAATTACGGCCTATAGGAGGAATTGGGTCGTGACACATCTCTTCCAAGATTGTCAAGTAAACATTGGGTTTAAACCATTCAATTAATCAATCAACTACACCTCAATCTTAGATGCTTTATAAAATCTCTATATCTGTTACCATTATAAGATAAAAATATATTCATTACACACCATTGCATGGAGAGTCAATTGGTTTTTTGACCTTTTACAAACTTGTTTTTAGTTTTATGACCCTACCTCTTTTTTTACACATGGGAGATTTACTTTTGCACGCAGGAGATCTTTCTTTTACACGTTAGAGATCTAAAAAAGACATTTTCTTAAATTCAACATTGTAAAGGGCCTTGTAGGCCTAAAACCTCTTGCATGGATGATGGACCGTCCAATTTTATAGTCCCGGCATTCCACATCACGTGGAAAAGTTGAAAGCACGGAGTTTAAAAAAATAAATTTTGAAATTTCTGGTTATAACATGTGATAACAGTTGATTTTCCAAGATTAGATTGTTACATAAACAGTGACAGACGGCAAAGTTTTCAGAATATAATCCACGAACCAAGGCATAACATAACAGGGGAAACCGAGAACAAAGACGTCAAAGAGAGAGGCCATAGAACCATACCGGCATGAATAGCGACGCTTCCATCGGAATTCAAAAACGAAGCGTATTTATTAACACCTGTAAAACCCTCAATCTGTACAGTTTCATCATTAAAAGCCGCATTTTCCACCAGCGGAGCAACGGCGGAGGAATCGACGGCATTAGCCGCCGGAGTGAAGTCAGGACCGGCATGGTTGTTGGACCACGACGCCGCCACAACTTGAGCCACGCCGATGTTGCTGCAGTTCCTCCGAGCCTTAATGCTTAGCTGCCTCACGAAGTTCGGCGGAAACCGGAATATCAGAGAAGACAGGCCGTGTACTTGAGATGGGTGACTCACCGAGCTAGCCTTGCCGGGGAATCGAACGCCGGCTTTCGGGGGCGGAAGACAGCCGGAGAAATCGGGGTCCGAACGGCATTCGAATGACGGAATTACCCTAGCAAAGCTGGAGACAGCCATTGGTTCTAGGGGGTTAAAATGTAATTCTCCGACGGCTAAGAGGCCTGCCTTTCTCTATGAAAAATGAAAATATAAAAAAATGAAAAAGAGATGAAAGTTCGTTCAGGGTTGCGTTCCACATAAGTTTAAATACTTATCACAAAAGGTACTGTACTATGAGAAGAAGAGAATATGCGCAGTTGACATTTGTCGTCTTGTAAAAGGAAAAAATTAAATA
This sequence comes from Nicotiana tabacum, assembly GCF_000715075.1. Lineage (NCBI taxonomy): Eukaryota > Viridiplantae > Streptophyta > Magnoliopsida > Solanales > Solanaceae > Nicotiana > Nicotiana tabacum. The sequence goes on from NC_134096.1 coordinate 63,235,914, forward strand.
ATGGGCAAAACACAATAGTACAATACTATTATGATAGTTGAGAGGAAATGTGACCGTTCTTAAATTTTAGTTGGTCCAAGTAGTTAAGGCGAGGAATGTGAATAATTTAGTAAATATTGAATTACTATATTAAAATTGAAAATTTTGGTATTTGATATTCTATATTTTGGTATTCGATATGGTATTTAGTTTAATTTTTTTTAAAATTAATATTAGGTATAATATTTGGTATTTTAAAATAAAATACCGATATCGTACCGAAATATATATTATATTACATAATACACATATTATTAATTATTACATAAATATAAAAAAATTTAAAATTTTGCTTTCCTTTATTGTCTAAGTTCATCGATTAACTCTAAGCAAGTAACAAGACATTTTTAATGATCAAATTTATTCTTTTATGTATAGTTTTCTCTCTTTGGGTTGATATTTGTAGGTTTGGACAATTTTTTTGTCAACAAACATTTTTAGATTTGTACTTTTGAGTACTTTAATTAAGAATATTACAGTCTCTGACTCTACATACCAGTTAGTATTCTAACCGAATAAATCGAAGTTACCGAACCGAATAAACCGAAATCGAAACCGAAAGGAGAAAAACCGAACCATACCGAATTTAATTAGGTACGGTATTTGTATAGCATTTTAAGAAATCAAATACTGAAAATACCAAACCGAAATATCTAAATACCGTACCGTACCAACCGACGAACACCCCTAGTTTAGATTAACAAGGTGAAAAGTGACCTCAACCACCAAGGAATCTCCACATTTAATAAAGGTCTCGATGTTAATTATAGCATAATAATTCTTTTATTAGTTATCACAAATTTATGCAGAAATAATCTTTACATTGTTAATTCATGCCTAAACTTTGTCTTCTCAACCAAAATTTTAAATAACTACGTATCTTTTAGTAGGAGAAAAAAATGGATAGTTGGAAAGAGGGTGGCATGTGAAAGATGATAGGGTAGTTGAATGTACTAGCATAGGCCAAAGAAAATTGAATCTTCTCAATTTTTGTTCTCTGTAGCTACACTTGACGTTAGAAAAGGGCGCTTCACTCGCTATCAGCGTTGAAGTTAGAAGATTAGCAATGGGTTCGTCCAAACTAGATAATTTAGTTTAAATCTTTGTATTTGTTTACCCTAAAAAACGGATAACAATTGAATTTATATGTGATTTTAAGGATATGTTGATTAATTCAATAACAAGTGATTAATGACATTAGATTAAGCAAATGAAAGATGTAATAAATGACCATACCGATGATAGGGGCGATTCCGGGCTCGGTTTATGGCTTGACGAAAAACTTGCCCTGGATTCCAAGCTTGTACTTATAAAGAACACAAGAACAAGAATAAGAATTGTAAACAACAAAGAGAATTGCAATACATTGCCTTGATATGCGTATTACAATGTGTGTCATGAATAATAAGCTTCCCCCTTTATATAGTAGGGAAGTTTTACCTTAAGTACAATTCTAAGAAAGGTAAAAAAAATTTGTTTCGCTAATTACCGATTTTCTGCTGATACAGGCCGAGATTCAGGCCGTAATATCCGGTTGGTCACGGACATCACGACCCTTTGTTAGTCGTGTGCAGCTGTTGGGTAATGCTCTCCGGAGTCTTGACCCTTGAACCGAACCCGGAGGACACGGCCCCGATACCCCCGAGGGCAGGTGTTTTGCCCGAGCCCCGGTACGAGGGGCTCCTTGCTTTGACTTTGATTCATTACGGTCACGTTCTTGCTCTGTTTGTCTTACCGGGAAATCGAGGTGTTCAGTGAGCCCGATTTTATCCGTATACATATAGTCTCCTCGTTTCTAAAAGAGTAGTCTTGCCGACACGATGGGAAACGACAGATGACTCTGATTCCTTCCTTCGTATGTTACGACGAGGGAGCTGAAACGTCTCATCAATTGCGTCGTTCTGACTTCGGACACATGTCGCTCACCGGCAGGTCGCCTCCGAATGTTAAGCGTCGGCTGTTTCCCTATAAAAGCTTCCTCATTTTGTCCTTTTTCTACTTTTTAACCAAATCACTACCTTCGAGCTTTCCAACCACCATCAAACCTTCATATCTTCATCCTTGTTCTTCAATTTCCATAACAATCTCCATATTTATGTCCAGATTTTTCTTCAAATCTTCATACTCTGTTCTTCATCTTCAAAACCCGTTTTTTCAAAACTTTGCGTTCTTTTCTCAAACTTTCAAATACTTCCTCAGATGATAGTGGCCAAAACATCGAAAATCGTGCCTCAACAAGTTGCCTCTTCATCTTCTCAACCCGCCGCTGGTACTGAAGCGATTGTCCCTGAGGTGGTTGCCCTCGAAACGGCTTCCCCCGTTGTGGCCACTAACGAACCGGTCGTCGAGCCTCCTTTGTCAGCGTTCATTACCGGGGGCTGCTCAATTACAAATGACTTTAAAGTCGAGAAGCCCTCGCGCAAATAGGATCGGGGTGAAGGAGTCTCGAGGTACATATGTTCTGTGACTGAAGATGTTCTTCCCAAAGTTCGTAAGGACTGTAACTGGGAAGGAAAGAACGTAGTAGTCCCCGGGCCCAAGGACGTCGTCACCACCCACGTGGAGGGGTACTTAAGTGTTTACACTTATCCCTTCACACTGGGCCCGATAGACCCGATCGTTTTTGTCACGCCCCGACCTCGGGGAGCGCGACCGACGCTCAACCGAGATAACCCGGCTAAGCAAGCATGTACAAATGTCTTCCACCTAGACTCACCCATGAATAAAGAGAAGGTATATTTCATTAATTAGATAATGAGAAGGTTACATGAACAATCCAAATTTCATTACAATTAGAACTTCATTCAAGATTTCCCCAAAATATTACATTACACGTTCATAGTTTAGATGTGAAAACATATGATACAAATACAACATTTCTAAATTGACTTCCCAAAATGAAGGTACCACCCACGCTATGTCTACGGAGCCTCTAATAGATACAAAAGAGTAGCATGCTGGTGTCGTCAACAAGACTACGGCTATACCTCAAAATAATATACACAAAGGACAAGAGATACAAGACCCCAAAATGAAATGTGGCTCATCAAGTCAGTTGCGGAGAGGTTGTGCTGCTATCACTGATCAATACCACCTGCTATGGAACCACCTGCATCAATTAAAGATGCAGCGCCCCCGAAAAAAGAGACGTTAGTACATATGGAATAGTACTAGTATGTAAAACTAAACACCCTCTTAATAGAACGAGTAACAGTAAAAAGAGAAGAAAATATGAAATCAATAAGAGTCTCAAATAGTATCAAGGGGGGTCAAGTTAGGAGAAAAGTAAATTTCAAGTAAGTTTTAATATTTTTAAGTTGGGAGATCTTTAGTACCGATATACTACCGTACTTTTAGGCACGGAGTCCGTTCTCAGCCCGATCAGCTAAGTCATCTCACCCCGAGACATCCACTCATAACACCACCATGTGCGCGGTATATCGTCCGATCTCAGCCTGATCGGCTAAGCCGTCTCACCACAATGCCGTGTGGGTCGATATCACATCACATCTTGCTAGCAGTAATCTTATCCCATTTTAGGGGAAACATCTCAACACATCAATCTCATCCCATATAAGGGAAAACGGTCTCATCACATCAATACGGGGATTTACCCCTCAATCACTCCTGCACTGGCACGTGTAGTTTTGGGGTTAGGTTATTTCGACCTGCCCTTCCTCGGTGACTAAACGATACTCCCAAAGAATTTATTATTTAAAGGTTTTACAACTTATTTCATAATCTTTCACACGTCTTTCCATTTCATTAGCACTAGTGGCCACAATTGTAATATCATTCTTGGTACGTCGGTCGTATTTCATATTTCATACTAACCCCTATAACTTTCAAGCATTATCATGGATTATCATCAATAAGAGAATTTTTAAATCAAGACTTTAAGTACACATATGGGCAAACAAGAGTCTTAAGCACATTGAGTTTTTCTACCACGATTAGGCATGATAGCTTGCAATTGAAACATGGTTTTTAAATCACAACACTTTTATACATTGATCCTACTAGATTACGTTCTCGGAGGCAATCATGCTATGATAGGAATATTTAGATCACATTTTGGGTACATACATCTTTCAACATAACACTCAATTTTAAAATAATCAACTATATTAGGAAGGGCTCGGAACATGAGACATAATAAATTGAGCCAATCATGATCGCAACTTACTAGGACATCATGGAAGTCGATTCTACAAGAGGAGTTTAGCCAACATACCTCGCTTTGAGATTCTTTAAATTACTACAATATTTCCGAAATCTTAGCAACTTCGATCTATTTAGAAACATAACAAAATTGAACACAAATTAGGAGGGTATTTGTGGTTTCAGCTCATTTGAGCATTTTATCAAACACTAGGTGGGCATTATGATTTCAAGGCCCTCCTATGGTGGATTCGTTCATCCCACAACCCAAAGTCTACCCATTTGAGCTCAACAACCTTCCCACAAACCTTGATAGTACATGCATGCATAAATAACACTCTCACACCTAAGAATCACACTCCCCATTAACCATCTTCTATCCCAAATTCGAAATTGAAACTAGGATATGGAACCTTACCTCTTGGATGAAGAACTTGTGAGTTTTCCTTGTGGATTCTCCAACCTTTGAGCAAGGATTGATGATCAATAAGCTTAGGAACTCCCCTCTCACTCTAGAGCATTTCCTCATTCTAAAATATTAGATTTTTACCTTACAAATGGTCCTTAACGTCTATATATCGAAATAGGGCCAGGTTATAAAAACAAAAAAATGGACCCTATGAACACAGCTCTGCGGTCGCAGAGTGGACCGCACCGCAGATCAGGTCTACAGCCCGCAAAATAGACCGCAGAAATGGTCCCAAAAGCTGGGCTAGTCTGGTCCAGTCTGCGGCCAGGTCTGCAGCCCGTATATCAATTGTGCGGCCGCAGAATCTCCCTCCGAAAATCTTCATGCTGGTTCTGTGACGGATGTGCGGCCCGCAAAATGATTATGCGGTCGCATAATCGACCGTAAAACAACCTCCAAAATTGGCCCATTTCTCTGTCTCACTTTGCGGTGGATTTGCGGTCCGCATATCAGTTCTTCGGTCGCATAATGGACTGCAGAAACGCCCTGTTCTACAATAATTTTTCTTCAAATCCCCGACGCTCTGTTCAACCCAAAAAGTCCGTACCCTGAAATACATTACTCTACCTGGGCACCACAAACCCCCGGGTTTTAGGTGAAATTTTTACGGGGCCTTACAGTTCTAGACTTTTGCAAGAGGTACGAGTGTGCCTCAGGCAGATCCACCCATCGTTGTGGAGGATCGTGACTCTCCTCCGTAACTTCGTGAACAAGATCGAATCTCGTCGGTTCACGATCGACCACCTGCTTCGATTATACAGTCCCCGGATGTTCTGAGGGGGACTGATCAAGCTTACTCTCCGGGCCAGCAAGGCCCCTTTCTCCAGTATCGATGAAGACCGAGATCGTGGCTGTCAAGGATGCTTTGTCCAAGTGAAGACCGAGGATTTGATCCCCCCGGAATACATGCCATTCCCTGATATGTGGAATGCATCTCGTAAGTGCAGCTCCCTCTTTCAACATCAAATATTCTTCTTTTTCCATTTCTATCTTCTCATTCATGTTTGTGGTTGTGCAGCTGCCGCCCGGGTTCCGGATGCAATCCCCCGGTTAAAGGAGTGGATCGAGGGCATCTGTACTCGGATGTTGTACATTGAATGCACATGGAGCGGACTCTTGACGGGTCGATGGGAGGCTCGTTCTCATGGTAAGGTCTCTTTTCGTGTAGCCAACACTATGTCTTCACCTTTTATTATACTAACTCCTCTTCCTTCTTTGTTATTGCAGGTTTGCCTAAGAACACCGAACTTAGGCCTTCGGAAGGGGATGAAGATGTGCCCTCGCCCGTTGATCCCTCTGTTGCTACCACTGAGGGAAAATAGAAGAGGAAGAGAAAACCCGTGGGCTCCCCGAGCTCCGAGGTGAAGAAACCGAAGAAGGGGATGCTCCACAAACCCATGGTGGGCTCCAGTTCCTGGGTACCAAACTCCGACTCCCTCCTCCAGCTTAGGGACGAGCCGGAGGATGAACCTATTTTTGTAACCACGGGACAACCTATCCCGGGGACTGGGATGCATCCGAGGAGGAGACTCGTGAGATCGACCCCCCTAAAACTCAAAAGACCGACGTGAATACCCGGGGTGAAACTTCCCAGGATGTCGGTTCTGCTCTAAAAGAAGCTCCCAACATAATTGAGATCTCGAGGATGTCCTCTTATACTGAGTCTATGCTCGAGGAGGCCCAAACGAGAAAAGACAAATCCAACGAGGGGGGTCAGGGTACAGAAGATCCCCTTCACTCCTTTTTCGATGGATTGGACTCGTCCGCTTTAGAAGACTTCTCCAGGCTAGGCGACCTGGAAGTTTCGAAGAAGGACGCTTCCTCAGAAGCCGGCGGGCCGAGCTCTAGCCCAAAATTGGTCAATCAGTTCCCTGCCCCGAGCGTGTACCATGGAAACAAGAGGTCGATTATACTGACTGTCCCGGAGGATGACCGAGTTTTGTCCGCTCATGTGGGGGTAGCTAGCTACCTCTGATGCCTAGTGACCGAGAAGGACCAAGCAAAAATGAATGTGGTGAACATGCCATGCCTTTTTCAATGAGGCGCAACATGCGCTGAACTGGGTAAGGCATCGTTTCCTTTCATCTATCTTTCGATATCTGTGTTTGTCGTTACTCACATTTTCTTTGCCCTTTTGTAGGCCTCGGTACTTCACCATGAGAGCTTCCTTCGATACCGGGTTGAGGTCAACCAACTAGAGCTCGAGATCAAGGAGCTTGCCCAAAAAAGGGACATGTACAAGTTTCTTAGCGAGCATCAAGATGGGGTCGCCAAGAACCTCCAAGCTGAGTTGGTTGTAGCTTAGAAAGAGGCATCAGCCTTAAGGCAGGAGCATGCTGACTTGGTGGAAAAGGTAAAGATTTTCAAAGTTAGAAACAAAAGTTTCAGTCGCAGGGGCTAACAATAATACTTTGCAGGTCCAGCAGAAGATCGACCAACTCAAAAAGGAGATGGATGAGATCCAAGTGATGGCCGATGGGTGGAAAAAGAAGATGGACCTGCTGGCCTCTGAGAAGGAGACTACCCAGGCCAAGCTGTCTTCGGTGGAAGTTCAGCTTCAGGTGGCGAAAGAGAAGGCTGATAAGTGGGTTCTACAAAATGAGGACCTTCAAGCACGACTGAGCTCGGCCATCATTGAACGAGATGCCCTTGGCAAGGAGCCCTAAACAACAAGGTCCAGGTTAGAAGCAACCTCGGCTGATGTTGATGAGATGGTGGTAGGCTGATGTAAAAGTAGCTGAGGCTTGCCTGAAGACTACTTCTGAGTATGTGAGGCGGTTTTCCCGAAGGGAGACTCTCGAAGAAATACATGCCTGAGGTTTCGACCTATCTTCTGAGATCAAAGAGGGAAAAATGCTTAAGGTCGAGGCCAAGAGGCTAGCTGAACCCCGAGGTGAAGAAGGCTCTAAGGGCTCTGAAGAATCCGAAGGCCCCGACGGTTCTGGTGATGAGTCGGGTTCCGGTGAAGACCAGACGGAGATGCCTTAGGACTTTTTATTTGTTTTTGTATCTTGTACATATATTTTGTTGAGGTCGTTTTTATTGGATTGTAAAGATATTCTGAAATGCATAAAGTTTTTCCCTTTTGGCAATTTTCAAGTATATTATCTTTAGCATCTTTTTACAATTGTGAACATTTCTAATGCCTTAGCACATAATCGAACGTAGTAATAAGTCATTTCTCGGAGGTCCGAACAAGACCTGTTCTCAATGCAAATTTTGCTTGAACTTATGGGAGTTCGGAATGGCTAGAAATTTTCCCAAGATGCTTGTTTAAATATTTTTAGACTATATCTTTGCCCAGGGTAACCTTTGAACAGGTTTAGAATTTTGTTGAAGGCCTTATGTTTTAATTACGGGCTTCGGACGTATCTGAACCATTTTTAGGGTGGTCATAACCTTTTAGGTTTAGGCACTGCCTAATAGGTTTTGTGCCTCCGGGTTTCGATAACCCGAGTCGTCCGAACTTATCCCGGACGGCAGTCCCCGAGTGAGGGTAGCCCTTTTGGCTCGGATAAGGGTGACCTTGGGCTCGAATAAGAGTGGCCCTTGGGCTCGATAGTTCCCGGGTAGAAATAGCCCTTAGGCTCGATGCTTTTAAGAAGCACAAAGAATGTTTGTTAGCAAGGTAGACTTTTTTTCATTTATGTGCGTAACGGTTAAGATTGTAAGCGTGTAAAAGCTCGTATTATGGCTAAGGTGGCCTACACAGGCACGGTTCACTTGATCGTTTGGCCATTACAATAAATCCTAACCACCGAGCCTAAACTATTTACGCATAAAGTTTCCTTCCTTGCTAAAAATCTTGACCCGAGGGTGATTGCCCCAATATTCGAGGTCAATCTTCAAGAGGGCTCGGATACTATTGATGCGACCATTGACTTCGATTTAAAACCGGTCTTTGACTTTGAGTTAGCACGATTTACTATTGCCTCGTTAAAAACCTTGTTAGAAAACCCATTTGGGATAAAACCAGTTCAAGGAAAAAAGAGTGCAACGCGTGCTTTCAGACTTAATAGCTACATTCTCCTTTGGTTGTTACATGCAAGTGTTAGCCCAATTTGTAATATATTTATAAAAAATTGAATGATGTCCTACCTTAGCAGTAGTATCGTTTTAAGTGGGTAATGTTCCAGTTGTTTGGTAGCTGTGCACCGTTTCCTGCTTCGAGTTTATATGAACCTTTACCGGTAATACGGATGACTCCATATGGTCCTTTCCAATTCGGTCCCAGGTTCCCTTCATTCGGGTTCTAGGTGTTCAATATTACTTTTCTTAACACCAAGTCCCCGACATTGAAGTGTCGGAGGTTGGCTCTTTGGTTGTAAAAGGCCAAGAGCATGGTCGAACATGCTAAATGGCAAGCTCGGATGGAAGCTCTCAAGGAGGTCAGTGCTCAGGGCTTCAATGTAGAGGCCAAAATTGAAAATGCCAAGACGGAGGAAACCAGGGCTCGAAGGCTGGCCTTCCCTGAGAAAGACTCCGATAGCTCGAGCGAATCTGAAGACGGGGAAAATCCCGATGACGAGGCCTCCGATGAAGACCAAGCCACTTAGGATATTTAAGTTTCTTGTTTTTCTTTTGTATTTATTCTGGGGCCGGTTTGGCCTTTTGTAAAAACCTTTGAATATAAACATAAGGCTTTTCTTGCCTTTTTGCTTTTTGTGCTTTTCCTTTGCTTTTCTGCACTTTACAAAGGTCGAAAATGCCTTAGCATAAAATTGTGTTCGAGGGTTCGGGCAAACCTTGCCTTTATCTCCCTTCTGCCTTATAGATTTATGAAGTTGTATTCTAAGGTCGGGGTTCAGATAATTTGATCAAAACCGAACTAGTGTAGCCATTAGGACTTATGATCAAGTGAGTGCTTGCTCGAACTCGAAGTAAAGTAACCCGTAGGATTTTACTTGAGCGAGGACGGTCTCTTGAACTCAAAGCAGAAGACAGCCCTTAGGCTTTATGGTCGAGTGGGTGCTTGCTCAAACTTGAAGTAAAGTAACCCTTAGGTTTTTAGTTGAGTGAGGACGGTCTCTCAAACTCAAAGCAGAAGACAACCCTTAGGCTTTATGGTCTAGTGAGTGCTTGTTCGAACTCGAAGTAAAGTAACCCTTAGGTTTTTTAGTTGAGCGAGGACGGTCTCTCGAACTCAAAGCAGAAGACATCCCTTAGGTTTTATGGTCGAGTGAGTGCTTGTTCGAACTCGAAGTAAAGTAACCCTTAGGTTTTTAGTTGAGCGAGGACGGTCTCTCAAACTCAAAGCAGAAGACAACCCTTAGGCTTTATGGTCGAGTCAGTGCTTGCTCGAACTCGAAATAAAGTAACCCTTAGGCTTTTTGTAAAAAGGATTGTTTATGGCTTTGTCCCCTTTCCGTCTTGAAAGAGTTTCTTATCATTCATATTTGCGAAACTTGTAATGCCTTGGCATGAAATAGGGAATTTTTCGAGAGTTCGAATAATTTTAGACTCATTAGAGTTTTCGAGGCTTGATATTATCGAAGCCTTTTATGATTTTGCTGGGGGTAGCCTTTCTAACCGGTTTATGATTGTTTTTGAAGGCTTGCTTTGTTACAGAATTCGGACATCTCCGATTCGTGTTAATTCGGTCGTAGCCTCTATAGTCCGGAATTTGCATCTTGGGCTTATTTTCCCGTTTTACTTTCGAGCTTGCCCGAAGTATCAGTCCCCGAGTGGGGTGGTCGTGGCCTATAAAGATCCCTTTTTAGTTCGGGATTTGCCTCTTGGGCTTAATCTAATATGCAATCGAAGAGTCAAATGGTGAGGCCATGACCACGAGTCTAGAACTATTGGATGAGAGGCACGAGGCCCTAGTCCAGTTGGCTTCCCAGAAACAGCGGATAGAAAGATCTAGCTATGGCCGCTTCAGACCTGGCTACGGCCACCTCGGATATGGCCATCTCGAGTTCATTAGCCAAGCCTGCCTTATCAGAAGTGACCAAATCTAACCGATGCTGAAGCTCCTTGATCCTCTCGATCTGTAACGAGGCGGTTTCTTTTGAAGCACGAAGCTAGGCCTTATCCAACTCCAATTGCGCTTGAACGACCTCTTTTTTGAGGTGAGGATATCCATATTCTTTTTGAATATTTCCCCTTCGGCTATTAGCTCATCTACCTGCAAATTGAGTTGTCTGATCTGTTCAAGCCTCTGCCGAACCTGCAGAATCAGATCGTTAGTGGTTATCTCCAACTCATATTCACTATCGTGAAGAATTCAGAATACTTGCTTAGCCATCTCCTGGTGCTCATCCCGAGTCGCTGCCAAGTCTGCTCGAAGTTTTTCACTAAGAAGTTTGTAGGAGTCACTCTTCTCAATGAGGTTCCGAACCTCGACCTCATGCTCCTCTTGGATTCGGAGGAAAGCCTCGTGATGCAACACCGAAGCCTACAAATATTGGAAAAGATGTTAGAATTATCTACAACTCTAAGTGTAATAAGAAACAGTAGAGATGCCATCGAAGTTACCCGATTCAGAGCATGTTGGGCCTCATTGAAAAGGCAGGCGGGTCCCACAGGGGGAGAAAAAATTCGGGAATCCTCCGGGATGGAGAGTATTATTTTCCGCCTACGGTCGGGATCAACACTCGGGGCCAGGAATCGGTCCACCAATTGTAGGCCCGGTCCACCAATTATAGGCCCGATGAAGAATCGGCAACACCCGACCATGATGTTTTCCTCGGTACTGATAATCCACCGAATTCGGTATTATCCTCCGAAGCAGCGGACTTGAGCCCATCCAAAAAGCCATTGATATCGGTCGACTCATGAATACCCTCGTAAGATCGACCTTCTAACATATGACCCTCGCGGATTATAACATCCAAAAACTGAGGGGATCCCGTAATATCGACTATCCCGAGATCATCTCTCGAAATATCCTCTGCTGCCTGAGAAGTCCTGCCCTCAGTCTCTCATTCAACCATCTCAGCTCGAGACGAGATAGTCTCGGCTTTTCCTTGTTTAGGAATTATGGCCAAAGCTCCCTTATCTACCTCCGCCGATTCAGAGGATTGTTGTATCATAACATTAACCCGTACACAAGCTAATTCCTCTTCTCCTTCTTCTGGCTCATCCCTTAATCGGCGGATCGAGTCTGAAGGCATGATACTGGAGCCCCCATTGGGCTTGCGAGTTCTCTTTGCCGGTTTTTTCTTTTTCGAGACGGGGGAACTCGGTGCATCTTTTCTCTTCTTCTCTTTGGCCTGCTTCAGGGCAGGGACCTCTTCATCACCAGATGGGGGCCTCATGGCAACATCCTTCCCAAGTCCTACAAAGGAAAAATGGGGGTAAACAAGTGAAGAAGGTCGAACGATAAATAAACTAAGAAGGAAACTCACCATGACTATGGGCCTCCCATCGACCCTTTGATAATTCCACCCAAGCATGCTCGGAGTACGGTCTCTGTAGCACCAGACCTTCAACCCATTGTTTAAGGTCCGAAATCGGTTCCGGCATCCGAGCCACGGCTGTAACAGGAAAGAAAAAGTGGACCAAGGAAATGAAAGACAGTCACAAATTAAAACGCTCGAAGGAAAATAAGTACTCACAGTTCATATTCCATTTTCAGGAAATAGCATGTCACCGGCAAGGATCAGGTCCGAGGTTTTGACTCGAACAAATCGGCCCATCCAATCTCGATCACGAGTCTCATCTATACTCGAGAACGACGCTTTGGTCGCTCATCGAGCGAGCTTGATTAACCCTCCTCGATAGAGTCGGGGACTATAAAGGCGCATAAGGTGATCGAGGGTGAATAAACACCTCTCAATTTTTCTTGAAAAGAATCGGAGGAGAATCACTATTCTCCAAAAAGAAAGGTGGATCTGGCCTAGGGTCACGTCATACCTTTTGCAAAAGGCGACGTTAATAGGATATAACGGGTCCAACATGAATGGATAAGTATAAACGCTTAAGAACCCTTGCTCGTGGGTGGTAATTGATTCCTCAGGTGATGGTACTGCCACGTGCTTGTCGCCCCAGCTGCATTCCTATTTTACTTTGTCGAGAATTTTCTCGGTGATTGAACACTGGTACCTCGAGATCGGATCACATCGGCCTGGTACCGAAGAAGGTTTTTCAACCTTAAAATCAATGACAGTCGAGCATCCTACCAGAATGAACTCCTCGGGGCGAGGCTCCGCCGCATCCTCATCGCCGGCAGGTCGTGATGAATAAGCGGCCTCTTTTTGCGGTACCGTTTTAGAGGTTTTCGCCATTGATGAATAAAGGAAAAGAAAATTAGGGTTGTATGCGATATAAAGTATATGAAGCAGAGGGATTTTCTGAAGAAGATGAAGTATATGAAGCAGAGGGATTTTCTGAAGAAGATGCAAGAATAGAGGAGAAACTTTTAAGTGAAAAGTTTGGATGAGGATGAGAGTTTGAATATTTATAGCCTGGTGATGACGGTTCAGAACCGGTAGTGACCGACCAACGACTGACAGAAATTTAATGCCTTGATAACTGGACCGACGGGACGTTTGTAACAAACGTCATAATCGGGCTCATCGCTGACATCATCATCCACTAAATCGAAGATCGAAAATTCATATCGTTTCTCGTCATCTTCTTTCCGAGAAACGAGGGGACTATCTGTATACAGTCAAAACCGAGTCTGCCCTGCTTATGACAAATCGAGATTGGAACATAATGGTTTGAGGTTCATTATTGTAATATCGAAGCCATGATACGAAATTAGGTTGTCAAGCTCGGGCCCCAGAGACCAATCGATATCGAGTTCGACCAATATTGAGCTCGGGCCCGAGAGACCGATCAATATCGAGCTCGTACCCCAGAGACCGATCGATAACGAGTTCGACCAAGATCGAGCTCGAGACCTAGAGACCAATCAAGACTGAGATCGGCTAAGATCGAGATCGAGCCAAGAAACAAAAATGCCATTATAGCCGCAAGTGGGAAGAGAATCTCGGTGGAAATCAAGGCTTGAATCAAGAAAAATCTAATTAGTTAATCTATCATGAGATCCCCACTATGTATTTTTAATTATATCCAAAGTAGGATTCCTCCACTATATTAAGAGTAGTTATCATTTGTAAGAGGAGGGGCACAGAGGGAGATATTCATTCATTCATTCATTCATTCATTCATTCATTCATTCAGATTTATTGAGATTTACATAGCATCTAGCAAATATTATCCTTTTTAGGCTTTGGTATTGATTCATCCTGCTCTCTTATCAATCACTCTCTATTCAATTTGGGTTTGTATTCATTCTTTTTACAGTTAATATTCAATATATCTTTACTTATTTTTCTAATTTGTACCAAGTTATACCATGTATCCTTAGAACTACGTATAAATTCAATTCTATCCGTTTTTCGGGTAAACACATATTTAATTAGGAGTTTTATGAATAAGGAGACTCGAACTAGTCAAGAAACACATTAAATGGTTGCTTCGCCGACAGAGTTTGTTCTTGCAATCCGATAGATGGGTAAATGAAAAAAGATTCACTACCGCTCGATAATTGCAATTGTGATATCATTTATATTAGCAAATGAAGCTGTTAAAATAGTATGATATAATATCATTTAAGTAAATTAAATTATTAGGGTTAAAACCTTTACTTTTAACTTTAGGGTCAATAAGAAGTAGGGAGTGTTTCCTTTTAGTGGTACTTATTCGACAATGTATCTTTTAAATTATAGCATAGCTAGTAAAGGAGGTCAAAATTGAGAGATCTTTCACACCAACCTTTCGTGCAAAGTTGATGTCCAACCATTCTATCCGTGGTTGTGGCCTAAAATCATAGATGGATATAGAATATAATTTTGATGGGTTCAATTATTAAAATTTTTAATATTGAACTTATAATATTTTTTGAAATTATAAATTTAAAATTTGATATATATATATATATATATATATTATGCTCTAGAAAATGACGGATTCACCTTAATCATAAACGATAGATGCGGCAACAACTAGGGGTAGCCGACTAGATGTCGTCGACATCAGTGGCATTGTCAAAATTTAAATCAATGAGTAGTTGAGTACTCACTAGCAAGCATTTGAGCCATAACTTTTAATGATAATATATAATTGTAAATTTTGTATTACTATATTTTCCTTAAAAAAAAATAACTTATATATATGTACTGTAGTTGGAGCCCAAGGAAATGAATACACCCCTCACCTGCAACCAAAGGCAACATCGCCATCATCTATTCTTTTCTTCTATTAAGCAAAAGAAGAGTTCCAAAATATATACTAGCATAACCATATTGTAAATGAGATAACTACGCGTTAAGCTGCTGACATACATCACCGATCCAAAGATTCTTGCTCTAGCTGTAGATCAATAATTTTTAATTAAATGAGGAGAGGTTTACTTAGTTATTTAAGTACGTACTTCAATCTAACTAGTCATAGTATGGTTTATATTTTTCGTTTAACCAAAAGAGAAAGGAAAAATCAAGAGGGAGCTCGTGAGTGACTCGAAAAGTCAATTCTGTACTCTTATCAGCTGCTCTGGTCCACATTAATTTTTCGATGTTTCAGAGAATTGTTGTCTTTGCCATCTAGTGTATATTAATTACTACTCCACTATAGGCAATAGACAGAGGCATTTTGAAATCATGCTTGTCCACATCACAGGGAGACATGGCATGTTGGATAGTTTATTGTTGTGATTTATCGAGAGATTACAGAGAAGATTTTAGGAAGAAGAGGACATAGTCATTGAGAGAGAGGAAGACAAAAAGAATATGTATTTTTTTTATAATTAGTGGAGGCTAAGTAAATATATTTATACACTACTCGTAAATGTGTAATCTTAACTAACTAATTAACATCTAATAAACCTTTAGATACAAAGACTAAACTGCCCTCACTTTATTTAACACTCTCCTCAAGCTAGATGGTGGGAAAATATTGATCACACCTAGCTTGAATTTTAAATATTCATGTTGCACTTTGGTTAATCCCTTTATAAGAATATCAGCAGGTTGATCTATAGTTGCAACATATTTGGTGATGACAAGTCCCTGTTGAATTCTTTCTCTCACAAAGTGACAATCAATTTCAATGTGCTTGGTTCTTTCATGGTAGACTGGGTTTGCAGCTATTTGTATAGCTGCTTTGTTGTCACTGTAGATATTGATAGGTAACTGAATCTGTGTATCAACTTCTGTTAGTAAATCATACATCCATATGAGTTCAGTTACTGTTGTTGCTAAGCTTCTGTATTCAGCTTCTGCAGAGCTTCGAGATACAATAGTTTGTTTCTTAGATTTTCATGAAACTAAGGAGTCACCAACTTTAACTAGGAACCCTGTAACTGATTTTCTAGTCAAAGAGCATGCAGCCCAATCTGCATCACAGAACGCAGTGATTGTATTGTTCTGTATACTTGATAGCAAAATCCCTTGCCCTGGTTGACTTTTAACATATTTTACTATCCATGTGTGGTCTTTTGGGCTGTTGAAGGAATTGGCTAAGAGTTTGAACTCCAAATGCTATGTCTGGTATGGTTACTGTTAATTATAGAAGTTTTCCTATTAGTATTTGATAGGAAGTTTGATTACCTAATATATCTTCTTCTTCTGAACCTTTTGTCTTACCAATGCAGTCATCATATTGCTTAGAGGTTAATTTGATATTAACATCAATAGGAGTTACTCCTGGTTTGGCTGCAGCTAGACCAACTTCTGAGATTAGTTCCAAAGCATATTTTCTTTGATGCATAGTTATTCCTTGATTAGATCTAGCAAACTCAATCCCTAAGAAGTATTTGAGCTCCCCCAGATCTTTCATTTTGAATGCATTCTGCAGTAGGTTTTAGTCTCCTCAATCAATTGTAGACTGTCACCTGTGATTAACATATCATCTACATATACTAGAATTATAGTAGTACCTTCAGTTGTTTTTCTGATGAATAGGGAATGGTCATACTGACTTTGTTTGAAGTTGAACCTCAGCAAGGCTTCACACAGTTTTGCATTCCATTGTCTAGGGGCTTGTTTGAGCCCATACAAGGATTTAATAAGTCTACACACAGTGTTATCTCCCTGACTTTTAAATCCCTATGGTAATTCCATGTAAATTTCATCAAATAGGCCACCTTAAATAAAGGCATTATATACATCGATTTGATATATATGCCACTTTCTTGTAGATGCTAAGGCAAGAATGGTTCTTACTGTGACCATTTTCACCACTAGTAAAAATATTTCTTGATAATCAATGCCCTTTTTTGGCTGTAGCCTTTGGCTACTAATATAACTTTGAACCTTTCAATTTCACCCGAGGCTTTGTAATTAATTTTGTAAATTCACTTGCATCCTATAGGTTTCTTGCCTACTGGTAGTGTTACAATGTCCCAGGTATGGTTATTCTCAAATACTCTTATCTCTTCATCCATTGCTTGTATCCATCTTGGATCTAGGATTGCTTCAGAGTAGTTAGTTGGTTCAGTAACTGATGAGGTTGCAGCTACATAGGACTAATATTTAGAGGAGAGATGATCATAGCTGATATATTTGTTTAGAGCATAAGGTACATTTTGATGAATATTGAGAGATACAAAATCTCTCATCCAGAGTGGAGGATGTTTGTCTCTGCAGGATTTTCTAGCTTCAGTTTGTGGTTGATTATGTATCTTAGTAGTAGTAGATGGTATTTCTTGTGAATTGTGATCAGTAGTAGTAGATGGTATGTCATGTGTAGGTTATGTATAGAATTCCATTTCTGTATGTGTTGTATGTATGTCTGTATAACGTTCTTCTGTGTTGTACTGATTATCTGTTTCACCTCTTTTATTATTGTCACCCTCATTAGTGGTTGTAGATTCTGTTTTGTTCTCAATTAGTATTGTAGGATTATCTAGTTGCATTCTTGAGTCTGGTATTGTATCAACAAATATTGGTTGAGAGGTGTACTCTTTCTTGATAAAGGGAAATATATCTTCTCTAAATACTACATCTCTACTTATGAAAAATGACTTATTTGAAGGATCATACAAGATATACCCATTTTCGACTTCTCAGTATC
The DNA here is from genome assembly GCF_000715075.1 of Nicotiana tabacum. Taxonomy (NCBI): domain Eukaryota; kingdom Viridiplantae; phylum Streptophyta; class Magnoliopsida; order Solanales; family Solanaceae; genus Nicotiana; species Nicotiana tabacum. The sequence continues at coordinate 63,253,606 of NC_134096.1, forward strand.
TCATATGTATGAATATTTTTGCTCTTGGCATTAGCTTGTCATGCTCTTGTATAGTTTTAGCAATGCAGAGACAGTCCAATATTCTAAGATTCATTAGAGAAGGCTTTCTTTTATATAACCTTTCAAAGGGAGATATGTCGCCAATAACTAAGATGGGCATTCTGTTTATTAAGTAGACATAAACTAATATGCAGTGACCCCAAAACTTAATAGGTATTTGTGCTTGAAATCTGATAGCCCTTGTGACTTTGATGTATGACTCCCAATTCTTTGAATAATTATTCACACACAAAGTTCACAAACTATGTACCATTATCAGTTCTAATTGCCTTTATTATTTTATCAAACTGAGTTCTCACATAATTGAAGAAATATTGTATTGAGATACATGCATCAGACTTTTGCTTTAGTAGAAACACCCAAGTCATTATTGAAAAATCATCTACAATAGTAACAACATACTTGTTTCCATCCAATGTAGCAATTCTATAAGGCCCTCACATGTCTACATGTATTAGATCAAAAGACATACTACTTTGAATACTGCTTGTAGGAAATGACAATCTAGCTTGTTTGGCACAAGGACATACCGTACACTTATTTATTCTATTCTTGATAGTCTCAATATCTACTACTAGAAGTAGTAATTTTCTAAGTATCTGTGTGGACACATGACCACATATTATATGCCAGAGAATTACATCTGATTTGTCAACTTCAATTATATCATTTTCTATTGTAGTTAAAGCAACCATTCTGTTCCTTTCAGCTGTGTTAGTATATAGTAGGTATAGGCCACCATCCTCTTTACCAATCCCCTTCACCTTCCCAGTGAAGAGCTCCTGAAACACACAAAAATCAGGGAAGAATGTTGCTGAGCATTGCAACTCTTTGGTTAGCTTAGAAATTGACAGTAGATTATACTTGAATTGAGGAACATAAAACACATTTGTTATTGTGTTATTCTCTAATATAGAACTTGATCTTGTATGAGTAACAATTGTAATATCACCATTTGGTAATAATACTTTCTTTGGATTGCTTGTTTCAGTTACTGTTCTCTTATTCAATAAATTTTTGTTAGACACCATATGGTTTGTTGCTCCTGTATCTATAATCCACTGAACAAGACAATCAGAAACTAATAAAGCTATATCAATACCTGCCACATTAGTAGCTGAAGTGAATTCGACACATTGGTTTTGTTCAACATTTGAAAAATCTGTTCATACTGTGTTTTTGTGAGAACATAGTTCTCAAGGCCTGAGTTCTCTATGTTCAGATTAGAACTTTAAGAACTACCTCCAGTTTTGACATGATCTTGCACATTTGTATTTTGTTCATAATTGAACATAGGCAGTTGTTAATGATCTTGAGTAGTATAGTGATCATTTTCTGGCAGTAGATTAACATTGTATGATGCATTTGTGCCAGCATTTCCTCTTCTTTTGTTCTTGAAATCTACAGGATATCCCACAATCTTATAACAGTTTTCTTTGATATGCCCCTTCATCTTGCAAAATTCACAGTACAAATTGTAATTTCTTCTGAACCTTTGGTTCTGATTCTGATCCTTTAACTTTCGAGTACATAGCAACTTCATAATTTCCCATTTACTTGTAGGATTAGAACCCAAGATTTCTGAGGTTGCAGTAATAAATTTTTGCTCCTCATCACTTACAATTAATGCATATGCCTGATTTATTGTGGGAATATGACTTCTCATCAAAATCTGGCTTCTATCTTGAGAGTATGAATCGTTTAAGTCCATCAAGAATTGCTATAACATTAACTTCTGCAAGTACACCACAAATTCTCACCCAGATGCAAGTACTAATGACTCAAATTCTTCCCATAAGTACTTCAGCCTTGAGAAGTAAACTAATACAGAAGTTGTTCCTTGTGATATGGTTGCTATTTCCTTATGCAAATTATAGGTTTTTAATCCATCAACCTTGTTGAATCTCTCTGAAAGGTCTTCCCAAACCACCTGAGCACTCGATGCATACATAATTCCTCCAAGAAGTCTTTTTGCCACTGAGTTCATAATCCAAGAAAACACAATTGCATTGACTCTTTCCCAGTGATTCCACATCGATTCTGGAAATTTCTCCTTCTTGCATGTACCATCAACCATACCCAACTTATTTCTTCATAGCAAGGCCACTCGCATAGATCTAAACCAGATGGAATAGTTCTCAATTCCAGTCAATTGAAACGAAATGATTTGAATATCACTTACATCAGTAGGGGATAAGAAGAGTGGATGATTATAGTCAATGGTAATTGCTTGATTTCCAACATTTTGATTCACTTGGTCACCAGTGATTTGAATTCCTGGTGTTTGCCCCAATTTTTCATCAAAAATCGCCATTTTTTTGTTGATTCAAGATTTCACGAATCTGGTAATTGCAGTTTTTGACAGAACACAGAAATGAACAAATAAAGAAGTAGAATCTATAATTTGGATCGAGAAGTAAGCTAAGCTATGATACCATATTGTGATTTACCGAGAGATTACAGAGAAGATTTTAGGAAGAAGAAGACATAGTCATTGAGAGAGAGAGGAAGACAAAAAGAAGCTAAAATTCTGTATTTTTTTAATAATTAGTGGAGGCTAAGTACATATATTTATACACTACTCTTAATTTTGCAGTCTTAACTAACTAACTAACTAACCCCCTAATAACTATTAACGACTAATAACAACCTGTAGATACAAAGACTAAACTACCCTCACATTATTTAACATTTATAACTCAAAATACTTACTTAAATTTTAGTGTTTACACTTATAATTAGACCAAAAATAATTTAACCTTTAAAGTTACGCTCTAAAATGAGAGATGAGTCTATATATTATTTAACCTTTTGGTTAAGTGATAAAAATGTATATACAAGATACATGTTTGAATATACGTTCATCGATCGTCAATCAATCATTTATCGTTGCAGTTCCAAATATGTGAAGTGACTCTTGGTAAATAAAGAAAAAGCAACCCAAAATACAAAAAAAAAGAAGCTTAAGGTGTTCACCCGGAGCGAGGCAAGCCCGTCTATCCTGATCGGAATAATAAAGACTTGTCCCTTACTTGAATTATTAACTTTGGCATCCTTCCTTTGCTTCGTACTGCATTTTATACACTTAAACAAATGGAGTGTACTTGTTAAAAAAAATTAAGAAAAATGAAAAGGACAAAGAACCCTACTAAGCAAAAGCCATTGAAAGCTCTAGACAGGCTAGTTGCCCAAACAAAACTAAAATTTCCTTAAGTTTAAGCATAAACGAAATGGGACAAGTTAGATGTTTATCAATACCCAGAGCTCATTAAATATCAATAAGAAGGATAATTCGTCGGTTTGCGGGTATCGTATCGGCTCAACCAACCTGTTTACCCTTAAAATTGGATAACAATTAAACTTATAATGAGATTCTAAGGACATGTGATTTCACGTAATACCAATTGATAAATAAGAAGATTAATAACATAAATGAACTATAAAGTAAAGCAAACCAGTGTTAGAATGAAATTCAGCCCTCGAGTTTGGATACCCTCGAACTGGTTGATGCAAGAACAATTAGAATATAACAAGCTGATGAACAATATTATAAACGAGAAAGAGAATTATATTGCTTTTATATCTGTGAACAATAAGTCTTACAAATGATTAGAATCCTCCTTAAAATAGTAGAGGAATTCCACTTATGGTATAATTCTAATTACAGAAGAAAATCCCATGATTAGCTAATTAACCATTCCTGATTTGATCCGTTCTGAGATTTACGCCATGATCCTCGACCAGTCACAGATATCTCACCTTTCTGTTATTGTGCAATCTTCGTTCTTTTTCGATGTCTGTCTCATATGGTTTCGATCTCTACTGGCCTCGATCTCGACAAGTATCTCGATTCTGAACTCGGTACCTTATCCTCGTGATATAGTCTGTTCCATTACGAGGCCTTCCTTAGATGCAACCTCTCGGTCTCGGTCAAGTAGTAAAATTGGGTGGCCCCATTTTTAATCGTATATAGATAGTCCCCTCATTTTTTGGAGTAAAATGACAAGAAACGAATTGAGCCTTCGATTTTCTACCTCGACCTGTCATGACATCATCTTTATGATGTAAGCGACAGGAGTGACCGAACGTCCCTTTGGTATAATTTCCCAAGTCATTAATGAGTATCAGTTGGTGGTCGGCCACTAGTGCGTTTGAACCATCGCCGTGAATCCAATAAATAGACCCCTTCCTCATTGATTTAAACTTTACTTTTACTTCCTTCTAATCTCCAAAGCTTTTACATCACTTAAGTTCTTCCCTTTTACAAATATTCAGGTTTTGCTGTTAATCCTTTCTCAAACGCCAAGTCCTATTATCTTTCTCTCCTTGAAACTTGCACAAAAATGGCAAAAATATCGAAAACGGTACCACAAAAGAAGGTGTTTCATCTTCTTAACTGGCCGGCGGGAAAACACCGATGGAACCCCGTCTTGAAGAATGCATTCCTGGGGGTGCGCACTAAACTCCGATTTCAAGACCGATAAAGCCTCGTCGATTCCTGGTTGATGCGAGCCAATGTCGAGGTATATATGCTCGATAACTGAGGGATACCTTAAGCAGGTAAAGAAAGACTGCAACTGGGAGGGCAAAGAGGTGGTGATCCTGACCCTCGAAGAAGAGATCACCACCCATGTGGAAGGGTTTCTAAGTGTATACACTTACCCTTTCACACTGGGCCCCCTCGACCCAATCATTGTTGATTTCTGCCGTCAATATCGAATAAACCTAGGCCAAATCCATCCTTCCTTTTGGCAAATTGTTATTTTACTCCGATTCTTCGTGAGCAAAATCTAGAGGCTCCCTTTCACCCTCGAGCACCTTATGAGATTGTATATCCCCCGCCTCTATCGAGGCGGGTTATTAAAACTCCAACATCGGACTACCAAAGTGTTTTTCTCGAGGATAGACGAGAGCAAGGATCAAGGCTGTATGGGCTGGTTCGTTCGAGTGAGGACTTCTGACCTAATCCCAGTCGAGAAGATGCCATTTCCTGAGAAATGGAACATGAATCGTAAGTATCGTCTCACTGTTAGCTTCCATGTATTATTTGTTCCTTTGTCTTTTCTCATCGATGTCTTTTTCCATGATGTAGCAGTCGCTTGGATGTCCCATGCAATTCCCGACCTCGAGCTGGGTTTAAAACATGTCCTTGACCTCTACATACACCGAGCGCTCATGGCACGATTTATCAGAGGGCCGATGGGAGGCCAAGACTCATGGTAAGCCCCTTTTCCATGTCTTTGATGATTTTGTTAAAGTATTTCTTACTTAATTTCCTTTCATACAGGCCTTGGCAAAGATGCTTTCATGAGGCCCCTATCTGGTGAGGAGGAGACTTCGATCCTGACACCAAAACCAACGAAGGACAAAAAGAGGAAAAAGACCTCAACCTCCGAGGATCCAGAACCTAAGAAGAAGAAGGCTCGTAAGCCGAAGAAGAACATCATCCTTCTGACCGAAGACTTTGTTCGGCGTCTAAGGGAGGAAGACGAAGAAGACGACTCTGGGCTGGTGGCCCGAGTGGGAATAAGCACCAAGGCCCCAAAGGCCACTGAATCGGTGAAGGCTGCAGAGACTCCATCTCGAGATGAGGGGGTCTTAGGAAGAGACTTTGGCGAAATCCCCGAGTCATCGAGGATTGAAGATGCCTCCCACCATAATGAGCCAACGGTGGGTACGACTGTAGGGGCTGGTATCGAGGCCCCTCGAGATAGAGAGAACACCCCAAGTGATCCACTTGGGGCAATAGAAATTGGAGGCTCCCCGCTGCTCCCCACATTTTCTAAGGAGATGATTTAAGAGGCTCGGGCCTTGAATACCCCCTCCATCGAAGGAACCCACGGAAGGGAGGACCCTTTCAGTGATTACGTTACTGGGGTCGAAGATGCTACTGGCCTGAGCGACTTGGAGGTCTCGAGGAAGGACTCGGGCGAGGCATCAAGCCTTTTCAACGAAGCGCAGCAAGCTCTGAATCGGGTAAGCCTTAACTCCCTTTGTTGGTATTACCCTTGTGTTCATTTTTCTCTTCATGTCTAACTTCTTTTCTTCTTTCTGCGTAGGCCTCAGCGCTTCATCGGGAAGCATTTTATCAGTCTCGAGCTGAGCTGAGTCGGTACGAGGCCGACATTCAAAGGCTTACCGAGGAGAGGAATGCCCTCAACCTTATCGGTGGGCAAAAAGAAGAAAAGACCAAAGACCTTTGAGCCGAGTTGGCCACGACTCACAAAGATCAGACCGACCTGATTGAGCAGGTAATGAAAATCTTAAAAGCTCATGGACTCGATTCGGGAACGGTGGCTAACATTTCAATCTCACAACTGCAGCAGAAGGTCGAGAGGATAGAGCAGTTTTGCGAGGAGGTCAACATGATGAAGGCGGAGACCCTAGGGTGGAAAGAAGGTATGGACCGCTTTGCTACAGAAAAAGAGACTACTCGAGCCCAATTGCCATTGGTCAAAAGTCAGCTTCGAGACATGAAGGAGAAAGCTCGGCTCACGCAAAGAAAATAGAGAAGCTCGAGGCTCGGTTGGCTTCCGAATTTGCAAAGGTCAAATCTGAAACCAAAAAGGCAAAGGCCGAGGAAGATGCGATCGTGGCCGTCTATCGGGCCGATGCTGAAGCCGCTCAAGTCCAAGCGAGAGAGGCAGCCGAGACTGCTCAAACTCAAACACATTGGATTGCTGAACTCGCCAAATGCCAATCTCGGAGGGAGACCCTCGAGGAGATCCATGCTCGAGGTTTCGGTCTTACCGATGAGATAATAAAGGCTAGAGAGCATGAAGCTGATGCTGGAGCGCTGACCTCTTTCGATGATGATGATGACGATGATGATGGTAGCAAGAGCGGGTTCGAGAATGAAGAGGATCTCGATGAAGAAGAAGCTGCGCCTTAGGAAAATTAGGAATCTTAGGCTTTTTCTTTTTTGATTTTTTGTGTGGACCCTGATCGGTCCTTGTAAATATCTTCGTATATATAAAAGATCTTTTTTCTGTTTCATTCATACTTTATGAAAATTTTGCTCATAAGTTCGAGGCTTAGGCAACTTGATCGAAGCCGGACTAGTGTAGTCTTAATCGAGTGAGTACTTGCTCGAACTTGGAGTAGGGTGACCCTTAGGTTTTAATTGAGTGAGGATGATTTCTCCTCCTTTTCGGCTTGAAAATTTTATTGTTTAATCATATAAAATCTGTTGTACCTTGCATGAAATAAGGGATTTTCTCAAGAGTTAGAACGATTCCGTACCCATTAGGGTTTTCAAGGGTCGATATTATCGAGACCCTTTGTTTCGTAATGCCTTAGCATAAAATAAAGAATTTGTTCGAGAGTTCGAACGTCTTTGTACCTATTAGGATTTTCAAGGGTCGATATTATCGAGACCCTTAGTAATTCAGCCGAGGGTAGCCTTTTTAACCTATTTATGAAAATATTCGAAGGCATATTTTATAACGAAAATAGGATGTCTCCGAACCGTGTTAATTTGGCCGTAGCCTTTAGCTTGGGATTCGCCTTTTGGGCTTGTTCCCCTATTATACTTCACACTTGTTCGAAGTATCAGTCCCCTAGTGGGGTGACCGTAACCTATAAAATTGAGGGTTGCCTTTTTAAGGTCTTACGATCTCGAGGTTTTAGTAATTCGATCATGTCAATTTTTTGGATGGCAGTCCCCGAGTGCGGGGTTAATTGTTCGAACTTTAGTTGTGACTGGCCCTTAAGCCAGTTTCCACAATAAATCACAAGCACGACATTGTAAAGTAAAAAAATTTCTAAGGCATGAAATATTTGGCAAGGAATAATACGTTTTTCAATAGATTAACATGCGTACATGTTTGTCATTAGGGCTCGAGTAATCTACATAGGCATGGTTCGTTAGACCATTTGACCTTTACAAAATTTATCTATCGAGACCCTGTCGGCACAAAGTATTTCCTTTGTAACTATCCGGGGGTGATGCCCCCCAGTATTCGAGGTTGATTGTAATGGAGCCTCGGATACTATTGAATTGCTCTAAGTTAGCACGAATAATGGTTGCCTCGTTAAAAGCCTCGCCGGAAAAACCTATTTGGGACAAAAAACGGTCTAAGGGAAAAAGAGTGCAATGCGTGCTTTTAGACCTAAGGACTTTGTGTTTGAAGAATCCTTTAATGTCTTCGATTAAACACCTACAAAATGGTTAGTATAAATTATAAACTAAAGTGGAGAAGGTCGTACCTTAGCAGTAATATCGTTTGAGGAGTGATATGTTCCAATTATTTGGTAATTATTCATCGTTCTTCGTGCCAAGTTTGTAGGATCCCTTTCCGATAATATCGAGGGCCCGATACGGTCCCTCCCAGTTCGGGCCAAGTTTTCCTTCGTTTGGGTCTCGAGTATTGATGGTGACCTTCCTCAGAACCAAGTCCCTGATTTTAAAGTGTCGAAGATTGGCTCTTCGATTGTAGTACCTTTCGATCCATTGTTTCTGTGCGACCATTCGAATGCGGGCGGCTTCCCATTTTTCATCTAGCAATTCGAGGCTTGTATTCATATCCTTATGATTTGACTCTTTCGTTTCATATAGAAACCTGACGCTGGGTTCCCCGACTTTAACCGGGATCAGAGCTTCGGCGCCATATACTTAAGAGAACGGTGTTTCCCCCGTACTGGATTTTGATGTTGTTCGATATGCCCAAAGGAATTCGGGCAATATGTCTCTCCATTTTCCCTTAGCGTCGTTCAATCATTTTTTTAGATTTTGAATGATGGTCTTGTTTGTCGATTCGGCCTGTCTGTTCCCACTAGGATGATATGGCGTTGACAAGATCTTTTTTATTTTTTTATCTTCGAGAAACTTTGTCACTTTATTGCCGATGAATTGCTTTCCATTGTCGCATACAATCTCGGCAGGCATCCCGAATCGCATATAATGTGGTCCAGATGAAGTTTATGACTTCTTTCTCTCTAATTTTCTCGAAAGCCTGTGCTTCAACCCACTTAGAGAAATAGTTAGTCATAAATAAAATAAATTTAGCTTTACCTGGGGTCGATGGTAGAGGGCCAACGATATCCATTCTCCATTTCATGAATGGCCATGGGGATAAGACTGAGTGGAGTTGCTCTCCGGGTTGGTGAATTATCGGCGCATACCTTTGACATTTGTCGCACTTTCTAACAAACTCTTTTGTATCCTTTTCCATATCAGCCCAATAGTATCCAGCTCTGATGACTTTGTGAACCAATGATTCGGCACCAGATTGATTTCCACAAGTGCCCTCGTGGATTTCTCGTAGGACGTAGTTGGCATCTCCTGGTCCCAAACATATTGCCAATGGTCCATGGAACATCCTTCTATATAGTGTTCCATTTTCGGCCAATGTGAATCATGCAACCTTTGTACGTAGAGTCCTCGATTTCTTAGGATCCGATGGAAGCTTCCCGTTCTTTAGGTACTCGATATATTTGTTCCTCCAATCCCAGGTCAGACTTGTGGATTTGATTTCAGCGTGGCCTTATTCGATTACTGACCTTGAAAGTGGTACGATAGTCCCTGAGCTAATCTCATCGTCTTTGACTGATGACCCTAAATTTGCAAGTGCATCATCCTCGCTATTTTGTTCTCGAGGCACATGCTGTAGGGTCCATTCTTTAAACCGATGTAGAGTCACCTGTAATTTGTCCAAGTACCTCTGCATTCGATCTTCTCGAACCTCGAAAGTTATGTTTACTTGGTTTACCACAAGTAGGGAGTCACAGTTGGCCTCGATGACCTCTGCTCCCAAACGTTTAGCTATCTCTAGACCTGCAATCATGGCCTCATACTCGGCCTCATTGTTAGTTAACTTAGAAGTTTTGATAGCTTGTCTAATTGTATTACCCATGGGCGGCTTCAAAACAATGCCTAGCCCGGACCTCTTCACATTCAAAGCGTCGTTTGTGAAGAGGGTCCACACCCCCGATGATGTACCCGACTTTAATAATAATTCCTTTTCGACCTCGGGTACGAGGGCTGGCGTAAAGTCGGCCACGATGTCTGCTAAGATTTGGGACTTGATGGCCGTTCGGGGTCGATACTCAATATCGTACCCACTAATCTCGACGGCCCATTTGGCTAATCGGCCCGAAAGTTCAGGCTTATGCAAAATATTGCGAAGGGGATAAGTAGTCACCACACAGATCGGGTGACACTGAAAATATGATTTTAATTTTCTAGAGGCGCTTATTAGGGCAAGCGCTAATTTTTCTAAGTTTGGGTATTGGGTCTCGGTGTTACCTAAAGTTCGACTAACATAGTAAACAGGGAATTGCGTACCTTGCTCTTCTCGAATTAGGACCCCACTTACCGCGATTTCTGAGACTGCTAAGTACAAGTAGAGTCACTCATCCGCTTTCGGAGTATGAAGCAGTGGCAGGTTCGAGAGGTACCGCTTTAATTCTTCCAATGCTTGTTGGCATTCCTGGGTCCATGCAAAACTTTTCTTCTTTTTGAGCAATGGGAAGAACCTGTGACTTCTATCTGAAGACCTCGTGATGAATCGACCTAGGGCAGCTATGTGCCCTGTTAATCTTTGTACGACCTTAACATTGTCCATGACTGTGATGTCTTCGATTGCCTTGATCTTATCGGGGTTGATTTTGATTCCCCTATTAGATACCATAAAGCCGAGGAACTTACCCGAGCCGACCCCGAATGCACATTTCTCCGGGATGAGCTTCATGTTGTTTTTCTTTAGTATATGAAAGGTCTCCTACAAATGTGTCAAATGATCCTTTACTCGCACTGCTCGCAGGGACTTAACTAGCATATCGTCAATATAAATCTCCATTGATTTACCTATTTATTCTTTGAACGTTCGATTTACTAAGCATTGATAAGTACCACCAGCATTTTATAGTCCAAACGACATTACATTATAACAATATGTGTCGTACTTAGTGATGAATGAAGTCTTTTCCCGATCCTCCGGATTCATTTGTATTTGATTGTACCCGGAGTAGGCATCGAGAAAACTAAGGATCTCGTGGTCGGCCGTGGCATCAATCATGCGATCGATATTTGACAGAGGAAAAGAGTCTTTAGGGCATGCTTTGTTTAAATCTTTATAGTCTACGCATATTCTAAGTTTATTTCCCTTTTTAGGGACTACGACTACGTTTGCTAACCATTCAGGATATTTTACCTCTCGAATGGATCCTATTTTATTAAGTTTGGCTATCTCGTCCTTGATGAATGCATGTTTTACCTCGGATTGGGGCCTTCTCTTTTGTTTTACTGGGCGAAACTTTGGGTCCAAGCTCAGTCGATGTGTAGTGATCTCTGGCGGGATCCCTGTCATATCTAGGTGGGACCAAGCAAAACAATCCATATTATTGATATGAAATTTAATGAGTTTTTTCCTGAGCTCTAGGGTTAACCCCATACCCAGGTACACCTTTTGATCGGGTAGATGCTCGATTAGTATGACTTGCTCCAGTTCTTCGACTGTCGATTTGGTAGCATCAGAATCCTCTGGGATTATGAAGGATCAAGGGATCCAGTAGTTATCGTCCTCATCCGTTCCCTGCTTCTCCGACTAAGACGAGGCCGGTGGCCGTGGTTGCTATTTAGCTTCCTATTTTCCTTTAGACTCCGATACCTTTGTTGACAAAAGCGCTGATACCGGTATTACTTCGTCGACCGCGAATATCTATTTGACAGCATGCTGTTCCCCATACAGCATTTTTACTCCATCCAGTGTTAGGAACTTCAGCATTTGGTGAAGGGTTGAGGGGACCGCCCTTATGTTGTGGATCCATGGTTTTCCGAGCTGTGCGTTGTATCTCATATCGCCCTCGATCACATGGAACTTTGTTTCTTGAATAGTTCCGACTATATTTACTAGTAGGATGATTTCACTTTTAGTTGTTTCACTCGCTATGTTGAAACCATTGAGAATCCGAGCTGCGGGTACGATCTGATCTTGTAGGCCGAGTTGCTCTATGCCCCTTGATCGAATAATGTTGGCCAAGCTTCCTAGATCAATTAAAACACGTTTAACCTGAATTTTATTCATAAGGATAGAGATTACCAAAGCATTATTGTGGGGTTGTGAGATCCCTTCTGCTTCCTCATCTTTGAATGATAAAGTGCCTTCTGGCACATAATATCGAGTTCATTTTTCCCTGGTGATTGATACTTTAGTGCGTTTGAACACGGGTCCTTGTAGAATATCGACCCCACCAATGATCATATGAATCACGTGATGTGGTACTTCCTGCTCGTTTTTCCTGTTCGCATCCCTGTCTTTAAAATGGTTTTTAGCCCGGTCTCTCAAGAATTCTCGAAGGTGACCCTCTTTGAATAGACGGGCCACCTCCTCCCTTAGTTGTCTGCAGTATTCGGTTCTATGACTATGTGTACCATGGTATTTGCATATTTGATTGGGGTTTCTTTGGGATGGATCAGTTTGTAGGGGTCTAGGCCATCTAGTATTTTTGATTCTCCCAATAGCTGACACAATACCTGATGCGTCGATGCTGAAGTTGTATTCTGATAATCGTGGTGCTTTTGTGGGATCAGCATGTTTATCGAAGCCACTTTTGCTCATGAGCCCTCAAGAGCTCTGTCCTCGATCGTTCCTTCGATTGTTTCGGATGGGATTGCATCCTGGGCCGCTGTTTCTACCATCTGCGTTGTATGGTTGATACCGATCTCTGTTCGACCGGGGTTCTCTGTCGATATCCCTTTGAGTTCTGCCGACGAGCCTGATTGGATAAACAGAACCAGAAGGGGTCCCCAATTGATCATAATCGACCCTGATCTTTGACTGGTACCGATTATGTACATCGGCCCAGGTTACCATTGGATATTCAATTAAATTCTGCTTTAGCTGTCGTGATGCCACCGAACTTCGTTCGTTCAAACCCTGAGTAAAGGCTTGAACAGCCCAATCGTCTATTACCGGTGGTAGTTCCATGCGTTCCATCTGGAACCGAGATATGAATTCTCTCAACATTTCGTTGTCTTTTTGTTTCACCTTGAAGAGGTCCGACTTCCTAGTTGCAACCTTTATTGCTCCTGCATGTGCCTTTGCGAAGTAGTCTGCAAGCATAGCGAAGGAATCTATGGAATTAGGCGGCAAATTATGGTACCATATCATTTCTCCTTTCGACAAGGTTTCTCCAAATTTCTTCAGTAAAATAGATTCAATCTTATCGTCTTCCAAGTCATTCCCTTTTATTGCGCATGTATAAGAAGTGACATGCTCATTAGGGTCGATGGTCCCATTATACTTAGGAATTTCTGGCATTCGGAATTTCTTCGGAATGAGTTTCGGAGCCGCACTTGGAGGGAAAGGCTTCTGTACGAATTTCTTTGAATCCATACCTTTTAGAATCGGCGGCACCCCCGGTTTTGGTCAACCCGGGAGTTGTATGTCTCCACTTTCTTGTCATTTGCCTCAATTTTCTTTTGTACTGATTCAATCCGTTTAGTGAGCTTCTCGAGAATTTTCATAACGGCGGGGTCAGTCCCCGATTCGTTGGCGTTTGACCTTTCCGGCATAGGTTCGATCCTGTGGACGACTTCTGGTTCGATCTTACTCGGTGTTCGGTGCTGATTTTGTAGTTGTGCTATAGCGGCTTGTTGAGCGTGTAATATTTCGAATATCAATTGGAGGCTTACTCCACCATCTTCTCTGCCCTGCATACTTCGACTACCTGATCGAACTTCCCTGCGTACGCTACCTTCGGGATCAACGTCCAAATTTGCATTTAGGGCGACATATGAACTGACATCAACGGGATTTGCAATTGGTGCTCCCTCGAGGTCAGCCTGAGGCATCTCGATTCCTGGGGCGGCTATATTATCATTTTTCCTATGAAATTCGAGTCCGTTGTCACCATGTGTAGGCGTTACTTGTGAGTTTGACATGTTTATCCTAAAAATAAAGATTCTTACGAGAACAAGTGTAAAGCAGTGTGTGTTATCACAATCAGTATTAAGCAATCACTATTATCCTTAGCCCCACGGTAGGCGCCAAACTGTTTACCCTTAAAATTAGATAACAATTTAACTTATAATGAGGTTCTAAGGACATATGATTTCACTTAATACCAATTGATAAATATGAAGATTAATAACAGAAATGAACTATAAAGTAAAGCAAACCAGTTCTAGAATGGAACTCAGCCCTCGAGTTTGGATACCCTCGAACTGGTTGATGCAAGAACAATTAAAATATAACAAGCTGATGAATAATAGTATAAATGAGAAAGAGAATTATATTGCTTTTATATCTGTGAACAATATGTCTTACAAATGATTAGAACCCTTCTTTAAATAGTAGAAGAATTCCACTTATGGTATAATTCTAATTACATAAGGAAATCCCATGATTAGCTAATTAACCGTTCCTGATTTGATCCGTTTCGAGATTTACGCCATGATCCTCGACCAGTCACGGATATCTCGCCTTTCTGTTATTATGCAATCTTCGATCTTGCTCGATGTCTGTCTCATTTAGCTTCGATCGCTACTAGCCTCGATCTCGACATGTACTTCGATTATGAACTCGGTACCTTATCCTCGTGATTTAGTCTGGTCCATTACGAGACCATCCTTCGATGCAACCTACCGGTCTCGATCAAATAGTAAAATCGGATGGCCCCAGTTTTAACCGTATACACAACCTAGAGCGTGTTATACTTTTTTTATAACGCCTAGAGCGTGTTATACTATCCAAAGCTTCCCCAAATAGTCTTGATCGTAATCATAATTGTTGTTGCTATCATAATGCGATCGATACCCACTATATCGGTTTACTGAAACACTAGGTCGGGGAACTGGAACTTGTGTGTGTGAGTTTGGCGCTCTAAAAACTAGCATGACGTTGAGAATGTCACAAAATTTGGTGAAATTCCGTTATCATCTTCTGTTTGTATCCGTATAGAATAAGAGAAGCAAATCAATGTGATGATATCAAATGTCAAAATAAAAATTCAACAAGTGTCAAGTTTTAGGACAAAACTAATTAGGTTAGTTAATAATTAGTTACTCTTTTTGAATTTGCATTTAAAACAATTAAATATCTATATATTTTTAAGGAAACTATTATAAAAAGAAAAATATATATAAATATATAACTTCAATGTAGAGATATATAAAATAATAAGACTAATTTATTTTTTGAGATGACAAAGTTTTTGAATAATAATTCATACGGTCATGCTATATGCTACATGGATAAGATAAAACTAAAGACAATAACATAAACAATAATTTCAAGAAATAAATAAAATATATAAAGATATAATTTTACTTCTTATGTAGAATCTTAATAAAAAAAATTAAACTTTCATATTACATACAAATGGAAAGAAGAATTAAATTTAATTTCTTATTAAAAAATATATAATAATAATAATAATAATAATAATAATAATAATAATAATAATAATAAGTAGTAGATTTATGACATATATTAAAAGAACTTTTCTATTTAACCTTTGAACTAATTCAACACCATCCATTTAAAAATATTATAATAATTATATTCGTATTATAGATAAATACTAAATGAAAAAATCAAAATGTTGTAGAACAAAAACTAATGTATAAAGAAAAGAATAGATACAATGTGATTCTATTCACACTTTAAATTTATTTGATAAAATTTAGTAAATCAATAATACTAGAAAATATTATTGATAAATTTAAATATAAAAATAATTATGAGAAAGTCATACAGGATAAAGTCAAGTTAAATTTCAAAAGTAATACAAAATTATACTCATTGTATTATATTAAACTAGTAATTTATTAAAATTCATATGATTATTTAATAATATTAAGTAATGGATAATACAATTAGATAAGCAAGGAATAAAAAAGAAATAAACTATTAATTTGTCGAAAAATATAAGAATATAAGACTTATAATTAGAATTATGATGAGAAAAGTATTACATATGCACATAACTAAAAATAGTTATAAAGGAAGAATATTATAAATAAATAAAAAGAATTTCAAGCGATTGCGTAAAAATGTATATACTAATTAAATTTCTCATGTAGGAAATTTTAGTCAATAATAGAACTCATAATTACATAATGAAAAATACAAAATATAAAGATACTATTAGGATATTATGCATAAGATAAGCATAGTATATATATACAGAAATTAATAATTATTAAAAATATTGGTAGTTTTTTTATAAAAATAATAAAAAGTCTTATATCTTTATACTTTTGATGAATTTAAAATTATAGTTTAGTAAATAAATATTACATTATTTAAATTTTTAGTAAAATACAAATGAAAAAACTAATCAAATATTACAGTAGAAAAGAATGTACGAAAAGAGGAGGATATAGATAATTTTATGATATTTATATTTTGAATTAATTAAAAAATAAAATAAAAACAAATAACACTCAAAAGATTATTGATAAATTTAGACCATTGAAGAATTTTGAATAGTATAACATAAGTTTAAAAAAATAAAAATATTTTCAGAGTAAGAAAACATATATCTATGTTATATTAAAAGAGAAGTAGTATGAAAATAAGCAAATTGTCAAGTTAATAAAAAGTCACATTAGTAAATGTATAGTACTAAGTACTTGCTAATTTAATAAAGAATAAATAAGGATCAAATAATTTATTTGATTACTATATGATATGTATCCTTTGATATTGTATAGATTTTGTTATATTTCTGCATACTATGATGATATATTAGATCATAATTTTATAAGATTAATATTTATTTATAAACTAGTTATAAGGTATAGGATGAGGCCTTGGTCTGGGGTCTTGGGGGGGGGGGATATATATTTAAGGTAGGCTGTGTCGCAATTGGCGAGTTATTAGAGGGCTTGTGTTGCCCAGAAACCGCAAATTTTAGTGTTGTACTGTAGAGTGTCACTAGACTAGACAAAAGCTTCACAACATAGGTTGCAATCTCCTCCGTCTCATATTTAACGAAGGCAAAACCTTTAGGATTGTCAGTTTCCTTGTCACGAGGAATGTACAAGTCAACAACACGCCCTGCTTGAATTAGAATGCCATATAATACACGATCGGTTACTCTCTCATCCAAATTTCTAATATAAACAGTGCAATTAGGGTTCTTAGTCATGGGTGGGATTTAGCTTTATTGGCGTAGAGGAGTAAATTAAATACTCAATAGATTCAAGAAGTACCAGAATTGTGGGGTCACAAGTTTTAAATAAAAAAAACAGAGATGTATATATAGGGTTTTAATTTCATTACCGACTTCTACATGGTTTAAGTTTCAATTACAAATCGCTACTATATTGACCATAGTCAAATGAGATTTTACAAAGTGTATTGCAGAGGCAGAAAAAGCTTGGGATCTCTTTTCTCCCATTTTCATGAGGTTTAGAATGTAAGTTTTTATTTTCAATTGCATTACCGTCATAAATAAATACTAAATTCTCTTATAGAACCTCCAAAATATACCGATCTATATGTAATTCTGTATACGGTTAAAATCGAGCCTACCCAATTTTTCTATCTGACTGGGACCAGGGAACTGCATCGAAGGTCGGCCCCGTAGTGGATCAGACCAAGGTACGAGGACAAAGTACCAAGTTTGGGATTCGAGGTACCTGTCGAGATCGAGGCTACCAACGATCGAGACCGAATAAGACATGCATCGAGCAAGATCGAAGATAACATAATAACAGAGAGGCGAAATATCCGTGACTGGTCGAAGATCATAGCGGAATTCTCGGAACTGATCAAATTAGGAACGGTTAATTAGTTAATCATAAGATTTCCTTCTGTAATTAGAGTTATACCATAAGTAGAATTCTTCTACTATATAAATGGGAGTATTAACCATTTGTAAGGACACATTGTTCACAAATATCAAAGTTATATATTTCTCTTTCTCGTTTATACTATTGTGCATAAGTTTGTTATATTTTGATTGTTCTTACATCAACCAGTTCGAGGACATCCAAACTTGAGGGCTGAGTTCCTTCTAACACTGGTTTGCTTTACTTTATAATTTATTTCTGTTATTAATCTTCATATTTATCAATTGGTATTAAGTGAAATCACGTGTCCTTAGAACCACATTATAAGTTTAATTGTTATTAAATTTTAAGGGTAAACAATTTGGCGCCCACCATAGGGCTAAGGATAATAGTGATTGCTTAATACTAATTCTGATAACACACACTTATTTACACTTGTTTTCGTAAGAATCTTTATTTTCAGGATAAATATGTCAAACTCACAAGCAGCGCCTACACACGGTGACAACGACCACGGATTTCACGGGGAAAATGACAATATAGTTGCCCCATGGATCGAGGCGCCTCGGGCTGACCTCGAGGGAGCACCAATTGCAAATCCTATCGATGTCAGTTCACATGTTGCCTTAAATGCAAATTTGAGCGTTGATCCCAAAGGTAGCATACGCAGGGAAGTTCGATCAAGTGGTCGAGGTACTCCGAGCGAAGAAGATGGTGGAGTTAGCCTCCAATTGATATTCGAAATGTTACAGGCTCAACAAGCCGCTATAGCACAACTACAAAATCAGCACCGAACACCGAGTAGGATCGAACCAAAAGTCATCCACAGGACCGAGCCTGTGCCGGAAAGGTCGAACACCAACGAATCGGGAACTGACCCCGCCATTATGAAAATGCTCGAGGAGCTCACTAAACGGATTGAATCGGGAGAAAAGAAAATCGAGGCAAATGACAAGAAAATAGAGACATACAACTCTTGGGTTGACCAAATATCGAAAAAACCGTCGATTCTAAAGGGTATGAATTCAAAGAAATTCATACAGAAGCCTTTCCCTCCAAGTGCGGTTCCGAAACCCATTCCGAAAAAATTTCGAATGCCAAAAATTCCTAAGCATAATGGGACCACCGACCCTAATGAGCATGCCATTTCTTATATATGCGCAATAAAAGGGAATGACTTGGAAGACGATGAGATTGAATTTGTTTTACTGAAGAAATTTGGAGAAACCTTGTCGAAAGGAGCAATGATATGGTACCACAATTTGTCGCCAAATTCTATCGATTCCTTCGCCATGCTTGCAGACCTTTTCATAAAGGTACATGCCGGAGCAATAAAGGTTGCAACTAGGAAGTCAGAACTCTTCAAGGTGAAACAAAAAGACAACAAAATGTTGAGGGAATTTGTATCTCGGTTCCAGATGGAACACATGGAACTACCATCGGTCACAGACGATTGGGCTGTTCAAGCCTTTACTTAGGGTTTGAACGAATGAAGTTCGGTGGCATCACGACAACTAAAGCAGAATTTAATTGAATATCCAGCGGTAACGTGGGCCGATGTACAGAATCGGTACCAGTCAAAGATCAGGGTCGAGGATGATCAATTGAGGACCTCTTACGAGGGCATCTTCTTCTCCATCGAGGTCCTCCCCATTCTCGGACCCGCTTTTGCTTCCATCATCATCATCATCGGAAAAGGCCAATGCTCTAGCATCAGCTTCATGCTCTCTAGCCTTTATTATCTCGTCGGTAAGATCAAAACCTCGAGCGTGGATCTCCTCAAAGGTTTCCCTCCGAGATTGGCATTTGGCGAGTTCAGCAATCCAATGTGCTCGAGTTTAAGCGGCCTCGGCTGCCTTTATCGCTTGGACTTGAGAGGCTTCAGTATCAGTCTGGTAGGCGGCCACGATCGCCGCTGCCTCGGCCTTTGCCTTTTCGGCTTCAAATTTGGCCTTTGTAAGTTCGGAAGCCAACCGAGCCTCGAGCTCCTCTATTTTCTTTGCCTGAGGTGAGCTCTTCTCCTTCGTGCCTCGAAGCTTACTTTCGAGCGATGACCATTGGGCTTGAGCAACCTTTTTTTTTAGCAAGAAAGCGGTCTATAATTTCTTTCCACCCTAAGGTCGCTGTCTTCATCATGTCGACCTCCTCGCGGAATTTCTCGATCCGCTCAACCTTCTACTGCAATTGTGAGATTGAAATGTTAGCCACCGTTCTCGAATCGAGCCCATGAGTGTAACGACCCGGCCGGTCATTTTGAGTATTATAACCCTGTTTCCCTATTTACTGCTCAATATATGCTTTGTAGTTGTTTTATGACTTACCGGGTTAGTTGGTTCGGGTCCAGAAGGAATTCAGAGTGAAACAAAATATTTAGTCTCATAATTGAAAATTTAAGTTAGAAAAGTTTATCGGATGTGGACTTATGTGTAAACGACCTCTGATTCAAATTTTGATAATTCAATAGCTTTGTATGGTGATTTTGGATTTAAGAGCGTGTCAGAAAAATTATTTGGAGGTCCGTAGTGGAATTAGGCTTAAAATGGCGAAAGTCGAAATTTTGGAAAGTTTGACCGGGAGGTTGACTTCTTGATATCGGGGTCGAAATCTGATTCTGAAAATTTTAATAGGTCCATTATGTCATTTATGACTTGTGTGCAAAATTTGAAGTCAATCGAACGTGATTTGATAGGTTTCGGCGTTGTTTGTGAAAATTTGAAATTTCAAAGTTTATTAGGTTTGAATTGGGGTATAATTCATGGTTTTAGCGTTGTTTGAGGTGATTTGAGGGTTCGACTAAGTTCGTATGATGTTTTAGGACTTGTTGGTATATTTGGTTGAAGTTCCGAGGGGCTCCGGCGTGTTTCAGATGGTATTCAGATTATTTTCCTTCATTTTTGCACTGCTGGTAACTGCTAATTTCTGGTGTTTCAAGCCTTCTTCGCGATTGTGAAGATTGGTACGCGATCGCGTAGGCTTAATTGGGCAGTGGAGTTTTGTTCTATACGACCGCGTGGGGATATTCGCGATCGCGTAAGGTTAACTGGGGGGTTGCTGAATTTGTTTTACGCGATCGCGTGAATAGGGATGCGATCGCGTAGCTCTAGGAGCCTGTGCTTCGCGATCGCGTGAATGTGTTTGTGATCGCGTAGGTCTGTGAAGTTGTGCATCGCGATCGCGTGGCATTGTTTTCGATCACTTGGGGTTAAATCTGAGCAGTGGAAAATTGTTCTTCGCGATTGCGTGGGGATGTTCGCGATCGCGTAGAGCAAATGACTGGGTAGAGAGTTTAAGTTCTGAAAATGGGACTTCATCCCATTTTTCATTTTTGACGGATTGGAGCTCGGGAAGAAGCGATTTTTGGGAGTTTTTCAAGAAAAACAACGGGGTAAGTGTTCTTAACTCTATATTGATTAAATTACTTGAATCCATGATTGTTTTCAACATTTAATTGGTGAATTAAGTTGGAAATTGTGAAAACCCTCCTGGTTTAATTTGGAGATTTGAGGGTCAAGTTGATGTCGGATTTGAGTAAAATTTGTATGGTTGGACTCGTGGTTGAATGAGCATTCATATTTTGTAACTTTTGCCGGGTTCTGAGATGTGGGCCCCACATGTGATTTTTGAGCTATATTTTGGATTCTTAAGGAATTAATTCCAATAAATTTTATTGACTGAATCGAATTATTTATGGCTAGATTCGAGGCGTTTGGAGGCCAATTCATGAGGAAAAGACATTTCAGAATAAGAATCTTGAGGTAAGTAAGAGTTATAAATCTGGTCCTGAGGGTATGAAACCCCACATTTGTATCATGTGATTATTTTGGAAGTGGTGCACATGCTAGGTGATGGGCATGTGGGCGTGCACTGAGGGGATTATAACTTGGTCCGTCATGTGAAACTGTAAAGTTGAATAACTTGTTGTTAGTTATATGCTCTCTATGTGTTGAAGAAATTTGAGTATAAATCATATTAGAAATCATGCTTAGTCTATGTGATAGTACTGTTGGGACCCACATAGGTCGCGTACTTGTTGAATTATTTGCTAATTGTTGTCTTGTACTCAGTCATGATGTTACTTGCGTATCATACCTCAGTATTTCTTGATATTTGTTGATACACTATGTTATCTTTGTTTGGGTTGATCTTTGTGATTTTCGAGAGCCCGAGAGACAAGAGAGGTTGAGGATTGAGTAAGGCCGAGGGCCTGTCGGTGAGGTAAGGATACTATAGCACATGAGTTATCCATGAAACACGTGAGTTGTCCGTACAGAATATGGCGTTTGGGCTGTAGGAGCCCCTTCGGAGTCTATACACCCATAGTGAGCGCGGGTACCCATTGAGTGTGAGTGCTGAGGACTGGGAGCCCAGTGAGTGATGGTTGTCCTGGGAGGCTATACTTGTTTTTCATTTGTTGTTTCACTTAGTTGCTATTTTTCATTATTGTGAATTTTTTTGAAATATTTTATCTCCGAAATACATGAACTTGAACTGTATAGAATTGATTTGACTTAAACTGCTGGAATTGAAAGCATGTCTATTCTTTGTTGGAATTACTGAAAGTGAACTATAACTGTGTATCTCGTCACTATCTTCAGTTCCTCATTTATTATTGTTACTTGCTGAGTTGGTTGTACTCATAATACACCCTGCACTCCGTGTGCATATTCAGGTGTTCCCAAATATAGCGGGTGTTGATTCTTTCACACAGTTGGGTTTTCGGAGATTCTGAGATAGCTCCCGTGTTTCGCAGATCTTGTCTCTCCTTCCCTATCTCCTTGTTTACTGTAATGGGTCTCAGACAATTATAGACTGTATTTTCCAGACTTGTATTCATAATAGATGCTCATGTACTCAGTGACACCGGGTTTTGGGGAGTGTTCGTATCAGTATTTGTGGGGTTTTGTATTGTATCTAAATATTATGTTTTCAAACTTAAGGAAAATCGGGAGTTATTGATATTATCGGCTTGCCTATAATAGAGATAAGCGCCATCACGACAGGTCAAATTTGGGTCGTGACAATGAGCTTTTAAGATTTTCATTACCTGCTCGATCTGGTCGATTTGATCTTTGAGAGTCGTGGCCAACTCGGATCGGAGGTCCTTGATCTTTTATTCTTTTTGCCCACTGAGAAGGTTGAGGGCATTCCTCTCCTTGGTAAGCCTTTGAATGTCGGCCTCGTACCGACTCAGCTCAGCTCGAGACCGAGAAAATGCTTCCTGATGAAGTGCTGAGGCCTACGCAGAAAGAAGAAAAGAAGTTAGACATGAAGAGAAAAATGAACACAAGGCTAATACCAACAAAGGAAGTTAAGGCTTACCCGATTCATAGCTTGCTGCGCTTCGTTGAAAAGGCTCGATGCCTCGCCCGAGTCCTTCCTCAAGACCTCCAAGTCGCTCAGGCCGGTAGTATCTTCGACCCCAGTAAAGTAATCATGGAAGGGGTCCTCCCTTCCGTGGTCTCCTTCGATAGAGAGGGTCTTCAAGGCCCGAGTCTCTTGAATCATCTCCTCACTAAACGAGGGGAACAACGGGGAGTCTCCAATTTCTATTTTCCCAAGTGGATCACTTGGGGCGTTCTCTCCATCTCGAGGGGCCTTGAGACCAGCCTCTACAGCCGTACCCACCTTTGGCTAATTACGGTGGGAGGCATCTTCAATCCTCGTTGACTCGGGGACTTCCCCCAAATCTCTTCCCGAGACCCACTCATCTCGAGATAGAGTCTCTGCAGCCTTCACCGATTCAGTGGTCTTTGGGGTCTCGGTGCTCATTCCCACTCGGGCCACTAGCCCGGAGTCGTCTTCTTCCTCTTCATCCTTTAGACGCCGAACAGAGTCTTCGGTCAGAAGGATGATGTTCTTCTTAGGCTTACGAGCCACCTTCTTATTAAATTCTGGATCCTTGGAGGTTGACGTCTTTTTCCTCTTTTTGTCCTTCGCGGGTTTCGGTGCCAGGATCGAAGTCTCCTCCTCACCAGACAGGGGCCTCATGACCGCATCCTTGACCAAGCCCGTACACGAGAAAATTGAATAAGTAGAAGAAGGGCATCTTAATCGAATCATCAAATACACAAAAATTGGGCTTACCATGAGTCTCGGCCTCCCATCGGCCGTTTGATAAATCACGCCATGAGCGCTCGACGTATGTAGAGGTCGAGGCCAGGTTCCGAACCTAGCTCTCGAGGTTGGGAATTTCATGGGGCATCTAAGCGACTGCTATATCATGGAAAAAGACATCGATGAGAAAAGACAAAGGAACAAATAATACATGGAAGCTAACAGTGAGACAGTACTTACGATTCATGTTCCATTTCTCAGGAAATGGCGTTTTCTCGGCTGGGATTAGGTTGGAAGTCCTCAGTCGAACGAACCGGCCCATATATCCTCGATCCTTGTCCTCGTCTATGCTCTAGAACATAACTTTAGTCGTCCGACGTTGAAGTTTTATTAACACGCCTCGATAGAGGCGGGGGCTATACAATCTGATAAGGTGATCGAGGGTAAAAGAGACCCCTCAATTTTGCTCACGAAGAATCGAAACAGAATAATAATTTGCCAAAAAGGAAGGATGGATTTGGCCTAGGGTTATTCGATATTGACGGTAAAAATCAACGATGATGGGGTCGAGGGGCCCCAGTGTGAAAGAGTAAGTGTAAAAACTTAGAAACCCTTCCACATGGGTGGTGATGTCTTCTTCGGGGGTCGGGATCATCACCTCTTTGCCCTTGGTATCCCTTAGTTATCGAGCATATATACCTCGACACTGGCTCACATCGACTAGGAATCGACGAGGCTTTATCGATCTTGAAGTCGGAGTTTAGCGCGCACCACCCAGGAATGCATTCCTCAAGACGGGGTTCCACCGATGTTTTCCCGTCGGCCGGTTGAGAAGATGAAGCAGCTTCTTTTTGTGGTACCGTTTTCGATGTTTTTGCCATTTTTGTGTAAGTTTAAAGGAGAGGAATATAATAGGACTTGGTGTTTGAGAAAGGATTAACAACAAAACCTGAAGATTTGTAAAAGGGAAGAACTTAAGAGATGTAAAAGCTTTGGAGATAAGAAGGAAGTGAAAGTAAAGTTTGAATCAATGAGGAAGGGGTCTATTTATTGGATTCACGACGACGGTTCAAAGGCACTAGTGGCCGACCACCAACTAACACTCATTAATGACTGGGAAAACTGTACCGACAGGACGTTTTGGTCACTCCTGTCGCTTACGTCACGACGGTGACGTCATGGCAGGTCGAGGTAAATATTGAAGGCTCAATTCGTTTCTTGTCATTACACACCAAAAAACGAGGGGACTATCAGTATACGGTTAAAATCGAGCCCACCCAATTTTTCTATCTGACCGGGACCAGGGAGCTGCATCGAAGGTCAGCCCCGTAGTGGATCAGACCAAGGTACGAGGACAAAGTACCAAGTTCGGGATTTGAGGTACCTGTTGAGATCGAGACCAACAACGATCGAGACCGAATAAGACATGCATCGAGCACGATCGAAAATAACATAATAACGGAAAGGCGAAATATCCGTGACTGGTCGAAGATCATGGCGAAAATCTCGGAACGGATCCAATTAGGAACGGTTAATTAGCTAATCATGGGATATCCTTCTGTAATTAGAGTTATACCATAAGTAGAATTCCTCTACTATATAAAGGGGAGTATTAACCATTTGTAAGGACACATTGTTTACATATATCAAAGTTATATAATTCTCTTTCTCGTTTATACTATTGTTCATTAGTTTGTTATATTTTGATTGTTCTTACATCAACCAGTTCGAGGGCATCCAAACTTGAGGGCTGAGTTCCATTCTAACACTGGTTTGCTTTACTTTATAGTTTATTTCTGTTATTAATCTTCATATTTATCAATTGGTATTAAGTGAAATCATGTGTCCTTAGAACCGCATTATAAGTTTAATTGTTATCCAATTTTAAGGGTAAACAAATTTTCATATCTTAATCAACTAACTCAAATTAATTTTTACTAAAATGGATTTATTCGAAAAACTCCATGACCTAAAATTTCTTGACTGGCTTGTGATATTTGAGAAAGATCGACGATTTGTGCAGTTGCTCATGCGTTAAACTCTCTATCTATAGGTCGAGACATTTGACTGGGGCAGAGCGTAAATACCCTATTTCGGATCACGTTAGCATTATAATTTAAGTTATATATATATATATATATATATATATATATATCCCAAACTCAAAAAGAAATTTATATGTGCCTGATTGAAGTAGCACAATCTACATATGAAGTTACAAATTTTGGCTAAAGTTGATGACTTTATAGAAAAAGTATCTTAAGTACATACAAAAAATTGATCGCACTTCATACGCATACGTTTTAAGTGCACCTTAAGTGCAATTAAGAGTATGCATGCAAAAACTTGACAAAAACTGCATTTAAGACGTATGTGTCTAAAATGTACGTAGTTAATATTTTACATATATTTAAGACGTTTTCATCTGAAGCTGAATTTTCATTTTTTTTTTTGCCCATAAATAGAAACTTGAAACAATGGATGTGAGTGGTCGTGGTTATTGGAGGAGGCTAATGATGGTGGACACAGAGGCGGATGTAGCGTATAAGCTACGGGTTCAACTGAACCCATAATTTTTGACGCGGAGTAAAAATTTGTGTGTAAAAATTCATTAAAATTACAAAATAGTAGATATGAACCCATAACTTTAAAAATATAATGGGTTCAATGTTAAAAATCTTAAAATTGAACCCATAGGATTTAAATCATGAATCCGCCTCTGGGTGGACAGAAGTGAATGGATGTGAGTGGTCGTGGTTATTAGAGGAGGCTAATGATGGTGGACAGAAGTGATGGGTGTGCGGTGGTGACTAGTGGTGGAGGTGATTAGATGGTAATTGGTGGTGGTTAAGTGACAACTATTTTATTTACTCGCTTTAATCCTTCATATAAGTCGGGTTTCTTATTAATTATCTCCTAGTCTCATCTCTATCCCATTTACACACATGTCTATTACTTAGGGTGTTCAAAACCGAATCGAAATCGAAACCGAAACCGAATCGAAATCGAAACTTAATGGTTTATTGGTATCGGGTTAACGGTTTAACGGTTTAACGGATGGGGAAAAAATTGAATTTTTTTTATTAACGACTTATCGGTTTGGGGGCGGGTTATTCAATTTTCTTAACGGATAATCTATTAACCCGCTAAGAATATATATATATATATATATATAAATTTATTTTATCCATATTACTGCTCTGGACAATTGTACGAAGTGCAAAGTGAATTGTAGTGATTGCTTGGAAGTATCTAATTGGCCAT
The DNA here is from genome assembly GCF_000715075.1 of Nicotiana tabacum. Classification (NCBI taxonomy): domain Eukaryota; kingdom Viridiplantae; phylum Streptophyta; class Magnoliopsida; order Solanales; family Solanaceae; genus Nicotiana; species Nicotiana tabacum. The sequence continues at coordinate 63,280,727 of NC_134096.1, forward strand.
TGAGTCTCTTCCCCACCGGAGACCAATAATCAGTATTAAACTATTAACATTTACACTTTAGAAACCCTAGCATCTAAACCCAGCAGCCAACCTTCTCGCCTCTCCTCTCCCTCTCGCCGTCTCACCTCTCCCTCTTGGCTCACCAACTCGCCTGCCTTTTCAATACTTAAACTGGTTCTAATTGGTACAAGTTTGAATTGGAAACATAAGGTCTTGAACTAATTTTCAAAATAAGGGTGGCCAACCGGGCCTGCCTTTTCAAATTTCAATGAATAACTTCATTAGTGACGTTACCTTACTATGTCAAGAAATTCTCAAACAACAACCACACACGCATAGCCAGCAGAGCAAGGAGGAAGAAAAGAGAAAGTCAAAATATGTATGGCCATGTTCTGAAAATACACTTATGAAATAAATTAAGAACTATTCCATTCAACTTACAATAATCAAATGAAGCTACTCAAACATTAAGATGCATTAATAATTAAGAAAATTTTACGGGGCGCAATAGAGCTAACGTAGCCGTCTCAAGATGGATAAAACCCTCAACTTAATTTGCACTTATTTTAAACAGTGGTTAACACACTACACTAGAGAATTTGTCAACTCTTTTGAAAATAAAGGGACATGTCATTAACAACCAGGGGCGGCTCTAAGGCTTTGGGCAGTGAGGCCATTGCCTTAGGCCCCCAAATTTTGAAGGCCCCCAAATTTATTTTAAATTCTTATTATTATTGTTACTATTATATATTATATAATTTATATAAATAATCAGAATAAAAACAATATTACAGTATATTTTTTGTTACCTGATCGAGGTTATTTTATAAAATAAATTTATAAATTATGATAATTTTCTTCCTCAATTAATTAGTATATTTGACAAGAGTGGGTTGCTCTAGTGGTGAGCACCCTCCACTTCCAACCAAGAGGTTGTGAGTTCGAGTCACCTCAAGAGCAAGGTGGAGAGTTCTTTGAGGGAGGAAGTCGAGGGTCTATCGGAAACAGCTTCTCTACTCCAGGGTAAGAGTAAGGTCTGCGTACAAACTACCCTCCCCAGATCCACTAGTGAGATTATACAGGGATTAAGGGCCTCCGAATATGATTTCGCCTTATGTCCCGAGATCTGTTGAGCCGCCGCTGTCAATCACCTCCAATAATTTCATGTTAAATACTTTTCAATTTATTACTAGAACAAAGCCACATGTATAATGGGAATTTAGAGGTTTTGGTTCATTTAATATCAGCACTCTCATATATTTTTGAGCTATTTTTGTTTATTTATACACTAAATCTTTAATAAAAATAACAAAAAGTTGCAGAACGATGCAAATTATTCGACCTCTTTTTCCATTTTGGTGATGAAGCCAATGCTATTACAATTTACATATACGTACTGTCTTTCCCTTACCTTGCATTTTCTCAAGCACTGATCATGTAACATAGCAATATTTTCCAATTTCATATCATCACAAACAAATACTGATTTCGTTTATAGAATCGCCAAATATACCTATATTTTTATGTAACGTGTATATCTAAAATTTGGGAAGTCAACTCATTCTAGTCAGATCTTAGAAGAAACAAGACGGGCTCGATCTGGAAACTCCATTGAACTAAAATTTCTTGAATGCCTTGTGAAAACATAGAAAAATGGGCAATTTATGTGGAGTGCACACGCAGCAGATTCTCTAATCTCTATCTAGATAGAGAGAGATATTGGACTTGAGAAGACCCAACTTCTTATTTTTCTAGGCTCAGTATTTGGAGTTATCATGTATAATATGATTAGTACATCGTGCATCAAATAAATTGTGTGGACACCATAGTGGAAATCCGCAGAATGTATATCAAAGAAGCAGGGAAGAGGTAGAAGCCTGAATACGAGTTCAATTAAATTCAGTAGCTTTTGCTCAAAAACTCTGTATTTATATATGTTAAGAAATTAATTCATTAAATATGTAGATTCAATAGGTAGACGTATTAAATTTAAAACTCAATTATTAATACTTAAAAAATTAAATTACCGTTCTATAATCAAGAACTCATAGTTAAAATTATGGTTCCGCCTTTTACAAATAAATTTGACCGAAACCATATTGATTGGATATTCGGATAAGAGCAAATCGTGCATTGATATAAAAGTTAGTTACTTTCTCTTTATTAAGGAGTCATGATAAGGGAGGCTGCAAACCAAAAGATGAAGTTGTAAAAAATATTGGAGCACTTCATAATTAGAAGCATAAATCTTGATTACAATTGTAGTCATCAAGATAGCATATCTTTTCTAGTTTGTTTTCACTACTATGCAATTAGCTAAACAAGTAGAGCATAAGACTGCATGCCTTTCTAGGTGCAATATTTTGTTGAACATTCATTCAAGCAGCTTCCCATTAGCTTCGAATCTAGCAAGAATTTGTTAAAAATGTAAATCATAGATTAAGTTACATTAACGAAACAAACATAAGCAATTATTGAATAAAGAAAGATATAGGACGAATTATACCTTTTCTAAATTTATAGCAACGTTCAGTTGAACAAGTAAGTTTGCAATTAAGTGCTTTAGGAGAAATAGAATGATGGCATTGCTTCAAGCAATCTTCCATGAAAAAAGGATTGATGATACATAGAAGTTTACATTTTGCTTTACAAGACATTTTCATCTCACCAACAGCTTCAACATTTGCTACAAAAATTATTGTAAGGAAAACTGCCACTAGAACCTTTACGAAATTCATTATTTGTAATATAATGTACTTAATTCCTCTTCTCGATTGAATAGAAAATATGTTAGATGAAAGTAAAATAAAGCTATTTATAACAAAAATTTTCAGGTGAATTTAAGACAAGTTACAATACAATTTGGTGTTGAAAATTAGATTACAACCAAATAAATAAATATAGTACAATCTGCAATTTGTATAAACCATTTTAATTATCATATATATTATGCAAATCTAACTTCTACAGACGCAAATTAATGTTGGACTGGTCTACAACAATTTATGAAAAACATAAGTTATTTACAATGATTTTAATTTATCTGAGAGTTGCTGAAGTTATTTAATTTAGAATAGTTCTGAAATTTTATCGTAGGTCTTACTTGCTGATTTCTATTTATAAGCTAAATAAACCGTATAAACAGACTTGAAAGCTTTGAAAAAATTAATATAAACGGTGTTCTGAGCCACATAGGAACTAGATTTAAATACAATCAGAAGTAATTACTCATGTTTAATAACTTAAATTGGCCAACATAAAATTAAATTGATTGTAACGGAAGAAGTTTAATTAAATATACTCTCTAATTCTCAAGCAGGAGAGAGTTAAGAATTGCTAGCAGTTACATACTTTCATTTAATCACATTCTAAAGGAGACTCTTTATATTTCTTTCCTATATCTATATTTTTAACACAAATTATTCCTCAAACCTACTCCTATTTTGATGCTCCAGTCTCTTACAATTATATATATATATTTAAAATAAAACAAATACTCCATCCATTTCAATTTATGTGAACCCATTTGACTGGGCACGGAGTTTAAGAAAAGAGAGAAGACTTTTGAACTTGTGGTGTAAAATGATGCACATATATTTTGTGTGGCTATAAATCATTGTATAAAGGTAAGTTGTTTCCAAATAAGGAAAGGGGTCATTCTTTTTTGCACGGACTAAAAATGAAATAGATTCACATAAATTAAAATGGAGGGAGTAGTTATTTTAGATTATAGGGCAAAGGTCCAAATATACCCTTGTACTATACGAAATTGAGTACATTTGCCATTCGTTAATACTTTAGCTCAAATATGCCCTTACCGTCACATAGTTGGTCCATATATGCCCTTAGAGTTTCACAGTTGGCCCATATATGCCCTTTTCGAAACGGAATTCACTCAAACTAATTAACTCTTTCGTTAATTGTATTAAAGTGTATTACAAACACTATTTCCTTTTTATTAGTACGTTTTTTTCTTTACCTTTCTCTTTTCTTTCTTCTTTTTTCTTTTCTTCTCTTTTTTTTCCCCTTTTTTCTTTCTCCCTTATCCGTTTCTTCCATTACTGATGTCTTCTCCATTTTCATCACCAATTTCACTTGACAAAACTCATGAATTCCAATACTCAAAAGACCAAAATATTTAAATTGTTTATAGAAAGATAATTTAATGATTAAAAGCCTAGAGTTCAAGTTGTAGTGTTATAAATTTGAGTTGTTAGTCTTTATTCAGCTGGATATTTTCTATTTTTTTATTAACTATGTAAATTGGGGGTGTACATGGAATGGGTTGGTTCGATTTTTATCAAAATCAAACCAAACCAATTATATCATTTTGGATTGTTCGGTTTTGTTGGATTTTCGGATTTTTTGTTACATAAATATTATTTCAATCTTACTTTGTTAAATTTTTTAGAACTAAATATATGTTCAGTAAAAATTTAAAAAATAAAAACATATGATCTATAAAAATATTCTTATGGGAGAATTTTCTTAGTAATTAGAATTTATGAGTTTTGTCAAGTGAAATTGGTGATGAAAATGGAGAAGACAGCAGTAATGGAGAAAATCGGATAAAGGAGAAAGAAAAAGGAAAGAAAAAGGGAAAAAAAGAGAAGAAAATAAAAAATAAGAAAGAAAAGAGAAAGGTAAAGAAAAAAAAGTACTAATAAAAAGGAAATAGTGTTTGCAATACACTTTAATACAATTAACGAAAGAGCTAATTGGTTTGGGTGGATTCCGTTTCGAAAAGGGCATATATGGGCCAACTGTGTAACTTTAAGGGCATATATGGACCAACTATGTGACGGTAAGGGCATATTTGAGCTAAAGTATTAACGAAGGGTAAATGTGCTCAATTTTGTATAGTATAAGGGCATATTTGGACATTTTTCGCAGATTATATTACATGAGTTGGTTAAAAATCTGTAATTGGATTTACAATTAATTAATTCACATTAAAGTTTTTACTTTTGGAAGATACCATTTGCTCTTTTTATCAGTTACTTTATAGGGTAAAATCGGTCCATATTAAATGCTCGAATGACAGAGTGACACGTAGAATCCGGGAGGGGGAGGGGGGGGGGAGGGCAGACAGAAGATGAAGCAAGTGACAACCAAGACCGACAACAGCTTTGGTTGGCACCGGGTAGATCCCGAAAGGAAAACTATCGACATGAGCAAACGAATACTTGTCACCAGTTGTTATTCAATGAAGAATATTCCTCTGTATTAAGTAAGCAGCCGTTACAGAGAATTTTGACACTTGCCATTACATGTCCATCAATGACCCCCATTATTGTCATTTAAGAGGGGTTTGATCCTAGGACCTTGTTCCCTAGGTATAGCTATAAATAGTGGCTTCAACAGCCATTGTAACACAGAAAATTCTCTGACAAACTTATGCTACACACTATTCCAAGCTAAATAACACTTTATTTTCTGTCTAACACTATTCTTAATTCTTCCTAAGGAAACCTTGCTCCCGAAATCAAGTTATATGCTATTTTATCTCAATTTCAACGCTAAGCCTTGTATTTTATTTAATTCATTTATCATTTTTGGGATTAAATCGATTTGCTTGTTTATAAACCACGATATAATTTCAACTGTACCATTTTATGGGTAAACAGTTTGGCGCCCACCGTGGGGTTAGACAGATGTGTAATTGAGTTGATTCTTGCATCTATTACTAACGTGTTTGATTCTTTGTTTCATAGAAAAAATAAAAAAAAAATGGCAGCTAATGATGTCAACATCACACACAACATTGAGGCGCAAGAGAATCTGCCTCAATATGAGGATTCGATCAGCGACTCCCGCAATGAGGAGGACGTAGCAACTCCGAAACATGGGGGTGTTATCCCCGACATGTGCGGGAGACAACTCCTGATGACGCTGAGGACGAGTACGTTGCAAAAACCGTAAGAATCTTGAGGGAGCAACAAAAGATCATCATGGGCCATTGATAAGTGGGGATTTTGGCTACTTATTAGCGCCCTTTAGCTTTCGTTTTAGTTCAACAATGCTTAATTTTGTTCCCGAAAACTGATAAAATATGCTTAATTACAGTAATATTGGAAGATGCGCTCCCGAGATGAAATCCAACTCAAGAAGGAGTAATCTAAACTCAAGGACAAAAACAGGCACAAAAGCTGAGAAGTGCGGACCACAGAATATCATATGCGACCGCAGGTTGTGAAGAATCTTCCATCAGATAATGTTGCAAAGTGCGGTCCGCACATGAAGTGTGCGGCCACAGAAGCTGGGTCAGAGCAAAAGTTCAGATAACCTGCATCTCAAGTCTACCAAAAGTGCGGACCTTACAATTATTGTGCGGCCGCCGAAGAAGAGCAACGCGGCCGCAGTCACATTTGTGCGAACCGTAGAAGAACAGGGTACGACCGCACTTGCAATTGTGCGAACCGAAGAAAGAGTTCAGTGCGGCCGCAGATCAGAATTATGCGGCCGCAGATTTCCAATCCTGTCAAGCTGAAGAAAAGTGCGAACTACACATAGAATTGTGCGGCCGCAAAATCTCTGAAGGGCATTTTTGTCCGAAAATTTCAGCCATGTATAAATAGAAGAGTTTCACTTTTTAGGTTAACTTTTGACATCAGCTGCTACAATAGACGGTTCCTTTTTACTCTTTTAAATAGTTTTTGCTATTTTGAGCTTTTTGAACATAAAGTTTATCAATTTAATTAGCAATATGGGTTTAATTATCATTTTTTCTTTATTTTCTTCCAATATAAGCATGAGTAGCAAGATTTTTACTAGGGCTGTGACCCAACCCTAGTGTATAAACTTAATGGGTGTTTGATTTATTGCTTGTTTATGGTTGTGTGTTTAATATTTAGCCTTGGTTTTGCTTTTGTTTGAAGAATTAATGGTTGCAAACATTAGTTGATGCCTATTTGACTTGGTCTCTACTTGAGAAAGAGAGACTTAGTTTAGAAAAACTTGGCTAACAAGAAATTGGGTCAATCGAGAGATTGATAAGCCCAATTAAAGGGTCGAACCTAGAGATAGTAAAATCCGACTTGAGCTTTTATTCAACCGTTTTGTTCAATACCCATTTGGACTTGAAAAAGCTAAATTGGGAAAAATCACTCTCTGACCGAGAGGTATTGAGTGGTAATTGAGTGTTGATAGCTATAATACACCCCGACCAATAAAATAAGCTTTAAAGTTTACAACCCATTAAGCAACACACCTAGGTAAAGGTCATAGCCCTAGGCCGTTTATCTCATTTGAAAAATAACAAAAATAATTTCCTAGTTTCAGTCTTTAAATTACAATCGTAGTAAAATTTAGGTTTTTAAACAACCAAACTTTGCGAAAGTGAAAATTTAGATATACAAACTCACACACTAAGATATATACTACTAACTCCCATTAATATAGCTCCCTACGGAATTCGACCCCGACTCTTGTTGGATATTACTATTTCATCGACCGTTTTCATAACCTCGAATAGAGGAGTGAACTTGTCGAGATCAATTTTTGGCGCCATTGCCGAGGAGCTAAAAACAGGGTGCAATCATGGCAAACAATGATCTTAGAAACATAGTCATGGGGATATGGATGTTGAGGATGATCAAATGGATGAGGTCCCTCTTGAACCTCAGGCCAATAGACGAGGCCGACCACCTCAAGACAATGTACCTGCTCTACTCCCACCTCCACCCCGAGCAGATCCACACCGGGTGTTGCCGAATGAAGGGTATGCAAGTGCTATAGTCCCTCCCCGTATTAGGGCGGGCAACTTACAAATAACCAACGTGATGCTCACTTTGATTGAGCAACGAGGGTTCTTTACCGGAGCACCGAGTCAAAATGCAGATAAACATTTGAAGGGGTTCGTAGATACGTGTTGGGGGAGCAAACAAACAAATATTTCTGATGATGCTTTGAGGCTAAGGCGTTTTCCCTTCTCTCTACGGGGGAAAGCTTTAGATTGGTTGAAACGTTTTCCAAATCATTCCATTCATACTTGGGATGAACTAGAGGAGAAATTTATCTCTAAGTACTTCTCTCCCGGGCACATGGCTATTCTTCGGGATGAAATTCTAGCATTCAAGCAAGAGCCCAATGAACCACTACACGAGATATGGGAAAGATATAGAACAATGGTGAAAGAGTGCCAAAACAATGATATGACGGAGAACATGATTCAATAAACTTTCTATCGGGGGATCAATACAACCAACCAATGTGTAGTGAATCAACTTGCCGGTGGGAACTTCATGACTACGCCTTATGCGGAGGCATGTGATATCTTGGATGAGATGGCGGATACTTCTTCGGCGTGGAAATCTCGAGCTAATGTTCCACAAGGTGACACCAATGTGATTCACCTTCACAAAGAGTTGCATGATCATGGACAAGCCATAGCCGAGTTGACTACCACCATGAACCAATTGACAAAGGCTCAACTTCAACAAGTGCAAAACCCGAGGTAATTCAATGCAATGGAGTGAGTAAATATAATGGTGAACAAGCGAAGAACAAGAAGTCCACAAGTGCAACAAAGAGTGGATAATTTTGTGCAAGATGATAGTGGATTTGCTCAAGATGAATCTTACAATGACCAAGAAGAGGAGGTCCAATATGTGAACAATTTTCAAGGAAAAAGAAACAACTTCCAAGGCCCTAGTCAACAACAATGGAGAACTTCAAACAATCAAGGCAATTGGAATTCTCAAAATCAAGGTAATTGGAATGGTGGAAACAATTAAGGTAATTGGAGTGGAATCAATAACCAAGGAAATTGGCATAACAATAATAACCAAGGCAATTGGGGAGGCAACAACCAAGGCGGGTGGAACAACAATCAAGGAAATCAGGGGTCGGATTTTCAAAGGCCCCCAATATCTCAACAACCGAGCAACCCACCCCTTATCCTTCCCATGGTCCTAGTTCTTCCAACAATGAAATGGTCCGTATTGAGAACATGTTCAAATAAATTATGGAGAAGAATGCCAATTCCGATTCCCAACTTGCTTCACACAATACATCGATCCGCAATCTAGAGGTGCAAATGGGTCAAATCTCTCAAGCTCTAAATTATCGTCCTAAGGGGGCACTACCAAGTGACACGGTGGTGAACCCGAATGGTGGGAACAATACGGGGAATGCCATGGCCGTTACTACAAGAAATGGAAGAGGTGGGAATGTACCCACCTCAAGTCAAAGGCAACTTATGGATGATGAGCAAGTGGTAGAAAAAGAGAAGATCCTAACCAATGTAGTGCAAGCTAATAATGAAGTGCGAATTGATATTGATGACACATCGAACGAGACTCAAGAGAAAGTGAACCTATCTAGGGAGCATGCGATTGACATACCGGAACCGGTAGTGCAAAAGGCTAAGGCATCATTGCCTAAGCCACCTCCTCCATATCCTCAAAGGCTTGCCAAGAAAAATGGCGAGAATCAATTTAAAAATTTCATTGATATGATGAAGAGTCTCTCGATAAATATGCCATTACTTGAAGACTTGGAGCAAATGCCCGGATATGCAAAGTTTATGAAGAACTTGGTGACAAAGAAGCGATTGATGAATTTTGAAACTATCAAAGTCACTCACCAAGTGAGTGCAATTGTGCATTTGATTTCTCCTAAATTGGAAGATCCCGATACTTTCACAATCTCTTGCACCATTGGAAGTGCCGAGTTTGCCAAAGCTCTTTGTGATCTTGGGGCAAGTATCAATTTGATGCCCTATTCGGTTTTTAAGAAATTAGGAATTGGGAAACCAAGACCCACATCTATGATATTATAAATGGCCGATCGTACAATGAAAAGACTGTTGGGGGTGATTGAGGATGTATTGGTTCGAGTTGACAAGTTCATTCTCCCGGCGGATTTTATTATTCTTGATTGTGGAATGGACTATGAGGTCCCGATTATTCTTGATAGACCTTTCCTTGCTACAGGGAAGGCGCTTGTTGATGTGGAATCCGGAGAACTCACTTTTCGGGTGGGTGATGAAAAGGTAGTGTTCCACGTGTGCAAAACTATGAGGCTACCGAATAGTAATGAAGTGTGTTCGTTCGTAGACTTGGTGAGCGGTGTGCTTATTGATGATACAAGTGCCACGATTAATGTGGGTGACATGTTGGAGACCGTCTTGCTAAATTTTGATGATTATGAGATGGATGGCTTCATGGAATGTGTTAATTCTTTGCAAGGAATGAGGTCGTACAACTATGCACCCCGGAAGCTTTCCTTGGATCTTGAGAATAGGAAAACTCCTCCTACTAAGCCTTCAATTAAAGAGCCTCTTATCTTGGAGTTGAATCCATTGCCTCTACATCTCAGGTATGAATTCCTTTGCCCTTGTTCTACTTTACCGGTTGTTCTTTCCTCTAGTTTAACTAACGTGCAGGTTAACTCTACATTGGCTGTGCTCCACAAGAGGAAGAAAGCTATTGGGTGGACTTTGGTGGATATTCGGTGAATAATCCCCTCATTTTGCATGCACAAGATTAACTTGGAGGAAGATTCCTAACCCTCCATAGAACATCAAAGGATACTCAATGAAGCCATGCAAGACGTGGTCAAAAAGGAGATCATCAATTGGTTAGATGTCGGGGTGGTATACCCCATTTCCGACAGTTCGTGGCCTTCTCTGGTGCAATGTGTCCCTAAGAAGGGAGGCATAACTGTGGTCACCAATGATAAGAATGAGTTGATTCCAACACGAACAATGACCGGGTGGAGAGTGTGTATGGACTATCGGAAGCTAAACAAAGTGACAAGGAAAGACCATTTCCCACTCCCCTTTCTTAACCAAATTCTTGATAGGTTGGCTGGCCGTGCTTTCTATTACTTTCTAGATGGATCTTCGGGCTACAACCAAATCCTTATTGCCCCGGAAGATCAAGAGAAAATAACTTTCACTTGTCCCTATAGCACTTTTGCTTTCAAGCGGATGCCATTTGGCTTATGCAATGCATCGACAACTTTTCAACGGTGTATGATGGTGATCTTTACGGATATGGCCGAGGACTACCTTGAAGTCTTCATGGATGACTTTTCGGTAGTCGGGGATTCCTTTGATGATTACTTGACAAATTTGGATAAAGTATTGGCAAGGTGTGAAGAAACGAACTTGGTGTTGAATTGGGAGAAATGTCATTTCATGGTCGAGGAGGGAATTTTGCTTGGCCACATAATTTCAAAGAAGGGCATTGAGGTTGACAAGGTGAAGATAGAGGTGATTTCTAAACTTCCACCTCTAACATCAGTGAAAGGCGTGAGAAGTTTCTTGGGTCACGCGGGTTTCTACCGGCGCTTCATAAAGGATTTTTCCAAAGTGGTGAACCCCTTGTGCAAGATTTTTGAGAAAGATGCTAAGTTTCACTTCAATGATGATTGCATAAGATCCTTTGAATTGCTAAAGTTTAAATGGACAATAACTCCCATTATCATCCGCTCCTAATTGGAGTATTCATTTTGAGCTCATGTGCGATGCTAGTGATGTAGTGGTTGGAGCAGTTTTGGGGCAACGTATCAACAAGATTTTTCATCTGATCTACTATGATAGTAAGACCAGGAATGATGCCCAAGTAAATTACACCGTTACTGAAAAAGAGCTCTTTGCCATTGTGTTTGCAATTGAGAAGTTCTGCCCATACTTGATGGGTGCAAAGGTTATTGTTCATACGGATCATGCGGCACTTCGCTATCTTATGAGCAAGAGAGATTCAAAAGCTAGGTTGATAAGATGGGTGCTATTGTTGCAAGAGTTTGATATTGACATTCAATATCGGAAAGGGAGTAAAAATCAAGTGACAGACCACTTGTCTCGTTTGGAGGAGGAGGGGAGGCCGCATGATGGCCTTCAAATCAATGACTCCTTCCCCGATGAGAAACTCTTGGCCATTTCAATAAAGGAGGTGCCATGGTTCGCCGGTCTAGAAAACTTCCTTGTATGTGGAATCATCCCGGATGAGTTCTCTTCAAATCAAGGAAGAAGCTCAAATGGGATTGTCAAGATTATTATTGGGACGAGCCTTACGTCTTTCAGATTTGCATGGATGGGGTAATTAGAATATGTGTACCGGATAAAGAGCAAAATATTATTCTTGAGGCTTGCCATTATTCGCCTTATGGTGGTCACCATGGCGGAGCAAGAATGACGGCTAAAGTGCTAAGTTGTGATTTGTATTGGACCACTCTCTACAAAGATGCAAGTGATATGGTGAAAAGATGTGATGAATGCAAACGGGCTGGTGGAATCTCGAAGAAGAATAAAATGCCTCTCACTACCATTTTGAAGATCTATATCTTTGACGTGTGGGGTATTGACTTCATAGGTTCTTTTGTGAGTTCTTGTGGAAACACCTACATCTTGATCGTGGTTGATTATGTGTCTAATTAGTTTGAGGTCGTTGCTCTACCCAACAATTAAGTGATGAGTGTGGTGGCATTCTTGAAGAAGAATATTTTCACAAGATTTGGTACTCCGCGAGCTATCATAAGCGATGTGGAGTCATATTTTTGCAACAAGGTGTTTGACATTTTGCTTATTAAGTATGGAGTCACTCATAAAGTTACGACTCCCTACCATCCTCAAGCTAGCGGTCACGTGGAAGTCTCCAACCGGGAGATAAAGAGTATCTTGTCAAAAACTGTGAATGCTAACCGAACGGATTGGTCAAAGAAGCTTGATAATGCACTATGGGCCTATCAGACTGCTTTCAAAACTCCTATTGGGATGTCTCCATACTAGTTGGTATTTGGCAAAGCTTGTCATTTTTCGATGGAACTTGAGCACAAAGCCATGTGGGCTTTAAAGAAGCTGAATCTTGATTGGGATGCAGCCGCTAACTTGCGGGTTGCACATCTGAATGAATTGGGTGAATTCCGGTATCATACATATGAAAGTTCATCCTTGTACAAAGAGATAATGAAGTAACTTCATGACAAATATATCCGAAATAAGGAGTTCAAGGTGGGCGATCTTGTTTTGCTGTTCAACTCACGATTGAAGATATTTCCCGGAAAGCTGACACCTTTGAAATTGTGGGTGTGACACCTTTGAAAGTTCACCTTTGAAATCCCGATATGAAAGTTCACCTTTGAAATTGTGGGTGTGACACCTTTTGGTGCATTGGACTTGAAGAACAAAAATGATTAGGTATTCCGAGTCAATGGTCACCGAGTGAAGCATTATTTGGGACAAGATGATGATGGACACGTGGTGGCAGTTATTCATTTGAAGTGATGGTAATCTGCGTCATGCCGCGACGTTAAATCAGGCGCTTCTTGTGAGGCAACCCATGTTTTCTTTTTCTTTTTCTTTTCTTCTTTTGTAGATAGGTCTTATTTTGTGCTAACTGGATTTGAAGTGTGTTGCAAGAATGAGTGTGCTTTACACGAACTGTGCTTAGAAAATTGGCTAAGTGTGGAAAAAAGTGCGGACCGCACAATTTTGAATGCTACAACAGAAGGCAACTACAACCACACAATTCTTGTGCGAACCGCACAAATTGAGATGAAAATTGCAAACTCTCTGAAGTTTGGTCTGTCACAGATATGGCCAATCTGCGGCCGCACATTGAATTATGCGGTCCGCAGTCAAAATCTACGGTTGCACCATAAATTGTGCGGACCGCAGGTCAACAAAAACTATTGAGCCTCGAGGTAACACAGTGCTGACCACAGAAGGAAGTTTGCATCCGTACTCCTCCTTTGTTTCCCAAGTCTGCCTGCAAGTATAAATAGTAGCCTAAGGCTACTATACTAAGTTTTTTACCTCTCTAAGCACTCTAAATTCTAAAACTTGGAAATCATTTGTTCAATCATCCACCACACTCCATACACATTTGTGTTCACTTAGTTGCAGTCCTTCATATCTGGTATGTCTAATTTCTCATAGAATTTTTCAACTTTTAGTTAAATTTATAATTTGTTAGATAGTTTTAGGCCATTTGTCAATAGATTTCAATTTTACTACCATGTGGGGTTTAATCTGTGTTGAGTCAACTGCTAATTTCTTTATGGGTACTGGGTAAATTGATTTGCATGCTTAATTGTTAATATCATGTCAATTGTTGAAGAATTTTGTAAATCCTAGGAGTCTGATCGACTTTGGTTTGAAACCTGCGGTCGCACTTGAAATTGTGTAGACCGCAAAAATTCCACCGCGGCTGCACAAGAAATTGTGCGGTCCGCAAAAGTAGAGAATATGGTTCTTTGATCAAGCATGATTCTGCGGCTGCACTTGAAATTGTGCAGACCGTAGAAATTTCACCGCGGCTACAGAAAAGTGTGTGCGGCCGCAGATCAGACCGATCTCTGTCATCAGAGAGTTGGAACTTTTTGGAAATCTAATGTGCAGCCGCAATGAGAAATGTACGGACCGCATTTCTATTCTGCTGTCACGCACAAATTTATATGGACCATAGTTCCATTTCTGCGACCGTACTTGTAATTGTGCGGACCACACTTCCCTACCCTGCACTCATGTTCTACACTGTGATATACTGTATGTGTGCAATTGAATTACAACTGACTTCTGCTTTTGCTTGTTATGGAAAATGGTTAGATCTCGTAGCCGCGGTGACACTTCAAAGGGAAGGGGTGAACCTTCCAGAGGTCGAGAAAAAAGAACTTTACCCCTCACCCTCCAAATGATAATCACCAAGAAAGCTACAGTCGGCCAAGGAAGACAGCCCGAGACCTCCAAATCTAGTTCATATGCCCCATATCGGGAAGCATCGGAGGGCGACTCAGTGCAAGAGCAGCCTGCAGTCCAATCATAGCCACATCAGCCACAGGGAAGGTATTAACTCCGGGTCGAGCCTTCTTCCTCACATAGCACTTCCGAGGGTTCGGAGAGTGCAAGTCAGGCTTTAGAGTCCTCTTCGACACTTGTCCCTGAGTCACCAGTAGCTACAGTTGACGATATTCTGGACGATGGCCGAGGGGGTGATACTACAATTGCCGACCTTGAGAGGTCGGAGAATAAAGAGGTCTGGAAGGACCATTTTGTGAGTCTAGCTACCTTCACCAGCTTCCTTCGCTGGTGGCCGGTGAGATCGCTCACTCTTGAGCGATAGTTCCAGCTTTAAGATCTTGACAAGTACAATCCAGAAACAAGCCTTTATCCATTTTGTCGTGACCCTCTCTTGGCACCCGAACTTTCCTTAACACTCTTGTGAAACAATTGGCTAAAAACGTAAGTTTGGGGGAGAGATGAGGAGTTTGAAAAAGGTATCAAGGCACAAAATATAAAAGAAATAATGATAAGAAAAGGCAAGAAAAAGAAATAAAAAAAAGAAAAATGTAAAAAGAAAGTGAATAAGTTGAAGAGTTGAAGGGATTCAAAGAAAAGTAATGATGCAAAGCATGGAGAAATCAAAGAAGGAGAAAATGAATATCATGACCAAGAAAGAGTAATGTTAAGTCTCTCTAGTTCTCCTAAGGAAAAGAAAATGCCTCAAAGAGTTGGCAAAGCATGAGCCTAGAAAAGAAAATGGAGTGCTTAAGGAAAGATGAACCCGTTCTATCATAGCATTTCCAACCTTAGTCCAAAAGCCTTCATTGCATTCCAAAAAAGTCCTACGTGATTTCAAGCCGAGTGAGCTTACATTAGTGGTGATTTAAATAAGGGGTAAGCCTATTGTACTTAAAGCCGTACTTGCGACATTCTTTTGAGAGAGATGAGTGAACCTTTCACAAATCTTTAGATTGAGTGCTATATGTTTGAGTGAGATAGGAAAACGGAAAGTAGAGGAGGAGGAGTTTGGGATCCACAATGACCTACATGAAAGAGAGAGCTTCCTTGATAAACAAAGTCACCTCTTGATGCTCAAGTGCTAACTTGTTTAACTTGTTGCCTTGTTAATAATTCATAAGTGGTGTGGATAATTATTGGTCCCAATTGATGTGTGATTGATTCACTGTAGATTAGCTGGAATGGCTTCTAGCTTGTGGAGGTGGGAACTACTTTATTTGCTTGAGGACAAGCAAAAGCTTAAGTTTGGAGGAGTTGATAAGTGGGTATTTTGGCTACTTATTAGCGCCCTTTAGATTTCGTTTTAGTCCAAAAGCGCTTAATTGTATTCCCGATAACTGATGAAATGTGCTTAATTGCAAGAATATTGGAAGATGAGCTCCCAAGATGAAATCCAACTCAAGAAGTAGTAATCTGAACTCAAGAACAAAAACAGGTACAAAAGCTTAGAAGTGTGGTCCGCATAATATCATCTGCGGCCGCAGGTTGTGAAAAATCTTCTATCAGAGAATGTTGCAAAGTGCGGTCCACACATGAAGTGTGCAGCCGGAGAAGCTCGGTTAGAGTAAAAGTTCAGAGAACCTGCATCTCAAGTCCACCAAAAGTGCGGACCGCATAATTATTGTGCGGCCTCCGAAGAAGAGTTGTGCTGCTACAGTCACATTTGTGCGGACCACAGAAGAACAAGGTGCGACCGCACTTACAATTGTGCAGACCGCAGAAAGCGTGCAGTGTGGTTGCAGATCAAAATTATGCGGCCTTAGATTTCCAATCCTGTCAAGCTGAAGAAAAGTGAGGACCGCACATGGAATTGTGTGGCCGCAGAACCTCCGAAAGGGCATTTTTGTTCAAAAATTCCAGCCCTGTATAAATAGAAGAGTTTAACTTTTTTAGGTTAATTTTTGACATCAGCTGCTACAGTAGACGGTTCCTTTTACTCTTTTTAGTAGATTTGCTATTTTGAGCATTTTGAACATAGAGTTTGTCAATTTAATTAGCAATATGGATTTAATTATCATTTCTTCTTCTTTTTCTTCCAATTTAAGCATGAGTAGCTAGATTTTTACTAGGTTTGTGACCCAACCCTAGTGTGTAAAATTAATGGGTGTTTGATTTATTGCTTGTTTATGGTTGGGTGTTTAATATTTAGCCTTGTTCTTGCTTTTATTTGAAGAATTAATGGTTGCAAAGATTAGTTGATGCCTAATTAACTTGGTCTCTACTTTAGAAAGAGAGACTTAGTCTAGGAAATCTTGGCTAACATGAAATTGGGTCAAACGAGAGATTGATAAGCCCAATTAAAGGGTTGAACCTAGAGATAGTAAAACCCGACTTTAGCTTTTATTCAACCATTTTGTTCAATACCCATTTGGACTTGAGAAAGCTAAATTGGGAAAAATCACTCTTTGACCGAGAGGTATTGAGTGGTAACTGAGTGTTGATAGCTATAATACACCCCGACCAATAAAATAAGCTTTAAAGTTTACAACCCATTAGGCAACACACCTAGGTAAAGGTCATAGCCCTAGGCCGTTTATCTCATTTGAAAAACAACAAAAATAATTTCCTAGTTTCAATCTTTAAATTGCAATCGTAGTGAAATTTAGGTTTTTAAACAACCAAACTTTGCGGAAGTGAAACTTTAGATATACAAACTCACACACTAAGATATATACTACTAACTCCTATTCATATAGCTCCCTGTGGAATTCGACCCCGACTCTTGTTGGGTATTACTATTGCATCGACTGTTTTCATAACCTCGAATCGAGGAGTGAACTTGGACGAGATCAGCCATATTTCAAGGCAAGACCAGGCCATGACAGAACTAAAGCAGGCATTGTCAGGTGCCTCTAACAATGCGAATGGAAGAGGCCCTGTTCCTACTGGCGCTCCCAAAAATTAAATAGCTCAAAGGGTTGATAACAACACCCCGAGGGGAGAAGTTGGATTCAACAGAACCGGGAGGATCGGCAATGGATCCGGTAACGACAACGACAATGATCCCTTCCGGACCGAACTCATGATATTCACGAGGGAAATGAACAAATGGATCAGAACGCGAAAGCGTTACTGTGATGACCCGATAGATCATTTATAGTTCTACCCTTTATTTATATATTTCAAGACCTCACATAGATCCGTTTAGCCTTTCTCGATTTGCGTGCATAGTTCGTGTCCTTTTTCCAGAAGAGTTTTAAGAGAAAATTGATAAAAATGTGAAATCGTGCCTTAAAACTTATTTGAGTTGACTTCGGTCAATGTTTTGAGAAAATAGACTCGGATTAGTATTTTGATGGTCTCGGTAGGTCTGTATCGTGATTTGGGACTCAAGCGTATGCCCAGAATCAAATTTGGAAGTCCCTAGCTTAAATTAACGAAATTTGTTGAATACTAGAAATTTAAAGGATTAAAGAATTCCTAAGTATGATCGTAAGTTGACTTTGTTGCTACCGGATTTGGATTTTGGTTCCGGAACTTGATATAAGTTCATTACAGTATTTATGACTTATCTGCAAGATTTGGTGCAAAACGGAGTTGATTTGACGTGATTCGGACGTCCGGTTGAAAAATTGCATGTTCTTAAGTTTCATTAAAAATTTCATTCGTTTTGGTGTCCGATTCATAGTTCTAGGTGTTACTTTTGTATTTTGATCATGCGGGAGAGATCGTATGACGTTATTACACTTGTGTGTATATTTGGTTTGGAGCCCGAGGGGCTCGGGTGAGTTTCGGATAGGCTACGGAGTGGTTTTGAACTTAGAAGAATAGCTGATGCATTTTTGTTTCTGGTGTTACCTGCAGATCTCGCAATTGCGAGGTCTCTCTCGCAAATGCGAGCCTTGATTTTGCGAAAAATGAATCGCATTTGTGAGAATGGGCTAGGTTGGGAAGAGTTCACATTTGCAGAAGTATCTTCGCATTTGCGAAGGGTTTGGTCGCAATTGCGACCACTGATTGACTTGGTACTACTTCGCTTTTGTGAAGTATTGCTCGCATTTGCGGACAACCTTGGTTCGCATTTGCAATAAATTTTTTTGCATTTGCGACGACAACAAGCTCAGTGACGTTTTCGCATTTGCGAAGGGTTGATTGCTTTTGCGATTATTGCAATTGCGGACAATGTGTCGGAATTGCGATAACTGTAGCTAGGTAAAAGAGGGGGAAAACGAGATTTAGCTCATTTCTTTCAAAATCTCAACCCTAAACACCCTAGAGGTGATTTTCCCAATAGATTTCTTCCAAAATGCATTGGTACGTGACTTTAATCTATTTCTTTTCAATTACCCATTTTCATAAGTTTTCAAAATCAAATCTAGGATTTTCATGGTAGAAATTAGGGATTTGGGTAGAATTAGGAATTTTTGTAAATTTGGGATTTAGACCTCGAATAAAGGTTGGATTTTAAAACTAATTACATAATCGGGCTCGGAGATTAATGGGTGATTGGGGTTTGGTCCGAATTTTGTGTTTTGACCAAGCGGGCATGGAGGTGATATTTGTTGACTTTTTCCGAAATCATTAAAGATTGAACCTTTTTCACTCATGGGTAGTTTCTAAAGCTTATTTTGAATTGTTTGAACAATATTCGGTTAAATTCGATTGGTTTGGTGGCAGATTTTAGAGGAAAGGCACCGGTTGAGCTTTGAGTTGATTGCGAAGCAAGGTAAGTGTTGTGGTTAACCTTGACTTGAGGGATTAGGACATGTTTTCCTATTTGCTACATGATTAACGTGTGGGTAAAACATATATATGAGGTGAAGAGCATTTATGCATTGTTGTGGGATAAAGCATGCGAGTGGAATTTGTTTCCTTGTGATTTTTTTCCTTTTATTTATGATATCCATGCTTAGATTAGGTTATTACTTATTTGATCATTCCTTCCGTAATTATTGCTTAATTAGTAATGGTTGAGTATTTTTGGAAGTTGATGTTTGGTATCTTGGAATCATATTAGATGTAAAGCACATTCTCCGTGCCATTTTATTATCTTATTTATTGATTAATACATAGCGAGGAAGTGAATTAAAGCATGAAGGGTGATACCGTGCCATCTGTATCATTTATTCATTGATACATGGTGAGATTGAGAGTAAGAGCACGAAAGGTAATGCCATGCCATCTATATCAATTATTCATTATTACATGGGAAAATCGAGAGTAAAAGCACGAAGGGTGATGCCGCGCCATTTTATTTTACTTATGTCATCATTTCATGGTATAGATGCGAGGAAAAGAACGAAGGGTGGTGCAGTGCCATATTTATACCGTATGTTTATCTGTCTTCATTTGTTGATGAGTTATTTGGCTATCTTGTGATGTTATACCTGTCGTAGTTATCATATCGTTTCCCCTTTCGCATGTCCCCTCCCAATTGTACATTGTTAAATATCTGTTTTGTTGCTGTTGTACATATATACATATTTGTACAGGTTGAATTATGCGAGTGTCCTGTCATAGCCTCGTCACTACCTTGTCGAGGTTAGGCTCAACACTTACGAAGTACATTGGGTTGGTTGTACTCATACTACACTTCTTTACTTCTTGTGCATATTTTAGTATTGGTCCCAGCGGTGCGTGAGGTACGTCAGCTTGGATCATTGCATACGGAGACTTGAGGTAGATCTGCTGGCGTCCGTAGACCATGGAGTCCCCTTCTTCTTCCCTCTTTTACTGTTCATTTCATTCAAAACTATTGTATTTATTTCAAGACTCTATTTGTAGAACTTCTAGTAGCTTGTGCATTCGTGACACCGGACCCTTGGGAGTAGATGTTATTACATGACTTATGCTGGTGTTGTATTAGATTGAGTTCCTATCTCTCGTTACTTATCATCACCTTGTTTTAAACTGTTAAAATTTGGCTAATTAACTATCTTATGTCAGCTTGCTTATTAAGTGGATGTTAGGCGCCATCACGACCCCGAGGTTGGGATTCCGGGTCGTGATAGTTCCACGCCCGAATGGACCAAATTTTGGGCGCACCACCAGTATTGAAGGGCCCATACTCGAATAAGTACACAAAATTGTTGTTCAAACCGAGTGCAACACCAAAATTAATTCCGAAGCGGTTCAAAATACCGGACATACCAAAGTATGATGCGACTTCGGACCCTTAGGAGCGCCTCACAACTTATACAACGGTGGTGAAAGGAAACGACTTGGGTCAATATGAAATTGTGTTTGCCCTGTTGAAGAAATTCTAAAAAACCCTCACGAGGGGGACCTTGATATGGTATTCACTCCTACCTCAGCATTCGATCGATTCCTTTGAAATGCTCGCAGGTTCTTTCATCAAGGACCATGCTGAGGCCAGGAAGGTCCAAGCCCGGAAGGAAGACATATTCAGAATTTCGCAAGGAGAGTTCGAATTACTGCGCTAATTAGTAATCAGGTTCCAGAAAGAAAGGATGTTGTTACAGGTCGTGCCAGATGAATGGGCAGTTGAGGTATCTACTAAGGAGTTGAACCCGAGGAGCTCAAACGCTTCCCAGAAGTTGAAGGAAAGCTTGCTTGTGTTCCAGGCAACCACATGGCGGATGTCCATAACTGCTACGAATCAAAGATAAGGATAGAAGATGATCAGCTCGGGTTCCCGACATCAACCAAAAGTTGGGATCGAGAAAAGAATAGGGATAAATCAAAATAAGCCTTTAATGCAAATCAACGGTCTTCTAAGGGTCGTTTCTTGCCTTAAGAGAGGGTCGAAGGATGCAACAGTAAGGGATTCCAGTCAGTGGATAAGTTCTCTCCCGGTAGAAGGGTTGACCACCGCCGGAACAACAGGTCGTTGCAAGACAAAGAGGTACCAAGCTCCCGAGATTCCACTTATCCGAGGTTGTCCGAATGTAATTTCAATTTCAGCGTAGTGAACTAGTATCGGCAATGAGGAACATCAAGGAAGCGCAATTCTCGAGGCCGATGAGATCCAATCCCAGCCAGAGGGATCTTAATTTATGGTGCGAATATCATGGGACTAATGGCCACCGAACTTGGGACTGTTGACATCTGCGCAAGGAGGTGGCAACACTGTTAAATAACGGCCATCTTAGGGAATTCATAGGCAACTGGGCTAAGAACAATTATGGCCGTAGCCGAGACAACGCAGAGACCTTGAAGATAGGGGAAGACCCTCCTCGACTTATCAACATGATTTTCGGGGGAAATGAGATCAACGGTGTAACCTTCTTGGCAGCAAAAAAAAACAAAGGTATCAGTGACTCATAGTAAGAGACTCCGGGACCGAGGACGATATCACCTTCACAGAAGAAGACGCCGATGGACTTCTACTACTGCACAACGATGCCCTGGCAATTTCTCTTAATGTTTTAGATTTCACAATTAAACGTGTTTAGGTGGACCCAGGAAGTTCATCCAACATCATTCAATACAGAGTGCTGGAACAAGCCAGGCTAATCGGAAGCATCATTCCAGTAACAAAACTCCTCGCCGGATTCAACTTAGCAAGTGTGACAACCCGAAAAGAGATCTTGCTGCCCACAAATGCCGAAAGGGTCATGAAGACTACCCTATTTGAAGTAGTGGACAATGACATGGGCCATAACATAATTCTCGGTAGACCATGGCTACATGAGATGAAAGTCGTGCCATCAACATACCACCAAATGCTGAAATTCTCGACCCTAGAGGGAATCAAACAAATAGGAGGAGGTCAACCAGTGGCAAGGGAAATGAACGCGGTATATGTTTCCAGCAGTAAAGAGAAGGAGCTCAATGCATAGCAATTACAGGAACCGATGCCTGCTCCCGTGCCAAGTGAAGATGACAAGGGGGAGGAGGAGTCAGAACCCCACCAGGTACCAAGATATTTTCAGGTACCGGAAGAGACATATGCTACCAAATCCACAACGGAAGAACTCGAACATGTGTCCTTGTTTGAAAAAATCCTGGAGAGAAAATTCCACTTGGGGGACAGGCCTCAACCCCGAGCTCAGGTCAGGAGTTATTGATTTTCTTAAAATTAATGTTAATTTTTTCGCATGGCCACACGCAGATATGACAAGTATCTTGATAGAGGTGGTCGTGTACAAGCTAAGCTTGGACCCAAGTATCCCACTGGTAAGGCAAAAAAAATGACCGATAGCCGAGGTCAGAAACAAGATTTTTTAAAGAAGAGGTAACTCGACTACTTGACATCGGTTTAATCCGGGAGGTAAAGTATCCCGAGTGGCTAGAAAATGTAGTTATTATTTCAAAAAATAATAATAAATTCCTAATGTACGTAGATGATAAGGATTTGAATAAGGGGTACCCAAAAGACTCGTTCCCACTCCCAAACATTGATCAAATGATCGACGCCACGGCCGGGCATGAGTTAATGAGTTTACTTGATGCATATTATGGGTATAATCAATTTAGGATGAACCTGGAGGATCATGAAAAAACTTCGTTCATCACGAACTTCAGCACATATTGTTATAATGTGATGCCCTTCGGGCTCAAAAATGTCGGAGCCACTTATCAGAGGCTCGTGAATAAGATGTTTGAAAAGAAAATAGGTAAAACAATGGAAGTGTACATAGATGATATGCTGGTCAAGTCTTTGAATGCAGGTGACCATTTAAAACATCTCTAGGAAACATTCGACATCCTAAGGAAGCACAACATGAAGCTCAACCTCGAAAAATGTGCGTTCGGAGTTAGCTTCGGTAAATACTTGGGTTTCCTGGTGTCACAAAGGGGGATCGAAGTAAATCCCGAAAAGATCAAAGCCATATAGGACATCCCAGACCAGCTGAAAAGCATAAAAGAAGTCCAAAGGCTAACCGGAAGATTGGCCGCTCTAAGTAGGTTCATTCCTGGTGTTCGGAAAAATGTCATCACTTCTTCTTACTTCTAAAGTAGAAGAACAACTTCGAATGGATGCCGACAAGCTCTAAAAGACCTGAAACGGTATCTATCGAGTCCTCCGCTACTGTCAAAACTAGAGGAAAACGAACAATTGCTAATATATTTAGTGGTCTCGGAGGTAGCGGTAAGTGTTGTTCTAATCCGGAAGTACGAAGGTACACAATCTCCTATTTATTATGTTAGGAAAATCTTGACGGGGCGGAAACTTGTTATCCGCACTTCAAAAAGTTGGCCTTAGCTCTCGTAGTCGCCTCTCGAAAGCTTAGGCCTTATTTTCAATGTCACCCTATAGCCGTGGTGACAACCTTTCCGCTACAAAATGTCCTTCACAAACCTGAGTTGTAAAGTAGGCTGGCCAAATGGGCAGTTGAAATCAATGAATTTGATATTGAATATAAGCCTAGGACTGCGACCAAATCACAAGTTTTGGCCGATTTTAGTCCCGGGCTTACTATCTTTGGCCACAAAAGAAGCGGTGATGGTGTCAAAAATGACATCAGGAGTATGAACCTTGTTCACGGACGAAGCTTACAATGTGAAAGGGTCCGGGCTCGGGAGGGTCTTAATCACGCCCTCGGGAGAAATCCTGACTAACTATGAAGCCGAGTATGAGGCTTTGATTGCAGAACTTGAACTGGCCTGGGGGCTAAATTATGAGGTCATTGAAATCAAATACGATTCAAACTAGAGGTAAATCATGTATATGGAATCTTTGACACCAAAGAGGAACGCATGCAGCAATATCTTGGTTAAAGTTCAATCTTTGCTTGCGGAATTCAAGGAATGGTCGATCACCCATATCCCGAGAAAAGAAAATGCAGAAGTGGATGCATTGGCCAGTTTGGGATTGTCTACAGAAATAAAAAGATCAGATTCTAGTACTGTCGTTCAACTCATGCATTCGATACTGGATGTGGACGGTTATTATGAAGTGAAAACAACCAACCTAGTCTAGGACTGGAGGAATGATATCATTGACTACCTTGAGCACGGCAAGCTACCCGAAGACCCGAAGGCATCACGGGCACTCCGCGCCAAATTAGATCATTAAAGCTTCTAGGGAGGACAGTTATACAGAAGGTCGTTCCAAGGCCCGTTGGCCCGATGTTTAGGAGCCTCCGAGGCCAATTACGTCATGAGAGAGGTTCATGAAGGAATTTGCAGGAATCATTCAAGTGCAAATTCATTGGTCCTACAATTAGTTAGGGCCGGATACTATTGTCCTCAGATGGAACAAGACGCGAACGCATTCGTTTAGAAATGTGACAAGTGTCAACATTATGCATCGCTAATACACCAACTGGCAGAATTACTGCATTCGATACTATTCCCATGGCCAATCATGAAATGAGGGATGGATATAGTTGGACCATTGCTGCCGACTCCCAGGAAGGTAAGATGTTTTTTCATTCTAACCGATTACTTCACTAAATGGGTTGAAACAAGTCCTTACCAGAAGATCGGTGAGCGAGAAGTGGTCGATTTCCTGTGGAAAAATATAATTTGCCGGTTAGGGATACCAAAAGAGATTGCCTGTGACAACGGGCCACAATTCATAGGCACCAAGGTCATGAAATTCTTGAAGACCTGGAAATTAAAAGAATCACATCTTCACCATACCATCTGAGCACAAATGGACAGGTGGAATCAACCAATAAGGTGATTATTCAAAACTTTAAAAAGAGGTTGGAAGTAGCCAAAGGCGAGTGGCCCGAAGAGTTACCGAGAGTGTTATGGGCGTACCGGATGAAGGCCAAGTTGAGCACATAAGAGACACCTTTCTCTCTCATATACGGTGCAGAAGCTCTTATCCCTGTGGAAGTAGGAGAACCGACCTTGTGGTACTTCCGGGCGAACGAAGAAACAAACAAAGCATTGTTGGTCAATTTGGAGTTTCTTGACGAATGCAGGACTTGGCACATATAAAGATGGTGGCCCAGAAACAAAGAATGGAAAGATACTATAACCAGAGGGCCAATATCCGTTATTTCAAAATGGGAGACTTGGTTTTGAGAAAGGTGACCCAAAACACCCGGGAACTCAATGCAGGAAAGCTGAGACCAACGTGAGAAGGCCCCTATTAGGTTTCAACTATCACCAGGAAAGGATCATATGAACTAGAAAACCAAGACAGAGTCAAATTGCCAAGCAACTGGAATGTGACTCACCTCAAAAGGTATTATTGTTGATGAGCACCGCTTGTATTGATAGTATTGTCGCACCCCTTTTTCTCTCAAAATCGGGTTTCGACATGTGACAACTCTTTTAAAGGGGTGTTAAAAGAGAAGAGTCTCCACCTAACGAGTTGAGGTGCGTTAGGGAACCTAATTGCGAATAACTCTGTTTTGACTAGTCTATGTCACCAAAGATCGGGTAAGGGCTCAAATTACCTCAAAGAGAAGGTGTTAGACACTCTTCGAGGTCCACAACTATGGGTCCCGGCCAAAGTTTACACTATGTGGGATTATCGGATTACAATTATCCTATGTGATCATATAAGTGAGGGAAACAAGGAAAATAAAGGCTCTAGTATGGAATAAGTAAGTGTAAAGAAATTTGTATAAGAATTAAACTATATAAATAATCAATACAAGTCTTTGAAGGTTACAGGATACAACTTGATTGTTCTAAGTTCAAAAGATGGAATACTAACAATAAACATATGAAGAAGGGGGGGGGGGGTCCTAAGTTTTTTAACCTAAAGGATCACCCCGTGAAACATAAATAATACTTTGTAACTACTTCAAGATGGGGTGTTACTCATATTATTTAGCGGGCACAGACTATCATCTCCTGCTATCCTATTACTATGTTAAAGTTGTTTACCTAAAAGCGCTCTAATTCAATTCTAGGTCGTGTCCTATGTGTGCTTTACCTGTCCCATGCCTATGGTCCAGGAGGATTTGGACCTACTATTTGGGTGGTTCTAGACCTTACTTAGGGTGCTCAAAATGATAAAACTAGGCGTACATTCGTAACATGTAGGACTTCATATAAAGATAATAAATGGCTCAAGTTGGCCTCCTTCCAGGCTGAAATACAGACTAAGGCAATTACAAGCCCAATACAAAGTAACCTAGGGATATCCCCAAGCCTTCAATAGCCTTACTCACAGGACAAACAACAAGCCCAAACCACAGGCTCACAAAACAACTACAGTGCCCCTGAATCCAGTTTCCAAGTCCAGCAACACATATGGCCCCCTTCCAGCCCCAACTAGATGATTTACTTACCCAAATAGATGCCGAATTTAACCACATGGGTAACTAGCGACCCGTAGAATTAATTAACAACTTAAACACTTGGTTTTTAAAAAAATCTGTAACTAGCAGCAACTCTAATCAAGGCATATAAGCAAGATCATGCTAAATTGGGAGATATGCAAGACACATATGAAGCAAGTTTATGCTTATCATCCCAGAAACAGAGTTCAAGAGCAAGATGATTATTTCAATTAAAGTTTCAAAACAAAGCATGGTCCAGAACTGTCCTAAAGAGCTTTGGGCAGGGCATTTGAACATGAAAATCTAGTAGTGTCATAGACAATAACAAGTGAGATACAGTCTTAACATGAAGGCTTTAACATGAGAGCCTAATGAGAATGTGACAGCATAACAACATGCTAGTGAGTAGTTTGACAGACATATCACTTAGTTGTACATGAGACCTAGCATGGTGAGCATTGGTCATAGTATAAAGACCCTAAGGAGCTCATGGTAGGTTAAAGCATATACAGAGCAAGTAGACATCAGGATTCATGCCAGTTGACTATCCATAAAAGAAGAAGCTAAACATTGAAATCTATCCTAGAAGTCTTAGGCAATGCTAAAGAGCACAAGATTAACAAGTCGAGGAGTACATTCATCAGAACTATAAATAACAGAAAACCATGTTTGGCTGTATATTAAGAAAAATATTATAACATGGGATTCACATGATTATGGTCAGTCTTTAAAGAAACAATAGATTACACATAAAAGATTCAGCATGAAAAAGTTCATTCAAGCAAGTTCTGGGAAGGAGATGATCTCATAAGAGTTTCAATATAAGAACCCAGGTCAAAGTATGAGAAGGGTCTCATAACAAACAATAGGTGATCAGAATAGTCAAAATCATTAAAATTGCACACATATAATGGTCATGCCTCGAAGCTTAGAGTTCAAACAGGTTCAGATGCTAGAAAAACACAAAGGCATAGAATAATTCCATAGCAAATAAGAATACCTGCAGAGGCAAACAATAACATATTGATTCACAAAGGCCTAAATGACATGAGCACACAAAGCATAAACACCAGCAAGAGAAAAAAATGAAATTGCGAGAGTCTCAATACTTACCAATTTGCAGAACTAAAGAGCAAATAAGGTAGAAAACTAAATGTCAGCAATAGCTTGCTTATCAGTAGCAATGAGAGAACGACAGAAACCCCAAAAATTCTCAGTGTGTCAGAGTTCTCAATGGTGTCAAGTGAACCTCGGGCAATGCTCACACCGAGAGAGGTTAAACAGTCGAATTTTGGTGGCCTTGGCTTTCAGCCAGCCAAAATCAAAGTCTCAGAATAATAGAGAATGAGTGAGAGTGAGAGGATAGTGGTAGCAACAATAATCAAGTGATAGTCGTTAAAACCTAGAAGGGTAACAAGGAAGGGGAGTTTATATAGTAGTAGAAATTGAACGAACAAACATAGAAAAGAATCAATTATGCACAAATAAGGAAATAAAATACCACATGCAATCAATAATGGTGCCGATAAAGATAGAAATCGATAATCAAACCCTAATTAGGGTTCAATATTTGAAAATCGGTCTGCTGGTGTGAGAAATCAACCCTTTTTCGTGTATATGGACGAGATATTATCCAAGTCTTAGAGATTGAGGTTGAACGAGCTCGATTATGAGAGATGGTACTTGCAAAGTTTAGGTAAGTACTAAGTAACACTATTGTTGCATAGGTACTGATGCAGTAATACAAATAAGAAAAGTGAATCATAGAGAGATTCCACAGTCTAGCCGGAATGGGAGGATGATTAGAGATCAGGCAGCTAGGGTTTAGTGTGAGTGTGAAGAGATAAGAGTAACAGAGGCGGTTGGGCAGGGGGATTAGTCTCTAGGGTTTGGGGAGAAGGTTATAAAGAAAGGGGAAGGTTTATTATGGGTCGTTGATCATTTAAGATAAACGGGCACGATCGAATAGAAAACGGGGCGGGTTAAGTGTAACGGGTCGCGGCCGAATTTTAAAAGGGGTCGTTTGGTTGGCCTGCCGAAGGGTAAAATGGAATGGGCCAGGTGCCTTGGGCCTGATTTTGGTCCGAAATTAGCCTTGTAATGGCTATAAATTAAATATGTAAAATTTATTTAAAATAATTTACAAAAAGTGATTAATAAATAATAAAAATATTACTTATGCAGTAAAATGATTGAAAATAATAGCTTAACATTATAAAAATATAAAAAT
The DNA here is from genome assembly GCF_000715075.1 of Nicotiana tabacum. Classification (NCBI taxonomy): domain Eukaryota; kingdom Viridiplantae; phylum Streptophyta; class Magnoliopsida; order Solanales; family Solanaceae; genus Nicotiana; species Nicotiana tabacum. The sequence continues at coordinate 63,309,798 of NC_134096.1, forward strand.
GCTATTTTTGCATAGTTAATTTAATAAATGTAATTATGTATAGAATATAAGTTATTATTGCAAAACTTAAATAACTCAAAAATACAAATGTAATTATATGAAATGAATTAAAAATGTTATAAAACATAAAATATGGGTTTAAATAATAAATTTGGATGATTAAATCATCACGAAATAATTTTAAAGGATAATTAATAAATATTTGAACAATTTAAATGCAAGAATGAGGATGCAATAGTTGTCGGGTAAAGAAAATGATGACCAATTTTGTCCGAAATGAATGAGGATGATGTGTTTTTGCATCGTAGAACCCTAGTCCTTGAGTGTCCTGTATATCTCGGGATTTATGAGAATCAGGTCGTGTGTAGTTCTAGATCCAACACCGAACGAAACCGATGGAGTTGTTATAAGAGGTTATATGTTTCGAGGAAAGATCTTTTGTATATGATGTTGTCATGGGTAACAGATAATTTGGGTGGATCTATAAATGCAAATTTGAATGTTATGGATATTCAAGATAAACGTTTGGGCAGTTACGGGACGAAGAGTAAACAATTGCTGATTATTGGTTACGTTTGAGATAATCAAAGGATGTAAACATTGTGAACGGAAACCAGAGCGAGAATTGCTCCCGTTTGTAGAACGGTTACTTCCCGAGTTACCATCAAAACTTAAAACACGATGCACGCGAATACATATAGGTATTGCAGAAATTTAGACTTGATGCGAATTCCCTTCAAACCATGAGAGTTGTCTTTGGACGATGAGGATGATGTCCTTAGACAATGACGTCCTGGGCCATGAAGCATGTGACAAGGGATACGCAGGCCATGAAATGGTGTCCTCGGTCCATAAGGATGGTGCCTATGGATTATGATGCCTTTGAATACTGATATACAGTTTCGAGAGATCTTTAGGCCATGGCATGATATCTTCGGGCTATGAGGATGATGTCTTCAGACTATGACGCCTTCAAACAATGTAGCGATGTTCAACCTAAGAAATTCAAAGATGTAGCGATATCGATCGTTTGATAGAGGGAACATGTGATGCTTAGTCATATGTGAGAGCGAAACAAGGCAACGCTTAACCTTGTATATGATGAGGGTAATGCTTAGACCTATGTAGAGGAAGGCAACGTTTAGCCCTATGGAGGCAATGCTTAGCCTCATGCAAAGGAATGTAGTGCTTAGCCTTACGCGATAATGGAGGCAATGCTTAGCCTCATGCAAAGTAATTGAGACAGTTCTTAGTCTCATGCTAGAAAAGACATCGTTTAGTCTTATGCAGTAATGGAGGCAATTCTTAGCCTCATACAATGTAATGGAGACAGTGCTTAGTCTCATACAAAAGAAGGCAGCGTTTAGCCTTATGCAGTAATGGAGGCAATGCTTAGCCTCATGTAATGTAATGGAGATAGTGCTTAGTCTCATGCAAGGAAAGGCAATATTTAGCCTTATGCAGTATGGAGGCAATGCTTAGCCTCATGCAATGTAATGGAGACAGTGCTTAGTCTCATACACAGGAAGGCAACGTTTAGCCTTATGCAGTGATGGAGGCAATGCTTAGCCTCATGCAATGTAATGGAGACAATGCTTAGTCTCATGCAAGGGAAGGCAGCGTTTAGCCTTATGCAGTAATGGAGGTAATTCTTAGCCTCATGCAAAGTAATGAGGGCAGTGCTTAGCCCTATGCAGAGAAATGAGGGCAATGCTTAGCTCTGTGTAGTAATGAGGGCAATGCTTAACCCGATGCAAATAAAAGCGACGATCAAATATGAAGAAGCAAAGTGGTTCTTAGCTTGACGCTTTTGTGCTCGACGACTTCTGTCAGTGTGAAGATAGTGGTCTAGTTGCATATATTTGTGGACATGCTTGCTATGTCTATCATGCCTGCATCGAAAGAAAAATCGTGAGTTTTTGGGGAAGGTTGGTTCATACCTTTGATTCCTTATTTCGCCTTTGCTCCTTGTCTAGACACCTTGTTTGAGTCACCCTAGGTAACATCCGGCTACAACTGAAATAATTTTTTTGAAAATATGCATTTGCGATAAATTATTTGTAAGAAATACAGTTGTTCAAAATATGTGATGATTCATAAAACAAATAATTTTGTTAAATCGGAGATTGTGACACGTTTCGAGACACTACAATCTTCTAAACTCGGAATTTTGAGGACCCTCTTCAAAATTCTACTCCAGTTTAAATACGTACCACTACAAAAAAAAGTGGCTATTTGTGGGGGTTAAATTTGCAAATTGCGGGAGTCAGCAACCCCCGCAAAGTATTGTTGCGGCATTTTTCAAAATCCCTGCAATATCGGTCACCACAATCAATTTGCGGGGGGTTTTTTCATGACCACTGGTAACATTAGCGGCAGCTGATTTAGCGGAAATTTAACCCCCATATTTTCAATATTTAATCAACTTAAAACTTCTTTGAAAAAAATATTGCGGCGGTTAGAACCCCCATAAATTAAGCAATTTGCAGGGGTTTAAACCTATGCAATTTGCATAGCATATTCTCTTTACTTAATTAAAGAAAGTTATAATAACCTATTATTTTTTTCAAAATAATATGATTTTTTGGTGTAATTGTGGCTCCCAAAATTTTCTATAGAATATTTTAAATATATTAAAATTATGAAGCATGAACATAATATTGAAATTGCGTATCAAAATTAGTAATATAAAAATAACATTATATCATAAATAACGTTAACATGAAGTATTATCTTTAGTCTCAAAACTAGCTTTAAACACCACATCTACTTCACCTATTAAGCGCAAAACATCTGCTCCAGCCATTAAGTGAAAAACATCTACTCCAATCATTACACCCAAAATATTTACTTCAACCATTCAATTGTTGTCACTAGAATCAATACCATAAGATGATCTTCTAAAGCCCGTGGGTGAAATGGATCTTCTAGCTGTATCATTTGCCTACAAAAAAAATATAATTAATAGAAGATTATAATGAATTTACAATACATTGATTAATAATAATACTAAATGTCATTGATGTTTAAGCAGGAACTTCAAGCATAGAGCAAAAACCAAAACAAGAAGGATGAAGTAAAATGGAGAATATTGGTGAGAAAGTGAGATCCAAGGGCACTTCTAGGTAAGTTATATACACACAAAAAGATTCAATTTTTAATGCATATACACTATAGGTAGCGGCATTGCTTAATATGAAAAGCCTATGACTCTGTCTAAATATTACTCTAGTCTATGAAGCGTCTAATGAAGTACTGAAAACACTGACTGTCTGAAAATACTGAAGATTGTAAGGTAATGATAATTGCCCGAAAGAACTGAGGATCACCAAATAGCTGGTATGAGAATCCTAGTGCTCTGAATCGTCAACCTGAAAATCATTACCACCATCGTGAGATGCAGGCCCCGAGCAAAAGAGACGTCAGTACATTTGAATTGTACTGGTATGTAAAGCATTTTAAAGAAAGAATTATAAATGCTGAAATTGAAACTAAGCTGATAACTGAGAATTGATACTTGATAACTGAAATGATAACTAATGAAACTAAAACTAAAATAATAACTGATAACTGGAATGATAACTGATAACTGAAACAAAGGAAGTAAGGACATGAATACTTCCTCTTCTGAATGATGAACAACCTGCTTATCTGAACTATGGCCTCGGGCCCAATATATATGTGCACAAGCTACGGCCTCAGGCCCAAGTATACGTATACATAACTACGGCCTCAGGCCCAAAAATGCATAGAGAATCAACTACAGCCTCAGGCCCAGACATGCATAAAGTACAAACTACGGCCTCAGGCCCACATATGCATAAAGCATATAAACTACGGCCTCAGGCCCAAATACAGGTGTTCAACATTCAGGGATTTAAATTCTGGAACTGAAAATCATACTGCAATATGTAATGCTGAAATACTGAATCATATCGAGTTACATGATACTGGAATATTGAATAGGACTAGACTGAGACATGTATTCTTGAACTGATTATGAAAACTGAAACTTCAAATGTTTATGACATTCTGAGTAATCTAGACTGAGACTCATGGGCATCAAACCCAAGTCTATATTGATTACACACTGAGCTCACAACATTCAAAATGAAAGTCATAAACGAGTTATGAAGCTAGATAATAGAAGTTCTGCAACTATTAAAGGAACTAGGCTTAACTATATTTCTAAGGCAAGTAGTAACGTCGTAAAAGAAACAAAGTGTAGGAAGAATCATCAACATTACCAAACATAGAGAGTTAGCCTCACACACCTTTACTCTAGTCCTTTTAAGCATATCACAATGTTCGTCACCTCTTTTTCAACGATAATCTATGTCAATATATATGAAGATGAACCAATATTAGCACTAATTCTCATGTTTTAGTCACTTAGGAATTTTATCAAATACCTTATGGGCGTAAAGCCTCATAGACCTTAGTAATTGGTCTTTTCTTCACCAAGTTCTCATTCTACTACTTCTAGGTGATTCTACAATCCCAAATAGATGTGACTAACACCATTTCTCATCACCCAAATGTTTAAAACAATCATAAGTTAACAATCCAAAACCCTATCATAGTTCTTATGGTTCTCTTTATCAAACCCATTTACTATTATCCAAAAAACTCATCAATTCATAGTTATAAATGATTAGGGAGTAGAAGCATTACCTTTTCGAAGTTCACTCCTCTTAAATTCGAGTTCTATGGTTTCCTTTCTCAACAATGATGTCTCAATCGAATATCTAATGAGTGAAAGGATTTACCCATGTTAATCAGGTGATGGAAAATTAAAATTAACTTAGAATCATCGTTAGAACTTATCTTGAATGATGGAGGGACCTTGGGGAAGTTAGGTTCTTGAGCGCTTACCTTTTAAGAGTAGGTTTTCGTGTTTGGGGTGTGGGGGAATAAGGTAAGGGTTTTTGTAACGACCCGTCCTGTCGTTTTGAGAGTAAGAGCCTCGATCCCCTATTAGCTGCTTCCCCCATATCTTTTTCTGCTTACGTGACATGCCAGGAGGTTTTGTTGTTGGTTTCGGAATATTATTGGGACACTTAGTCCTTAAACGGAACCTTAAGTCTTAGGATCTTTGACCGTAGTCGGAACTGTGTGAAGCCAACTCCGAAATAGAGTTTCTCGATTCCGTTAGTTCCGTTGGGTATCTTGGGTTTAGGGGTGTGTCCGGATTTTTGTTTTGGAGGTCTGTAGCTCATTTAGGATTGAAATGGCGAAAGTCGAATTTTCGAAGATTTTGGACGGTAGTGGATGTTTTGGTATCGGGGTCGGATTCTGGTTTTGAAAGTTGGAGTAGGTCCATAGAGTTGAATATGACTTGTGTGCAAAATTTGGGGTCAATCGGACGTGGTTTGATAGGTTTTGGCATCGGTTGTAGAAATTGGAAGTTTCAAGTTCATTAAGTTTGAATCGGAGGATGATTCATGTTTTAGCGTTGTTTGATGTGATTTGAGGGCTCGACTAAGTTCGTATAGTGTTTTAGGACTTGTTGGTATCTTTTGTTGAGGTCCCGGGGGCCTCGGGTGTATTTCGGATGCTTAACGGATCGAAAATTAGACTTGTATGTTTGCTAAAGTTTCTGGTTTCTAGTATTTTCGCACCTGCGGTGGGGAGACTGCAGGTGCGGAGTCGCACGTGCGGAAGATGGAGCGCAAAAGTGGATGGGGGATGAAGCGTGAGGTTTCGTAGAAGCAGAAGATATCCGCAGGAGCGGGCGCGCAGGTGCGGCCACTTGCTCGCAGATGCGGACCCATCCCCTTAAGTCATTTCCACACATGCGAGGGATATTTCGCAGGTGCGGTGTCGCTGGTGCGACTGGTAGTCCGCAGAAGCGGAATCGCTGGGCAGAAAAGATCAATTTTGAGTGTTTGATCTCATTTTCATTTTGGGTCTTTGAGAGCTCGGATTGAGGCGATAATTTTGGATATTTTCAGAGGATGCTTTTAGGTAACGATTCTTAACCCATTTATGGTTATGTCCACTAATCTATCACTAATTTAATCTTTTAATTTCTGATTTGGGTGGAAATTTGGGGAAAATGGGAAAAAGTTCTTCAACTAAGGTTTTTGAGTTTTGATTGGGATTTTGAAATCGGATTTGGATAATTTTGGTACGAGTGAACTCATGAGTGAATGGATGTTAATATTTTGTGACTTTTACCTGTTTTCGAGACGTGGGCCCAGGTCGACTTTTTGGGGTGATTTCCTAATTTCTTGATTTAGCTTTGATTTCATTAATTAGATTAATTTCTTATAGTTGTATTTATGGTATGTAATTGATGTTGGCTAGATTTGGGCCATTCAGAGTCGGATATTCGTAGAAAAGACATTGTTGCCAATTGATTGAGCTTGGTTCGAGGTAAGTGGCTTGCCTAACCTTGTGTGGGGGAAATTCCCTTAGGATTTGGTAATGTGGTGATATGTGAGCGCCGTGTACGTGAGGTGACGTGTACGTACACGGGCTATTGTTGTAAAACCCAATTTATTTTACTGAGTAGCAACCTGTTTTTCCTTTAATTTGAGTTATACCGTTTAAATGAGTATTAGTCTATTTTCATTCTTAATTGAGTTATTCCAATATGGGTAGTTATCCTGTTTAGTCTAATATCGCATGTCTACGTGCTTTAACTGCTTATTTGAACTCTATGAAGCATACCTAGTTGATTTTTCCTGCTTTTCCTTGTTCTTTATCAGTATAACTATAGAAATTTTGTTGTTAACTATTGTATTTATTGGTTTGAGCTGTGTGTTTACTTTTGAGACTACGAGGCAGTTCCTCGGGAGTTCTCCCTGCACATTTAATTTTGAGACTACGAGGCGGTTCCTCGAGAGTTCTCCCTATACATTTACTTTTGAGACTACGAGGCGGTTCCTCGAGAGTTCTCCCTGTATATTTACTTTTGAGACTATGAGGCGGGTCCTCGGAAGTTCTCCCTGCACATTTACTTTTGAGATTACGAGGTGGTACCTCGGGAGTTCTTCCTGTATATTTACTTTTGGGACTACGAGGCGGTACCTCGGGAGTTCTCCCTGTATAATTATTTTGGGACTACGAGACGGTATCTCAGGAGATCCCCTGCTGTTTACCCCTGTGTGTTGTACTATTGCCTTGCGGTGCTTCTTTTTGTTAAATTCTAGTCTCTTATTATATTGTATATATTCTCCTGCCTTATTTATTATTTACAAGTGGGCCTGATCTGACTTCGTCACTACTCCACCGAGGTTAGGCTTGGCACTTACTGGGTACCGTTGTGGTGTACTCATGCTACTCTTCTGCACATATTTTGTGTGCAGATCCAGGTACTTTTTATCAGCCCCGCTACTAGCTGAGAATGCTTGCTGTTGTACGGAGACTTCAAGGTATATCTGACGTGTCCGCAGACCTCAGAGTCTCCTTCTATTCTCCCATATGCCAATTACCTTATGTACTTCTTTTATTAGACTCTGGTGTATAGAGATACTAGTTTCCTTCTGTAGCTTGTGACTTACAATGTTTTGGGTTTTGAGAACACTGGGTAATTATAGAGTATTGATTATTGTACATGCCGGGCAACATTTTTACTAGTTATTCAGTTATCCACTCATGTTACTTGTCAAGTTTTACTTTCATTTTGTTATTTTTCGTAATTTGTTAGACTTACCTAGTCGTAGAGACTAGGTGCCGTCATGACATTATACGGAGGGAGTTTGGGCTGTGACAAGTTATTAGCAAAGCTCTAGGTTCATAGGTGTCGTGAGTCACAAGCCGGTTTATTAGAGTCTCATGGATCAGTACGAAGATGTATGTACTTATCTTCGGGAAGCTATGGAACTGTTAGGAAAAAACTATACTTCTTTGATTCCTTGTCGTGCGAAATTTGTTGACAGCAAAAATTCTAAACTTCTATATTCTATTCTTTCTCACATATGGTGAGGACCCATACCGAAGGATCTGATGACCAGGCACCCTCGCCCCCTGCTAGAGCCGCGACCGGGGTAGAGGCCGAGGACGTCCACACGGTGTAGCCAGAGCACCAGCACGAGCTTCTATAGAGGAGCCCCCAGTAGCTCCAGCTGGAGGGCATATACCTGAGGTACTTGTTGCTGCACCAGCCCTCCAGGAGACTCTAGCCCAGTTTCTGAGCATGTTCAGCACCTTAGCTCAGGCTGGATTGAATCCACTTGCTCCTGCCACATCTCAGGCTGGGGGAGGAGCACAGACTTCTGTCGCCGATACTCCAGAGCAGCGGGTTCAGGTCGACCAGGTTCTGGAGATTTTACCAATGCAGCCAGTAGCTCCAGTTTCTGAGGCGGAGCAGCTCAAACATGAGAGGTACAAGAAGTACCACCCTCCTACCTTTAGTGGATTGGCCTCAAAGGATGCCCAGGGTTTTCTGGAGAAGTGTCACCGTATTCTCCATACTATGGATGTAGCGGAGTTGAGTGGGGTTTCCTTTCCTGCATTCCATCTTAAAGTAGCAACCTATCAATGGTGGCGTGCTTATGAGTTGAGTAGTCCCGCTGTGGCAGCTTCACTTACATGGACTCAATTCTCGGACATATTTTTGAGAGAGTATGTCCCTTAGAGCCTCAGGTACGCATGGTGCGAGGAGTTTGAGCAGTCGCGATAGGGTTCTATGACTGTGTTAGAGTATGCAGTTCGTTTTAGTGATTTGGCCCGACATGCACCACCCTTGGTTGCCACAGTTCGAGAGAGGGATCGTCGGTTAATTGAGGGACTCCACCCCAGTATCAGGATTAGTATGGGCAGGGAGTTGGAGATGGATATTTCTTACCAGCAGGTTGTGAGTATTCTAGGAGATTGGAGGGTATGCTTGCTCGAGAGAGAGAGGAGAGGGAGGATAAGAGGTCCCGAGAGTCTGGCACTTATAGTGGTATTCGTGCCCCAGCTGCAGTTCGCCATGGTAGGGGCTATGAGAATCGCCCTGTTCATTCAGCTCTTCCAGCCGCCAATGGTATTCTGGTCCCTTCTAGGCCCCAAGAGCCTTATTATGCACTTCCAGTGTCTAGTGTGCCTCCTGCATGGGGTGCATTTAGCGGTCAGTCGAGCAGACCTGGCCCAAGCCAGTCACAACAGTCACGTTCTCCGATAGGTTGTTTTGAGTGTGGCAATACCCGCCATATAGTGAGGGATTGCCCCAGATTTAGGAAGGGTGCACCTCCATAGACTTCTCAGCCACCGCATGCTCCACCGGTTTCTCAGATTATGATTCCAGCACCAGCTACCACCCCACCAGCTCAGTCAGCTTGAGGTGGAGGTTGGGGAGGTCGAGGTCGCCCTAGAGGGGGAGGCCATGCCAGCTATTATTCTCTTCCGGCTTGTACAGAGACAGTTGCTTCTGACTCTGTCATTACAGGTATTGCTCCGGTCTATCATAGAAATGTGCCGGTCTTATTTGATCCAGGCTCTACATATTCCTATGTGTCCTCTTATTTTGCCCCGTATTTGGGCGTGTCTCGAGACTCCTTGAGTTCCCCCGTTTATGTATCTACTCCTATGGGAGATTCTCTTGTTGTGGACCGCGTGTATCAGTCATGTTTGATTGCTCTTAGTGGTTTTGAGACCAGAGCCGATTTATTATTGCTCAGTATTGTAGACTTTGATGTTATTTTGGGCATAGACTAGTTGTCGCCACATTATGCTATTCTTGATTGTCACGCTAAGACCGTGACGCTGGCTATGCCAGGTTTACCGAGATTAGAGTGGAGAGATATCTTAGAGTATACTTCAACAGAGTTATTTTATTTCTTAAAGCTCAACGAATGGTTCAGAAGGGGTGTGACGCGTATCTAGCTTATGTGAGAGATGTCAGTATTTATGCCCCTACAGTTGAGTCAGTCCCAGTAGTGAGGGACTTTCCAGATGCGTTTCCAGTTGATCTTTCGGGCATGTCGCCTGACAGAGATATTGATTTTGGCAATGATTTATTGCCCGGCACTCAGCCCATCTCTATTCCTCCATATCGTATGGCTCCTCGTGAGTTGAAGGAGTTAAAGGAGCAGTTACAGGAGTTGCTTGATAAGGGCTTCATTCGGCCCAGTGTATCCCCTTGGGGTGCTCCAGTCTTATTTGTGAAGAAAATGGATGGTTCTATGCGTATGTGCATTGATTATTGCCAGCTGAACAAATTCACAGCGAAGAACAAGTATCCATTGCCTCGTATTGATGACTTATTTGATCAGTTACAGGGTGCCAAAGTGTTTTCCAAGATTGACTTACGTTCAGGCTATCATCAGTTGAAGATTCGGGAGCCAGATATCCCGAAGACTGCTTTCAGGACTCGGTATGGTCACTACGCATTCCTTGTGATGTCTTTTGGGCTGACCAATTCCCCAGCAACTTTTATGCATTTGATGCATAGTGTGTTCCGGCCTTATCTTGACTTTTTCTTCATTGTGTTTATTGACGACATTCTAGAGTACTCTTGGACTCGGGAGGATCATGAGCAGCCCCTGAGGACTGTGCTTCAGACCTTGAGAGAAAAGAAGTTATATGCAAAATTTTCAAAGTGTGAGTTTTGGCTAGACTCAGTGGCATTTTTGGGTCATGTAGTATCGAGTGATTGGATCAAGGTGGATTCAAAGAAGGTGGAAGCAGTGTAGAGTTGTCCTAGACCATCATAAGCTACGAAGATCCGAAGTTTCCTTGGTTTGGTGGGGTATTACCATCATTTTGTAAAGGAATTCTCATCTATTGCATCACCTGTGACTAGGCTGACCCAGAAGGGTGCTCCGTTCAGGTGAGCAGATGAGTGTGAGGAGAGCTTTCATAAGCTCAAGACAACTTTGACTACAACCCAGTATTGGTATTGCCTATGGGTTTGGGGTCTTATACAGTATATTGTGATGCGTCGTGGATTGGTCTTAGCACGGTGTTGATACAAGACAGTAAGGTGATTACCTACGCGTCCAGACAACTGAAGGTGCATGAAAAGAACTATCCTGTCCACGACCTTGAATTAGCAGCTATTGTTCATGCCTTGAAGATTTGGCGGCATTATTTGTACGTTGTCCCTTGTGAGATCTACATCGATCATCGGAGTTTGCAAAATCTTTTCAAATAGAAGGATCTTAACTTGCGTCAGTGGAGGTGGTTGGAGCTGTTTAAGGATTATGATATCACCAATTTGTACCATCCGGGGAAGGCCAATGTGGTGGCCGATGCTTTGAGTTATCAGGCAGAGAGTTTGGGGAGTTTAGCATATCTACCAGCAACAGAGAGGCCATTGGCATTGGATGTTCAGGCCTTAGCCAACCAGTTTGTGAGATTGGATATTTTTGAGCCGAGTCGAGTATCAGCTTGTGTGGTCTCTCGGTCTTCTCTTTATGATCGTATCAGGGAGCGTCAGTATGATGACCCCCATATGCTTGTCCTTAAGGAAACGGTTCAGCACGGTGACGCTAAGGAGGTCACTATTGGGGATGATGGTGCATTGAGGATGTAGGGCAGGCTATGTGGGCCCAATGTAGATGGTTTGCGTGAGTTGATTCTCCAGGAGGCTCATAGCTCGTGGTACTCCATTCATCCTGGTGCCGCGAAGATGTACCAGGAATTGAGGTAGCATTACTTGTGGAGGAGGATAAAGAAGGACATAGTGGAGTATGTAGCTCGGTGTCTAAATTGCCAGCAGGTGAAGTATGAGCATCATCGGCCAAGTGGGTTACTTCAGAAGTTAGAGATTTCAAAGTGGAAATGGGAGCGGATCACTATGGATTTCGTTGTTGGACTCCTACGGACTCAGTGAAGGTTTGATGCAGTTTGGGTGATTGTGGATAGGCTGACCAAGTCAGCTCATTTCCTTCCTGTGAAGACTACCTATTCTTCCGAGCAGCTGGCTTGAGTTTATATTTGCGAGATCGTCGGGCTTTATGGCGTATCGGTATCCATCATCTCTGACCAGGGTACACAGTTTACATTGCGGTTCTTGAGGGCCGTACAACATGAGTTGGGTACTCGAGTGGAGCTGAGCATAATATTTCACCCTCAGACGGTTGGACAGTCCGAGCGCACTATTCAGATATTAGAGGATATGCTCTGTGCGTGTGTGATAGATTTTGGAGGTTCTTGGGATCAGTTCTTGCCACTTGCGGAGTTTGCCTACAACAACAGTTATCAGTCGAGCATCCAGATGGCACTGTATGAGGCTCTGTATGGTAGGTGGTGTCGGTCTCCAGTGGGTTGGTTCGAGCCGGGCGAGGCTAGATTATTGGGTACATACTTGGTTTAGGATGCCCTGGATAAGGTGAAGGTGAATCTGGATTGACTTCGCATAGCCCAGTCCAGACAGAAGAGTTATACAGATCAGAAGGTTCGCGATGTTGCATTCATGGTTGGGGAACGGGTCTTGCTCCAGGTGTCACATATGAAGGGTGTTATGAGGTTTGAAAAGAAGGACAAGCTAAGCCCAAGGTTTATCGGCCCATTTGAGGTGTTGCAACGTGTTGGGGAGGTTGCTTATGATCTTGCCTTGCCTCCCAGCCTAGCAGGAGTTCATCTAGTATTCCAAGTTTCGATGCTCCGAAAGTATCACGGCGATCCGTCTCATGTGTTGGATTTCAGCTCAGTCCAGTTGGACAAAGATTTATCTTATGTTGAGGAGCCAGTGGCGATTTTAGACAAGCAGGTCTGAAAGCTGAGGTCAAAGAATATTGCTTCAGTGAAGGTTTAGTGGAGGGGTCAGTCAGTCGAGGAGGCGACTTGGGAGACCAAGCAGGATATGCATAACCGTTATCCTCGTCTTTTCACCACTTCAGGTATGTCTCTATGCTCGTTCGAGGCCGAGTGATTGTTTTAAAAGGGGGAGGATGTAACGACCCGGCCTGTCGTTTTGAGAGTAAAAGCCCCGATACCCTATTAACTACTTCCCCCGTATCATTTTCTGCTTATGTGACTTGCTGGGGGTTTTTTTTGTTAGTTTCAGAGTATAATTGGGACACTTAGTCCCTAAACGGAAGCTTAAGTCTTAAGATTTTTAACCATAGTTGGAGCTGTGTGAAGACGACCTCGGAATGGAGTTTCGTCGGTTTTGTTAGCTCTGTTGGGTGATTTTGATCTCAGGGGTGTGTCCGGATTTTTGTTTTAGAGGTCTGTAGCTCATTTAGGCTTGAAATGGCGAAAGTTGAATTTTTGGAGATTTTGACCAGCAATGGACTTTTTGATATCGGGGTCGGATTCCGATTCCAGAAGTTGGAGTAGGTCCGTAGGGTTGAATATGACTTGTGTGCAAAATTTGGGGTCAATCAGACGTGGTTTGATAGGTTTCGGCATCGGTTGTAGAAATTAGAAGTTTTAAGTTCATTAAGTTTGAATCGAAGAGTGATTCATGTTTTTAGCGTTGTTTGATGTTATTTGAGGGCTCGACTAAGTTCAGATGGTGTTTTAGGACTTGTTGGTATCTTTGGTTGAGGTCTCGGGGGCCTCCGGTGTATTTCAGATGCTTAACCGAGCGAAAATTGGACTTGTGTTTTTGCTGAAGTTTCTGCACGTGCGGAAGATGGAGCGCAGAAGCGGACGGGGCCTGGAGCGTGAGGTTTCGCAGAAATGGAAGATATCCGCAGGAGCGGGCGCACAGGTACGGCCCCTTGCTTGCATATGCGGACCCAGCACCTTAAGTCATTTCTGCACCAACGAGGGATTTTCTGCAAGTGCGGCATCGCAGGTGCGACTGGTGGTCCGCAGATGCGGAATCGCTGGGCAGAAAAGATCAATTTCGAGGGTTTGATCTCATTTTCATTTTGGATCTTTGAGAACTAGGATTGAGGCGATAATTTGGGATATTTTCAGAGGAACCTTCGGGGTAACGATTCTTAACCCATTTATGGTTATATTCCACTAATCTATCACTAATTTTATCTTTTAATTTCGGATTTGGGTGGAAATTTGGGGAAAATGGAAAAACATTCTTCAACTAAGGTTTTTCAGTTTTGATTGGGATTTTGATATCGAATTTGGATAATTTTGGTACGAGTGAACTCATGAGTGAATGGATGTTAATATTTTGTGACTTTTACCTGTTTCCGAGACGTGGGCCCAGGTCGACTTTTTGGGGTGATTTCCTAATTTCTTGATTTAGCTTTGATTTCATTAATTAGATTAATTTCTTATAGTTGTATTTATGGTATGTAATAGATTTTTACTAGATTTGGTCCATTCAGAGTCGGATATTCGTGGAAAAGGCATTGTTACCGATTGATTGAGCTTGGTTCGAGGTAAGTGGCTTGCTTAACCTTGTGTGGTGGAAATCCTCTTAGGATTTGGTACTGTTGTGATATGTGAGCATCGTGTACATGAGGTGACGAGTATGTACACGGGCTATTATTGTAAAACCCGATTTATTTTACTGAGTAGCAACCTGTTTTTCCTTTAATTTGAGTTATACCGTTTAAATGAGTATTAGTCTATTTTCATTCTTAATTGAGCTATTCCAATATGTGTAGTTATCCTGTTTAGTCTAATATCACATGTCTACGTTCTTTAACTACTTATTTGAACTCTGTGAAGCTTGCCTAGTTGATTTTTCCTGCTTTTCCTTGTTCTTTATCAGTATAACTATAGAAATCTTGTTGTTAACTATTGTATTTGTCGGTTTGAGTTTTGTGTTTACTTTTGCGACTACGAGGTGGTTCCTCGGGAGTTCTCCCTGCACATTTACTTTTGATACTATGAGGCGGTTCTTTGGGAGTTCTCCCTACATATTTACTTTTGAAACTACGAGGCGGTTCCTAGGAACTTCTCCCTGTACATTTACTTTTGAGACTACGAGGCGGTTCCTCGGGAGTTCTCCCTGTATATTTACTTTTGAGACTACGAGGCGGGTCCTCGAGAGTTCTCCCTGCACATTTAATTCTGAGACTACGGGGAGGTACCTTGGGAGTTCTCCCTGTATATTTACTTTTGAGACTACAAGGCGGTACCTTCGGAGTTCTCCCTGTATAATTATTTTGGGACTACGAGACGGTATCTCGAGAGATCCCCTGTTGTTTACCCCTGTGTGTTGTACTATTGCCTTGTAGTGCTTCCTTTTGTTAAATTCTACTCTCTTATTATACTATATATATTTTCCTGCCTTATCACTACTCGACCGAGGTTGGGCTTGGCACTTGTTGGATACCGTTGTGGTGTACTCATGCAACTCTTCTGCACATGTTTTTGTGTGCAGATCCAGGTACTTCTTATCAGTCCTGCTATTAGCTAAGAGTGCTTGCTGCTTTACGGAGACTTCAAGGTACATCTGGCGCGTCCCCAGACCTCGAAATCCCCTTCTATTCTCCCCAATGTCAATTACCTTCTGTACTTCTTTTATTAGACTCTGGTGTATATAGATACTAGTTTCCTTCTGTAGCTTGAGACTTATGATATTCCGAGTTTTGGAAAGACTATGTAATTATAGTGTATTGATTATTGTACATGTCGGGAGACATTTTTACTAGTTATTCAATTATCCACTGCTGTTAGTTGCCAAGTTTTACATTCGTTTTGTTATTTTCCGCAATTTGTTTGTCTTACCTAGTCGTAGAGACTAGGTGCCGTCACAATATTATACGGAGGGAGTTTGGGTCGTGGCAATTTTAAATAAGTGAACATGTCTCAAAACTGAGGAGGAAAATAAAAATAGCTCGGGTAAACCTCGCCGGTGCGAGGCATCGTCAGGGGTGCCACAATAACTTTGCAAGGCGCCATCAGAGGCACCAAATATACAGTGCCTTGCACTGTCTGGGGCACTGAGGATGATGCCCTAGACAGTGCCTTGCACTATCTAGGGCGCTGAGGTTGATGCCCTGGACAGTGCCTTGCACTTTCTGTTGCACAGAGTATTTATGTCCTTGCACTAGCTATGGCTGTGAGTTTTCATGGCCTTGCACTGTCTAAGGCTATAAGACGAACCTCCCATAAACTTAGTCGATTCTATTAAATTTTATACACCTCATTCTCGGTCTTGATTCTAAAATAATTGTTTCCACCTATACTCATCCCGATAGGACATCACATGTCTAAAAGGTCACATTAATACTCATTTAACGCATCAATAACTAATCCAGATTTACGGGGTGTTACATTATCTCCCCCTTGGGATCATTCATCCTCAAATGATTGTCCTAGTTGTAACTACGTCTTACTCTAGACCTTAAACAGGACTGATAGAAACATGCGAACATTGTACTATCATGAACACATGCATACTAAAATGAATGGATACATGATTACTTATGTGCTGAGATACTGAACTAAATAGCTACTGAACTGAATGAACACTGAGCTAACTGGATACTGAAAGATATGGTGATTATAATATAATTTCTGAATGAGAAGGATAGTTACCTTTGACATTTCTCCAAAACACCTCCCAACTAACAGATCATAATGCTAGCTTCATAGGGCATCGTAATATGCATAACATGAAACATATACATGAATACTTGTATGTTAGGATACATGAATTCTGGATTAACGTGGATATATGAATACTGAACTGGCACGAATATTCGAGTACTGAACTGACGTGAATATCAGATCACTGAACTGACATCAATATCTGAGTACTAAGCTGGCATGAATATCTTAGTACTTGGCTGACATGAGTATCTGAGTACCGAACGGACTTGAATGTTCTAACATGAGATCTGAATAATGGAAACTTGAATGTTATAACATGACACGTGAAATAGTGGGTGTACAACCGCCAATTCTGGTGGAAACTCTAACTCATAAGGTACTTGTCCGGCCCTTCGCATGATCCTATACAACCCAATGTGTCTGGGACTGAGCTTTCGTTTCTTCCCAAATCTTATAACACCTTTCATAGGCAAAACTTTTAGAAACACCCAATCATCAACTTGAAACTCTAGGTCTCTATGTTGCACGTCCGAATAGGACTTTTGGCGACTTTGAGCCATCTTTAAATGCTCTTGAATTAACTTGACTTTCTCCATAGCATGATTGATCAAATCTGGTCCCAACAACTCTGCTTTGCCAACTTCAAACCAACTAATTGGCGATCTACACCTTCGCCCATACAAATCATGCTTTAAAAATGAGTGAAATAATCTTATTATAAAGTCCATATTTAGCAGCTCCACTAAAAGGTATATCTATTTTGTGGTAAAACACTGGCTTTCTACTGCTCGACTTTCACTTATTGACAATTCAGACACTTGGCAACAAAGTCTGCGACATTCTTTTTCATGTTATTCCACCATTAAATCTCCTCGAGATCATGATACATCTTAGGGGAACCTGGGTAGATATAACACCTAGAATTATGGGCTTCTAACATGAACCTCCTTCTCTAAGTCCATCTATTTTTGGACACACAATCCATCTTGGTACCTCAAAGTACCATCATCTCCCCCTTTGTTCAAAAGCCATTGTTTTATTTTTGTGAATCTCCTATTTCACCTACAACAAGTAGGGATCATCAAATTATTTCTACTTCACTTCGGATACTAAGGAGGAAAAAGTCCTGTTCTGGACAACAAGTCTACCACCTTCAAAGTCCAAAAGTCAAACTCCTAGCTTGACTAAGCAGTGAACTTCTTTTACCGTAGTTATCTTGTCTGCCTCATTCATGACCTATACTTCCCATACTGGATTATATTTTTAAGCTACTTCCTGAAAACACTTATAGTATTGTTGTAAGCTAAGTCTTTGACCAGTACATCGAATATTAGAGTCTCATGATCATTCTACTCACTTTATGTTTCTTACACTCGCTAGCCACATTCCTTGTGGTAATTATATCATTTGTTTTGTATCCCTTGCTAACTTTTCGGGTTTCAAATCTCCAACTGGACTTAATGATGATTTTCACAAATCCCCCTTAGACCAAAGGTTAATGTCTTGTACTTGCGGTTTTTTCTCTTTTGTCGGGATCCGAACTACTTTCCTCATCTTCTGCAATTCTTTTCACTTTACGTCAATGACGAATCATCTTCTGACTTACTTTTGAGGAATCTTTCTTACTAGGAAAAACTAGATTACTTACATAAACAGAAAGCTAATGTATTCACAACTATCATATACAATCTTAATGATTTAACTCTGCTCACTCTGTCTTTCTTGGGGAAACCTCCTTTCGGTAACTCTTAAAGGCTATTCTTTTGTAGTTGGCTCTCTTACTGCCTAGATGATTTTTGTTTTACCCACTATCACTGTACTTCGGGTTTAACTTAAAATCTTTGGGTTCTAACACACGTTCGGTATTTCAATCTGTCATCCACTCACTATAATTAACCGGGCTAAGTAAATCAAATCGTACCTCTACTATCTCTGCTGAAGTTGCTAATTCATTGTATCTACTCAAAACTTACTTGCTATTCCTTTACTAACCACCTGCTAACATCATGTTTTCTTGTTCTTCTTTGAATAACTAAAGTGAAGTATAAGGTTATTTCTAACTTCCCTCACCATCCAACCCTATTCTACGGTCGCATACTAATTTTTTTTTTGAACTATGTACATGGATCACACTTAGGGAAATTTCATTTGTATTAAACAAAATTTGAATATCTAACCCAAAACTTAAAATACACTTCAAAATCATATCAGACTACAAACTTCCAGGTTAAACACATAGTCATATAACCTAAGGGGGACTGTCATATCCTTTATCTCACAATAATATATGCTACTTATAGTAACTTACTAACGCGGTACTTTCTAGTTCTAATATGAATAAATCTGAACAACTTAAAATCATTCCCTCAAATTCAATATTGGCGGCTCTCGGTTCTCATTTCGTACATCATATTTCTTAGTATCATGCACGAGTCGTACAAAAAGCACATCTTTGGCAATAACAAACATTTATGACTCATAGGTTTTGCCCTTAGGCGTTTTTTTTGTTCAAAACTATAGTGATCAATTCCATGCCCGCTACAATTAAATTCTTAACTTGTTACACTGTGGGGTCTGACATCTGAACTATTATCATCCAACCTGTGGCTCCATTTCTAATAATTAAAATAAAATTGTTCTGTGAGGTATAACACATACGGATACACTACCATACATAAACTTGTCCTTCAGAGATACCATCATCTTATAAATCACTTCCTACACCATCCGGCGAGTCTTGGGTCTTAATCCGGACCTACAACATGTGAAGATTTTGCTATAATCAACATTAGTTACATTTTCTTTTATTACCAATAGACATCACTACGTACTCAGAAGTCACCAAAATTTGGATACACTGAAAATTGGAGATCTGGTAGCTGAATAACTGATAACTGCATACTGAATAACCAAAAACCTGCTAAATGAAATACTGTATAACTGGTAACTGAGGTAAACTGATAACTTTAAAACATGATAACTGCTTTCGTACTTTCTAATAAGGTTATGCTCTAATTGTACTACTATCGATTGTATCCCACTTTTAACATCCCCTCAAGTCTCATTCATTACCAACCTGTACTCCATAATTATACCCCAATAGGCGATCATATCCCCTAGGACCGTAAGTTTTTCCTGCCCATCGCTTGGTCATTTGATACGTCTGGAATTTGATAAGAAGAGAAGGTTACCTATTGATATAAGCTTCATGGCACGATCTATAGTATAAAGAAAGGAGACAATCCTAAATTTCTTGGTAGTTAACCATTTATATGTGTGGCCGGCACACACATATAAAGGAAACTCCATTGAACACAACTTCATAGACTCCCTAGGACTCTTGAACCTAGTGCTCTGATACCAACCTTTGTCACGCCCCGAACCTGGTCCTAAACGTAACATGGCACCCGGTGCCTCACTACATATGATATCATAACATACTAAATGCGGAAGATAAACTAACACATGCCGATATACTGAAAGTCTGAATGATATAAATCACGTGCGAAAACATTAATATAAGTCTGAAACATATAGGTAGCAACATTGCTTAACATGAAAAGCTTGTGACTCTGTCTAACTATTACTCTCATCTATGAAGCCTCTAATGAAGTACTGAAAACATTGACTTTCTAAAAATACTGAAGATTGTAAGGTAATGATAATGCCCCGAAAGAACTAGGGATCACCAAATAGCTGGTACGAGAATCCTAGCGCTCTGAATCGTCAACCTGAAAATCATTACCTACATAGTGAGATGCAGGCCCCGAGAAAAAGGGACGTCAGTACATTTGAATTGCACTGGTATGTAAAGCAACTGAATGAAAGAATTATAAATATTGAAACTGAAACTAAGCTGATAACTGAGAATTGATAATTGATAACTGAAATGATAACTATTGAAATTGAAACAGAAATGATAACTGATAACTGAACTGATATGTGATAACTGATAACTGAAACAAAGGAAGTAAGGATATGAATACTCCCTCTTCTGAATGATGAACAACTTGTTTATCTGAATAAACTACGGCATCAGGCCTAATATATATGTGCATAAGCTACGGCCTCAGGCCCAAGTATACATATATATAACTACGACCTCAGGCCCAAAAATACACAAAGCATCAATTACAGCCTCAAGCCCAAATATGCATAAAGCATAAACTACGGTCTCAGGCCCAAATATGCATAAAGCATATAAACTACGGCCTCAGGCCCAAATACAGGTGTTCAACATTCAGGGATTTAAATTCTGGAACTGAAAATCGTACTGAAATATGTGATGTTGAAATACTGAAACATATCAAGTTACATGATACTGGAATACTGAATAGGACTAGACTAAGACATGTATTCTTGAACTGATTATGAAAACTAAAACTTCAATTGTTTATGACATGCTGAGTAATCTAGACTGAGACTCATGGCCATCAAACCCAAGTCTATATTGATTACGCACTGAGCTCACAACATTCAGAATGAAAGTCATGAACGAGTTATGAAGCTAGATAATAGAAGTTCTACAACTATTCAAGGAACTAGGCTTAACTATATTTTTGAGACAAGTAGTAACGTCGTAAAAGAAACGTAGTGTAGGGAGAATAATTAACATACCCAAACATAGAGATTTAGCCTCACATACCTTTACTCTGGTCCTTTTAAGCGTATCACATTGTTCGTCACCTCTTTTTCAATGATAATCTATGTCAATATATATCAAGATGAACCAATATTAGCACTAATTCTCATGTTTTATTCACTTAGGAATTTTATCAAATACCTTATTGGCGTAAAGCCTCATAGCCCTTAGTAATTGGTCTTTTCTTCACCAAGTTCTCATTCTACTACATCTAGGTGATTCTACAATCCCAAATAAATGTACCTAACACCATTTCTCATAACCTAAATGTTTACAACAATTATAAGTCAACAATCCAAAATCCTAGCATAGTTCTTATGGTTCTCTTTATCAAACCCATTCACTATTATCCCAAAAACTCATCAATTCATAGTTATAAATGATTAGGTAGTAGAAGCATTACCTTTTCGAAGTTCACTCCTCTTGAATTCGAGTTCTAGGGTTTTCTTTCTCAACAATGGTGTCTCAATCGAATATCTAATGAGTGGAAGGATTTACCCATGTTAATAAGGTGTTGGAGAATTGAAATTAACTTAGAATCATCGTTAGAACTTACCTTGGATGATGGAGGAACCTTGGGGAAGTTAGGTTCTTGAGAGATTCCCTTTCTAGGGTTGGTTTTCGTGTTTGGGGTGTGGAGGAACGAGGTACGGGTTTTAAATAAGTGAACACGTCCCAAAACTGAGGAGGAAAATAAAAATAGCTCGGGTAAACCTCACCGGCGCAAGGCATCGTCAGGGGTGCCACAGTAACTGTGCAAGGTGCCAAAATTACAGTGCTTTGCACTGTTTGGGACATTGAGGATGATGCCCTAGACAATGCCTTGCACTGTCTGGGGCGCTGAGGTTGATGCCCTGGACAGTGCAAGCATTGTCTGTGGCACTGAGTTTTTATGGCCTTGCACTATCTATGGCCATGAGTTTTCATGGCCTTGCACTGTCTAAGGCTATAAGACAGACTTCCCATAAACTTAGTCGATTCTATTAAATTTTATACACCTCACTCTCGGTCTTGATTCTAAAATAATTATTTTCACCCATACTCATCTCGATAGGACTTCACATGTCTAAAAGGTCACATTAATACTCATTTAACGTATCCACAACTAATCCAGTTTTACCGTTGTAGCAGGAGGAGGAACAAAGATCCCAACAAATTCTTCACGTATCCTCCCTTCTTTCATTATCATATAGGCCTTGAAAGCATTCATCATTTGAGTGTGAGCATTCATAATTTGAGCGTAATTCTCTTTGCTTTCATTGTGATCATCCAAAACTTGATTGTACTTGTCTTGGCACACAGAAGAACACGAATCATTATTATAACTTGAACCATTCATAACACCAAAATGTGGCTTTATGTGTTTAAATGCTCTGCTAGGTACTCCTAATCCCAACTACCTTGTATTACTGCATCCACTAAATGGACAGTTAAATGAACCATTACAGTAAAAAATATGGATGGAATAACATCTCTAGATGGAAAAGTGTGAGTACAATCCGATCTTGCCTCTTTTCGAGGTCCGCGAGGCTTAAGCTTTTCAGACAAAAGTTTCTAAGAAGGAAGAAAGCTCTACCAAGACCGCAACAACATGACTTGGAAACACACTTCGAATTGCTATGGGTAACAATTGTTCTATAATGATGTGGCAATCATGGCTTTTTAATCCAAAAATCCTCTTTTGATCCAAATCAATAAAACGAGAAATATTACTTGAGTAACCATCTGGCACTAAGACATTCTTTAATTTTTTTAGGAATGAAATTTTCTTCTCCTTTGGAACAGCAAAAGCATCAAGCCAACATTCCTCATTCTCATCAGGCCAAAGATCATGCCTTATGCCCATATCTTGTAGATCTTTTCAAGCCTTAACATGATCCTTTGATTTGTCTTTATCATTTAGCAAAGAATATATAATATTTCCAAACACATTTTTTATGTACATAACGTTTAAGTTATGGTGCGATAAGTTGAATTCACAATATGGAAGATCAAAGAATATGATTTTTTTTCTCCATTGTAGAGTTGCACTTTGCCCAACATTCCTTTGTCTATTTCTTTTCCTTCTATCATTCAACGCCGCAGGTCTTCCAAATGTAACATCAATTTTTTCACTTGTTGTAAAATATCAGAACCAGATAACTTTATTGGCGGGATCATCTCCTTCATATTACCATAAAAATGATGCCTCATCAATCTAAAGTTATGCTTTCTTCACAAAAACCGACGATGACCAGTAAAGCACCACTTCCTACTGCGACGAAGTCGACAAGGTTCTGTGTTAAAATTACAAGAGGGACATGCAAAACCAGTATGTGTGTTCCAACCAGAAAAGATATCAAGTCTAGGAAAGTCACTAACTATCAACAAAAGGTTTGCTCACATTCTAAATGTTTCATTCTAAAGATATCATTGATAGGATAGAATTTGGTTGTTTCATACACAACCAAGGTGGAAGATTATATGGAACCAAAACCACTGGCCAAATGCTATAGTTAGTACTCATCATCCCAAAAGGATTGAAACCATCACTAGCTAGTCCTAATCGAACATTTCGTGGATCAGAAGAAAATTCTGGAATAATTATATCAAACCTCTTCCATGCCTCACTATATCTAGGATGTCTCATTATTCCATATTTCTTATTATCCTCCATATGACATCTCATATGCTCGGAAGTCTTAGAGCACACGAATAATCTTTGTAGTCTTGGTTATGGAAAGTAACGCAAAATTTTGGCTGGTTTCTTTTCTTTCTTTCTTTCTTCTTCTTCTTCTTCTTCTCTTTCCTCTTACCAATAGTAGACACATGATTGTTGTTGCTCTTATAATTAAGCTTCCATCTAGAAATGTGACAATACTTGCATGTTTCCTCATTAGCATCATCTTTCCAATATAACATGCAGTCATTTGGACAAGCATCTATCTTGACATAATCAAGACAAAACTTATTGATGGTATTTTTGGCTTCATAAAAAGAATCAGGGATCTTTGCAAAGTTAAATGCATCCCTTAGAAGATCTAGTATCATAGTCATCCCCTTGTCACTTAGCCCTGACAAGCACTTTATGTGATATAATTTTAACAAAAATTCTAGCTTTGGGTACTTGGACCCTTCATATAGTTCTTGACCTCCATCTCTAAGCAACTCAAATAAGTCTTTATTATTTGAAGTGGGAGTATCATTTAATATTTCTTCTTCTTCCACTACTTGTGATGGACCTACATCAACGCCCTCATGCCCTATGCCCCAAAATACTTCATTAATCATTAATTCTATAGGAGTTTCAGGAGGCGGTGTATCTTGAGTGACCTCTACGTTCCCAAAATTCTGCAATACATTTATTTTCCCATGAAGAACCCAAGTGACATAATTTTAATGGCTTGCAAATCAAATGATCAAGCACTATACCTCTTGTCTGCCACTTTCCAAAATTACATTTCGGACAAGGATATTTTATTTTATCTCTTATAGCTTCATTCATAAACTCAAAATCTAGAAATTGATTCAAACCAAGCAAATATTCCGTTGAGGTTCTTGGCATTCCAATCCAAGACTTGTCCATTATAAGGTACAAATTGATCTAAAAATTTCAGAAGTGCAACTGTCAATGAGGATTCATTTGCACAAGAGAGTTCAATAAAAAATCAGAATAGTTTTTCAACCTGTCGGTAAATCTAATTAGAGTGGGGTAACTTGATAGTTTTTGTTGCTAGTTTTTAAATATTCCTATATTATATGCTTTTTAACAAAAATTAATTTGTTTATGATTTTTCAACTTAATTTAAAAGTAATACTCAAAGGCAGAAAACTACACCTCATAAGTCCATAAGTATTGTCATGTATAAGAACTAAAGAAAAGCATCCTCTTTTACAAAGGCACATTTTAAAAATTAAACAATGTTAATAAAAGTAACTATTTCACACTTACTAGACAATGAAAAACATTCAGATAAAGCTAATGTTGCTTTTTAACCCCAAATCTACAAACTCTTAAAAAAATTAATTTTAACCCCAAATTTCGAGCTACTAAGAACGAGAAAAGAAGGAAAAAGTTTCAGTCATACCTAACAAAAGCCTGCATATATTTAGAAACCAAAATACTTTCGGTCACAATCAAATAGTAGTGAAAATCGAACATGCAAAATAAAAAAAAGACCTTTAAGCAAATATAACAATACTTGTGCGGAGAAATTACTCTGACTGAAGCAAATGGCAATACACTTGAGAAATTACACAAAACCATAGAATGAGTAAAAGGAGTTGGAAAAATGAGGGAAACGAAAATAAATTATAAGTTTAAATTCAAAAATTCCAAGCTATAATCCATATATCCATGGCCTGCCCATTCTTCAAATAAGAGAAATTACCTGAATAAAATTAAAAATAAAGCCAACAGAACAAATTACTTGAACAATGGTAAATAATATTAGTAGTGATTGAAGTTTCACTGCTAAATTTTTGAGACATATGGCTATTTGTTTTTCTTCAGATTGGGGGAGTGAGAGAGAAAGAAATGTATTCTGAGGTGAGAGAGAGAGAATAAGAAAAAGGGTTTGGGAAAAAAATGAGGGAAACTAGAAAAATAACGTGGGAACATTTTAGCGCTCTTTATTTTTATTTAGCGGAGGTCTTGACCTCCCCAATTAAAAAATAGTTTTTGGCTGCTTGGTTGACCCAAAAATATAATGCAAAATATACTTCTTGACGATCCTTGATGTAATGAGATTTACAAAACTCGAAATCTTGCCTCGGTTCATGACCGTAGAGGGGAATGAAGATTTTATTATGATGTGACCTGTAACAACCCGACCGGTCGTTTTGAGCTCTAACGTGTCGTTCGGCGGTATGAGCTCATGAGCAGCTTCACTTCAGGTATTATGACTTGTACGCGTGGTCGGAATTGAATTTCGGAAAGTTCGGAATTGATTTGGAAAGAGAATTCTAATATTGGAAGCCTTAAGTTGGAGGAATTGACTAAAGTGTGATTTTTGAGTAAACGACCTCGAAACTGGGATTTGAAGATTTCAACAGGTTCGTATGATTATATTGGACTTGGACGTATGTCCGGATCAGGTTTTGCATGACCCGGGAGCGTTTCGGCGCCTATTGTAGAAGTTGGCATTTTGAAAGAATTTCATAAATTTGGGTTGAAGTGTATTTCAATGTTATCGATATCTGTTTGGGATTCTGAGACTAGGAATAGCTCTGTATGGTAATTTTGGTATTGGGAGCGCGTTCGAAAGTGGATTCGGAGGTCCGTAGCTCATTTTAGGGTCATTTGGCGGAAGTTAGAAATGTGTAGGTTTATGAGAAGTTTGACCAGGAATGGACTTTTTGATATTGGGGTCGGAATCCGATTCCGGGAGTTGAAGTAGGTCTGTAATGTCGAATGTGACTAGTGTGCAAAATTTGAGGTCAATCGGACGTGATTTGATGGGTTTTGGCATCGAATGTAGAAGTTTGAAGTTCTGAAGTTTATTAAATTTGAATTGGGGTGCGATTCATGATTTTGATGTTATTTGATGTGATTTGAGACCTCGAGTAGGTCCATGTTATATTATGGGACTGGTTTGTGCGATTTTGACGGGGTCCCGACCTCGGGTGTGTTTCGGGATGGTTTCGGATCATTTCGGGTTGTTTTGGACTGCTGTTGCTGGTGTCTGGTGTCCTTCTTCGCGAACGCGAAAGAAGTCCCGCGTTCGCGTAGAGGAAATTTGTGAGGCTGCTGGGTTGGCCTTCGTGAATGCGAGCAAGAGTCAATAGTTGGGGAAGCCTTCACGAACACGGCCAATAGCTTGGTTGGGATTATAAGCTCTTCAAGCTGAGCATTATGTTGAGCTGACGAAGGTCATTGTCTCCTTTATAGGGAAGCCCTTTCATCACTAGCATCCCTCCCATCGTCAATAACCACAGTGGTTGCGGCTGGCTCGGGCGCGTCTTTATTTGATTTCTAGTTTTTACCCTCGTCGAAGAAAGGCGCCGCCTTTTTGGTTGCTTGTTTTCTGGCCAGGGACTCCGAGAAGAAGCACCTGCACCAGAAGCAGACCCGAGGACACCCGTCCAGGTGAGAGCCTCCTCAACAATCTCGTAGCCTCTACGGGATCGACCAAAACATCCTCCTCAGGGATGGAGACAGAACCCTGAGGAAGACCTGAATCAAACAATAAGGTAGGGCTAGCCAGTTTTCTTATTAACAAAGATGAAATGAAGGCAGAGCCAGTTTACCATGGTTCTTGGCCCTCCATCCATATTTGGGGGCCCATTCCTTCCACTAGCGAGTTTCGGGCTTAGTGATGTCTAGAATCTTTTGAACCCACCAGTCCAAACCTTCAACCCTCGGAGGTATCTATCGAGTTGCTAATATAATCAATGAATAAGGGTTCAAAATGACATGAAACGACTTATATTTTTGGTGAGAAAGATAAATTATGAACTTGCGTGAACGAGTCTAGGATTCGGAGAAAGACGGTATTGTAACCGGGATAATATCCCTGGTGAAAATGATGATAAACCACTCTATCCATCCACGATCATTGTCGTCATCCATGCTGGTGAGCAAAGCATGGTGGCCACACTTACTGAAATTTATTACTCCCCCACGAAAGATATTGGGGGAGTAAAGGTTCATCATATGAGCTAAGGTGAGGGGCTCCTTCATTTCCTGGAACAGTCGCCGCAGACAGGCCACCATTCGTCACACCGAAGGGCCCATATGTGCCAAACAAACTTTGTTCCGGTGGCACAACTTCAAAATCACGGGGTCAAGTCTCCCGCTCAAAGAGAACGAACCCAAAATGAAGGGTTACGTGTTAACATACGTAAAACCCTTCTTAGTGAAGGTCACTCGCTCTACCAGATCAGAAGCAATGATGTTTATGGCATGGCAGTCACAGTCCTCTTTCACAATGAGAATACTGGAAGGGCGAATAGAGGAAGGATATTTTCCAACAGCCTAAGTGCGAGGGTTTGACGTAGGGAACTTCTCTTTGAAGTCCTTGGTTGTGTTGAGATGTTTGGTGATGATTGTGCTTACTGTAGGAGGATCAACATCAATATCGACCTCTTTGGCTTTGCTCCTCTTCTGGCCCTCATAGATGAGAAGACCATAGTTCTTGGAATAATTAGGGTAAGAAGCCATAATCAGCAGAAGGTGATAGGAGGTTTTTGAAGAAGATCAAAGAGAGATTAAAGCAGAAAGGAGTTAAATGCAAAGAAGTTGAAAGATTTTATGAAACTGGTAGAAATAGAAGAAGAAGAAGAAGAAGAAGAAGAAGAAGAAGAAGAAGAAGAAGAAGAAGAATGAGGAGTATAAGTAAAGGAATAGGCGACTAAAATCGTGGTCATGATTACCTCGAGAACTGGCAAAACTATTGCTAAATCGTGGAGCAACACGTGTCCGGGGCATTAAATGCGAAGAGATGTGCGTCTTACCAAGCGTCAGAAACTTTTCAAAAAGGTTCTGAAAATTTTCCGCCAAGAAAAGAATCTTCACCAACTTCCCAGTGAGACAAATATGTGCCACTGGAAAGCAGAGGGACTATCTGTATATGATAAAATTGATTCATATTAAATGCTCGAATAACAGAGTGACAAGTGGAACTGGGGGGGGCAGACGGAAAATAAAGCTATTGGAAACCAAGACCATGGACAACAGCTTTGGTTGGCACTGGGTAGATCCCGAAGGGAACATTATCGACGGGAGCAAACGAATACTTGTCACCAGATGACATTCAATGAAGAATATTCCTCAGTATTAAGTACGCAGCCGTTATAGAGAATTTTGGCATTCATGACCTGCCGCTACATATCCATCAATGGCCCCCATTATTGTCATTTAAGATGGGCTTGATCTTAGGACCTTGTTCCCTAGGTATAGCTATAAATAGTGGCTTCAACAACCATTGTAACACAGAAAATTTTCTGACAAAGTTATGCTACACACTATTCCAAGCTAAATAACACATCATTTTCTGTCTAATGTTATTCTTGTTGCTGCCTTCGAAAGCCTTGCTCCCGGAACCAAGATATCTGCTATTTTATCTCGATTTCAACACTAAGTCTTGTATTTTATTTAATTCATTTATCATTCTTGGGATCAAATTGATTCGCTTGTCTATAAACCATGCTATAAATTCAACTGTACCATTTTACAGGTAAACAGTTACCAGCTACAATTATTCAATAGTATATTTTTAACAAAACGATATGTATATTAAATGACTAACAATAAAGTATATGTGATGTTTCTTAGATATATGTATATTTTTCCAATTAAAACTTATTTATGTGTTCATATAAAACACTATCTAATTTTTTGATGATTCATATTTATTTTCAAAATTTGAAAATA
Organism: Nicotiana tabacum; assembly: GCF_000715075.1. Lineage (NCBI taxonomy): Eukaryota > Viridiplantae > Streptophyta > Magnoliopsida > Solanales > Solanaceae > Nicotiana > Nicotiana tabacum. The sequence goes on from NC_134096.1 coordinate 63,339,146, forward strand.
TCTAATTAACTATGTGATATTACTCTTGTAACCAAATATGCTGCCAAGAATTATAATATAATAGCTTCATGACAAACAACCAGATCTTTGAATTACTATGTTCTGTAATTATTACCGTAGTACTTAGACAACAAAAAATATATACTCAGGAGCGAATCTATAGCCTAAATTATGGGGCACGTACATCCATGGTCTCTTCGTCTAACTAGGTATTTTATGTACATATCGATGCAGCCGAATTTTACGTACATCCACTTCTCAACCAGGTTCGAGAGATCATATCGATGCAGCCGGTAGCTCCAGTTCAGCCCGAGGTTAGGGTAGCAGTTTCTGAGGCGGAGCAGCTCAGGCTCGAGAGGTACAAGAAGTACCACCCTCCTACTTTTAGTGGCTTGGCATCAGAGGATGCCCAAGGTTTTCTTGAGGAGTGCCACCGTATCCTCCATACTATGGGTGTTGCGGAGACTAGTGGGGTTTCTTTCACTACGTTCCAACTTAGAGGAGTGACTTATCAGTGGTGGCGAGCTTATGAGTTGGGTAGTCCGGTCGAGCCAGCTTCACTCACTTGGACTCAGTTCTCAGATATGTTCTTGAAGGAGTATGTCCCTCAGAGTCTCAGAGATGCATGGCGTGCAGAGTTTGAGCAGTTGTGTCAGGGTTCTATGACCATGTCAGAGTATGCGGTATGATTCTGTGATTTGGCTACGCATGCACCAACCTTGGTTTCTACTGTTCGAGAGCGGGTTCGTCGGTTTATTAAGGGGATCAACCCCAGTATCAGATTTAGCATGGCTCGAGAGCTGGAGATGGATATTGCGTACCAGCAGGTAGTGGGGATTGCAAGGAGGTTGGAGGGTATGTTGACTCGAGAGAGAGAGAGGAGAGAGAGGCCAAGATGTCTCGAGAGTATGACATATGTAGTGGTACTCATGCCCTAGCTGCATCTCATTAGGGCAGGGGCTATATGGGTCACCCTATTCATTTAGCACTTCCAGCTGCCAGTGGTGCTCCGGCCACTCCTAGGCCCCAGGATCCCTATTATGCATCGTCAGTGTCTAGCATACCTCCTGTACGGGGTGCTTTCAGTGGTCAGTCCAGTCAATCAGGCATGTTCTAGTCGCAGCAGCCATGTCCTCCGAGTGCTTGTTTTGAGTGTGGTGACACTCGCCATATGGCGAGGGATTGCCCCAAACTTAGGAGAGGTACACCTCCACAGATTTCTCAGGCACCGCGTGCTCCACCGGGTCCTCAGGCTATGGTTAAAGCACCAGCTACCACCTCACCTGCACAGCCAGCTAGAGGTGGAGGTCGGACAAGTAGAGGCCGCCCTAGATGGGGAGGCCATTCTAGATATTATGCCCTTCCTACTAGGATGGAGGCAGTTACATCTGATTCTGTCATCACAGGTATTGTCCCGGTCTGTCATAGAGATGCATCAGTCTTATTTGATCCAGGCTCCACTTATTCTTATGTGTCATCATATTTTGCTTCGTGTTTCGGTATATCCTGTGATTTCTTGAGTTCACCTGTCTATATGTCTACACTCGTGGGTGATTCTATTGTTATTGACTGTGTGTATCGGTCGTGTTTGATTGTTCTTAGTGGTTTTGAGACGAGCTAATTTATTATTGCTCAGTATGGTGTATTTCAATGTTATTTTGGGCATGGATTGGTTGTCACCCTATCACACTATCCTTGATTGTCACGCCAAGACGGTGACGTTCACTATGCCAGGTTTATCGCGGCTAGAATGGAGAGGTAACTTAGATCGTGTTCCTAGTAGGGTCGTCTCATTTCTTATGGTTCAGCGAATGGTTGAGAAGTGGTGTGATGCGTGTTTAGCCTATGTGAGGGATGTTGGTGTTGATACTTCTACCGTCGAGTCAATTCTGATAGTGAGGGACTATTCAGATATATTTTCGGCAGATCTTCCGGGCATGCCGCCTGACAGAGATATTAACTTTGGCACTGATTTGTTACCGGGAACTCAGCCCATTTCTATTCCACCTTATCGTATGGCCTCAGCAGAGTTGAAAGAATTAAAGGAACAATTGCATGAGTTACTCGATAAGGGCTTCATTCGGCCCAGTGTGTCGTCTTGGGTGCTCCTGTCTTGTTTGTAAAGAAGAAGGATGGTTCTATGCGAATGGGTATTGATTATCGCCAGTTAAACAAGGTTACAGTGAAGAACAAGTATCCATTGCCACGTATTGATGACATATTTGATCAACTTCGGGTGCTAGAGTGTTCTTTAAGATCGACTTGCATTCAGACTATCATCAGTTGTAGATTCGGGAGTCAGATATCCCGAAGACTGCTTTCAAGAGTCGGTATGGTCACTACGAGTTCCTTGTGATATCTTTTAGGCTGACCAATGCCCCAGCAACATTCATGCACTTGATGAACATTGTATTTCAGCCCTATCTTGACTCTTTCGTCATTGTATTTATTAATGACATTCTGGTGTACTCCCAGAGTTGGGAGGATCATGAGCAACACTTGAGGACTGTGCTTCAGACCTTGAGAGAAAAGAAGTTGTATGAAAATTTTTTGAAGTGTGAGTTCTGGCTATATTCAGTGGCATTTTTGGGTCATGTGTTATCGAGTGAGGGAATCAAGGTAGATCTGAAGAAGAATAAAGCAGTGCAGAGTTGGCCTGGACCATCCTCAGCTACGGAGATCCGGAGTTTTCGTGGCTTGGGGGGGTATTACCGTCGATTTGTAAAGGGTTTCTCATCTGTTGCAACACCTATGACCAGATTAACCTAGAAGGGTGTTTCGTTCAGGTGGACCGAGGAGTGTGAGGAGAGCTTTCTAAAGTTTAAGACTGCTTTGACTACAACCCCAGCATTTGTATTGCCTACTAGTTTGGGGTCATAAACGATGTATTGTGATGCGTCGCGCATTGATCTCGGTGCAGTGTTAATGCAGGACGGTCGGATAATTGCCTACACATCTAGAAAGTTGAAGGTGCATGAGAAGAACTATCATGTCCACGACCTTAAGTTAGCAGCTATTGTTCATGCCTTGAAGATATGGCGGCATTATTTTTACGGTGTCCCTTGTGAGGTCTTCACTGATCACCGGAGTCTACAACATCTATTTAAATAGAAGGATCTTGACTTGTGGCAGCGGAGATGGTTGGATCTACTTAAGTATTATGACATCACCATCATCTATCATCCCAGGAAGCCCAATGTGGTAGTCGATGCCTTGAATCGCAAGGCGGAGAGTTTGGGCAGTTTAGCATATCTACTAGTAGCAAAGAGGCCTTTAGCCTTGGATATTCAGGCCTTGGCCAACCAGTTTGTCAAATTGGATATTTTCGAGCCGAGCAGAGTGTTGGCTTGTGTGGTTTATCAATCTTCTCTTTATGATCGTGTCAGAGAGCGTCAGTATGATGACCCCCATCAACTTGTTCTTAAGGACACGGTTCAGCAAGGTGATGTCAAGGATGTCATTATTGGAGATGACGGTGTATTACGGATACAGGGCAGGCTATGTGTGCCCAATGTAGATGGGTTGCATGAGTTGATTCTCCAAGACGCTCACAGTTCGGGTATTCCATTCACCCAGGTGCCGCGAAGATGTATCAAGACCTGAGGCAACATTATTGGTGGAGGAGGATGAAGTACATAGTGGAATATATAGCTCGGTGCCTCAATTGTCAGCAGGTGAAGTATGAGCATCATCGACCGGGTGGATTTCTTCAGAAGTTAGAGATTCCAGACTGGAAATGGGAGCGGATCACTATGGATTTCGTGCTTGGGCTCTCATGAACTCAGAGGAAGTTCGATGCAGTTTGGGTGATTGTGGATAGATTGAATTAGTCAACTCATTTCATTCCTGTGGTTACTACTTACTCTTCGGAGCAGCTGGCTCAGGTTTACATTTGTGAGATCGTCATGTTAATGGTGTACCAGTATTTATCATCTTTGACCAGGGTACGCAGTTTACATCGCGGTTCAGGAGAGCCATACAACATGATTTGGGTACTCGGGTTGAGTTGAGTACAACATTTCACCCTCAGATGAACGGGCAGTCCGAGCACACTATTCATATATTGGAGGATATGCTACATGCGTGTGTGATGGATTTTGGGGGTGCCTGGGATCAGTTCTTTCCACTTGCGGAGTTTGCCTACTACAACAGTTATCAGTCGAGCATTCAGATGGAATCGTATAAGGCTTTATATGGTAGGTGATGCCGGTCTCCAGTGGGTTGGATCGAGTCGAACGAGGCTAGGCTATTAGGTACAGACTTGGTTCAGGATGCTTTGAAAAAGGTTAAATTGATTCAGAATCGACTTCGTACAGCCTAGTCTAGACAAAAGAGTTATACGGATCGGAAGGCTCGCGACGTTGCATTCATAGTTGGGGAGTAGGTCTTGCTCCGGGTTTCACCCATGAAGAGTGTTATGTGGTTCCGAAATAAGGGCAAGTTGAGCCCTAGGTATATCGGGCCTTTTGAGATTATGGAGAGGGTTGGAGAAGTGGCTTACAAACTTGCACTACCACCTAGTCTCTCTGCAGTTCATCCAGTATTCCATGTTTCCATGCTCCGAAAGTATCACAGTGATCCGGTGGACAAGGATCTATCTTATGTTGAGGAGCCGGTGGCTATTTCGAACAGGTAGGTTCGGAAGTTGAGGTCAAAGAATATCGCTTCAGTGAAGGTGTAGTGGAGGGTTCATCCGATCGAGGAGGCAACAAGGGAGACCGAGCATGATATGTGGAGTAGTTATCCTCATCCTTTCACCACTTCAGGTATGTCTCTATACTCGTTCGAGGACAAACTTTGTTTTTATGAGGGGAAGGATGTAACAACCCGGCTGGTTGTTTTGATAGTATTAGCCCCGAACCCCTATTTATTTTCCCCTCTATTTCATTTTGTAGTTACGTGAATTGCCGGGATTTTTTGTTTTTGTTTTCGGAGTGAAATGGGACATATAGTCCCTAAAATAGAAGCTTAAGTCGTACGAATTGACCATAGTTCGATTTGTGTGAAGACGACTCCGAAATGGAGTTTCGGCAGTTCCAATATCTTCGTAGGGTGATTTTGGTGTTAGGAGTATGTTCGGATGTTGAATTAGAGGTCCGTAGGTCAGTTTAGCGCCAATTGACGAAAGTTGGAAAATTGGATGATATTTGGAAAGTTTTACTGGGAGTGAATATTTTTGATATCGGGGTCGGATTTTGATTCAGGAAGTTGGAATAGGTCCATAATATCAATTATGACTTGTGTGAAAATTTGAGGCCAATCGGACATGATTTGATAGGTTTCGACATCGGATGTAGAAGTTTGAAGTTTAAAGTTCATTAGGCTTGAATCGATGTGAAATTCGTGTTGTTATCATTGTTTGATGTTATTTAAAGGCTCGACTAAGTTCGTATGATGTTTCAGGACTGGTTGGTATATTTGGTCGAGGTCCCGGGGGCCTCGGGTTGATTTCAGATAGTTAACGGATCAAAAGTTGAAGTTGTGAGATTGATGAAGACTGGGCTCTGCTGGTGTAACCGCACCTGCGGAGCTTTGATCGCAGGTGCGAGCTCGCAGGTGCGGGATGTGTTGTGTAGATGCGGAGGAATGGACTAGGTAATGTGGAGCACATATGTAGCAGGAATTCCGCAGGTGCGGACTCGCACCTGCGCTTGGAGGGTCGCAGAAGCAGAAGAAGGGGTGATTAGGCTGGTCCATAGATGCGAAGGGAGGACCGCAAATGTGGTGCCGCAGAAGTGGCTAAGGTGGCCGCAGAAGAGAAAAGCCTGCGCAAATTATATTCCAAAAATGAGGGTTTGAGTTCATAACACAAAATTGATTTTGGGAACCCGGTGGGAGGCGATTCTTGGAGAGAGTTTCACGCGGGTGATTGGGGTAAGTGATTCTTACCAAGTTTTGGTTAATTTCCACGACACTGTCTTTAATTTTATCATTTAATTAGTGATTTTGGTTGAGAAATTTGGGGGGAAATGGTGGAAGTTCTTAGACCAAAAGTTTTTGGAGTTTAAAGGCAACTTGAGGTCAGATTTGAGTAATTTTGGTATGGGTGAACTCGATATCAAATGGGTGTTCGTATTTTGTGACTTTTACTCGATTCCGAGACGTGGGCCCGAATCGGCCTTTTGGGGCAATTTTTCAATTCTTTGCTAAAGTCGTGGTTTCATTATTTAAATTAGTTTCTTGTAGTCGTATTCATAGTATGTAATTGCTTTTGGTTAGATTGGGCCGTTCGGAGCCGGAAAGTCGAGGGAAAGGCATTCTTATCGATTGATTGAGCGAGATTTGAGGTAAGTGACTTGTCTAACTTTGTGTGAGGGAAATCCCCTTAGGATTTGGTACTGTTGTAACAATTTGTGATATGTGAGCGCCATGTACGCGAGATGACGGGTGCGTACACAGTCTAAATATGGAAATTCTGGTTCTTGGTGAGCAGTCTTCTTTTTAAATTCCTTAACCGAGTTGCCTTAGAATGTGTAGCTGTCATGTTAAGCCTACTATCACATGTCTGCGTGTCTTAACTTTTACTTGAAATTTGTGCAACATGATTAGTTGAATTACTTGCCTCCGTGATCTTGTATTTTGTCTTTAGCTGTATGATTCCTTGCTGTAAATTCGTTGTCCCATAGGCTACGAGCTGTGTATTTACTTTTGGAACTACGAGGTGGTACCTCGGGAGATCTCCTGTTGCATATATACTTTTGGGACTACGAGGCGGCACCTCGGGAGATCCCCATTGCATATTTACTTTTGGGACTACGAGGCGGTACCACGGGATATCCCCCTGTTGTGTATTTACATTTGTGACACGCCCCTAGACTCTGATGTATAGAGACACTTACTATTTTCCCTTAGAAGCTTTTGACTTATTTCTACCGGGTTTTGGGAATTGTAATTATTTGAATCGTAGTTTTCTATTTATATTTGATGTGTTAATATTTGAGTTCATTTTTATGTTCAGTATTCCGTAAATTGTTAGGCTTACATAGTCTTAGAGATTAGGTGCCATCACGATATCCTACGAAGGGAAATTGGATTCGTAACACTTGGATGGTACGATGAAGATGTAATTCTCTTGATTTTCAATCCTTCCAAAAATTTTATGACTTTTGAGCCTATGAACTGTGGCCCGTTGTCACGAGAAATTTCATCGGTATTCTGAATCGGCAGATTATTTGGTCCCATATGAAGTCGACCACTTCGCATTCACCGATCTTTTGGTAAAGACTTTTGTCAACCCATTTAGTGAAGTAATTGGTTAAAACTAACATAAATTTTACCTTTCTAGGACCCGGTGGTAGAGGATCAACTATGTCCATCCCCTATTTCATGAATGGCCATGGGGACAACACCGAATGCAAGAGTTCCGCTGGTTGGTGCACCAACTGTGCATGGAGTTAACATTTGTCACACTTCTGAATGAACGGCTTTGCGTCCTGTTCCATCCGAGGACAATAATAACCTTCCTTGATCAACTTTATAACTAACGAGTCCGTACCAGAATGGTTCCCACAAACCCCTTCGTGGACTTCGCTCATCACGTAGTCCTCCTCCAAGTCTCCCAGATACCGGGCCAATGGTCCTTGGTATGATCTTCTTTATAACTGCACATCTATAGGCAGTAACGAGCTGCTTTGGTTTGTAGTTCCTGGGACGCCTTTGGGTCTTCGGGTAATTTACCATGCCGAAGATACTCGAAGAACTCATTCCTCCAATCCCATACTAAGTTGGTTGAATTGACTTCGCAATAACCGTCCACATCCAATACTGAATGCAGAAGTTGAATGATAGTACCTGACTCGGATATTTTCATCTCCGTGGATGACCACAAATTTAGCCAATGCATCTGTTTCCACATTTTCTTCCCTTGGAATGTGTATGATTGACCATTCCCTGAATCGTGCAAGTAATTCCTGAACCTTGTTCAAATACTATTGCATGTGCTCTTTCTTTATGTCGAAAATCCTGTATACTTGGTTTATATTGGGGACCCGAGCTGATCGTCTTCTATCCTTATTTTTTACTCATAATGGTTATGGACATCTGCCCATGTGGTTGTCCTTCTATCATTCCCACTCATCTAGTACCGCCGGTAACAACATCCTCTCTTTCTGGAATCGGATCACGAATTCTCGAAGCAGTTCGGACTTGCCCTATGCAATCCTGAATATGTCCACCATTCTGGCTTGAACCTTCCTTGCTCCGGCATAGGCCTTAATGAACGAATCTACAAACATTTCAAAAGAGTCAATTGAATGCTCAGGTAAGATAGAATACCATGTCAGAGCCCCCTTTGTGAGAGTTTCACCAAACTTCTTAGTAAGACCAACTGTAACGACCCGACCAGTCGTTTTGAGAATCTTCACTTTACTCGGTGGTTTGAGGGCATAAGTAGCTCCGTATGATGTATTATGACTTGTGTATATTGTCGGTTTCGGTATTCAGGTGATTCAAAATTAGTTTGGAAGAACAAATTTCATGTTTGAAGCTTTAAGTTGGAAGAGTTGACCAAGTTTGACTTTTGAGTGTTTGACCTTGAATTGGAGTTTTGATAGTTTTGTTAAGCCCAGATGGTAATTTTGGACTTGGACGTATGCCCGAAGTTGCATATGGATATTTCTAGAAGGTTTTGGTACTATTTGGCGAAAGTTGGAAATTTAAATGTTTGGAATGTTCAAAAGTTTGGATTGTGGTTCTGGGAATTGGAATAGCTTCGTTATGTCATTTGGGACTTGTGTACAAAAATTTGAGTTCGATTTGAGGCGCGATTCGTGGTTTTAATGTTGTTATGTATGATTTGAGGCCTCGAGTAGGTCCGTGTTATGTTATGGGACTTGTTGGTATGTTCATACGGGGTCCCAAGAGGCTCAGGTGGGTTTCGGATGAGTTCCGGATCATTTCCATGTTCTTTCGCACTGCTGATATCTGGTGTTTCAGACCTTCTTCGCGATTGCGAAGATTGGGTCGCGATCGCATAGTGTATTATTGGAGCTGGCCTTTTTCTTTCATCGCGTTTGCGACTGTGTTCTCGCGTTCACGTATGTAAGGCTTAAGCATCACGTTCGCATTCGTCAGCTCGCATTCGCATAGAGTTAAGTTGAGAAGCTGGGAACTGGATGAAATATCTTCGCGGTCGTGAAGTAGCCGCTGCGATCGCGTAGGGTTGGAGCTGTTGTGCATCGTGTTCGCAAGGTCTATGTCGCGAATGCGTAGAGTATTATTTTAGGCAGTTGAGTTTGTTCTTCGCGGTCACGAAGGATGTCCTGCGATCGTAAAGGGTATGTCTGATTAGTGAATTATAAGAACTCTATTTCGGAGGTTTCGACCATTTTAGCATATTTTGAGCATGGAGCTCGGATTGAGGCGATTTTCACCACATGGATTGGGGTAAGTGTTTTATACTCGATTTTTATTATATTTCATGAATCCATCTTCATTTTTGGAATTTGATTAATGATTTCAAAGTAAAATTTGGGAGTTTTTGTCTAAAATTTCATAAAGCGAATTTTGAGTTTTGAACATCGATTCGGAGTCAGATTTGAGTGAAACTACTATGGTTGGACTCATAATGAATGGTTTGTCAGATTTTGTCAGTTTTGTCGGATTCCGAGGTATGGGATTCGATTTGACTTTTTGGTTGACTTTGGGCTTTTGATTAAAGATTCAACCTTTATTGATTGGGTTTGTCTCTATTGGCATTATTTGATGTTCTTGAGTTATTTTTGGCTAGTTTCGAGTCGTTCGGAGGTCGGTATGCGTGGGATGGCATTTCTAGAGTATTGTTTGGCTTTCTCGGTATTGGATTCAGCTTGTTTAAGGTAAGTAACACTTCTAAACTTGGTGTTGAAGGTATGAATCCCTGAACAAACATGTTATGTGTTTTGTGTTGAGGTGATGCACATGCTAGGTGACGGGCGTGTGGGCGTGCACTATGTGAATTATGACTCGGTTGATTCTGTGATACCATGTAGTCACCTAATCTTGTTTCTATCCATGAAAGTTTTACGTGTTAGAGTAATTGAGTTGTGAATCATGTTAGAAATCATGTTTAGGCTATATGATTATTTTGTTGGTACCCACTGAGGTCATCTCTCCTATTGAGTTATTTGCTTAACTTAAAATTACATACTCAGTCACATCCATTCATTCGCATATCATATCTCAGTCTCTGTTATCATTTGTTGTCACATCATGTTATCATTATTTTGGGTTGATTGGCATGAGATTGGTGAGCCCGAGAGGCTGAGAAGATTGATGACTGAGCTGGGGCCTAAGAGTCGTGTTGTGAGAGGTATTGTGGATCGAGCTGTACGCTGCAGCGGGCCATGTTGGCTTTATATATATTATTATTATATGAATTGGGTTGCATGTTGTAGCAGGCCTTATAGGCTTTATTATTATTGATGGGATCGGGTTGCACGCCGCAGCAGGTTTTATTGATTCATGATGGGATCGAGCTCCACACCGCAGCAGGCCATGTTGGCTTATATTAGTGCTTGGGCAGGATCGCCCCTCTGGAGTCTGACATACCAGCGTGAGGGCCGGATATGAGTAGGAGTGCGAGACAGTGAGATTGAGTACTATGAGAGTATGAGTACATGAGTTCATCATTGTGATGCATTGCATTTGACATGCATACTTGGCATAGAGATGCATTTTCTCATGCTACACCGTTTTGTGATATTCATGACTACACATGCACATTGACATGTAGGCATAGAGATGTACTTTCCTCATGCTATCTGAGAATGAAATATCTTATCTGTTGTTGAAAGTTTTTGGGAAAAACCACAGTTTTCTTTTCTGATTTACTCATATTTTGGTGATTTCGGTGAAAGATTTGGGTTTTACTGTTATACCTGAAAAGCATGCCTATTTTCCGTAATTGTGAACGAGATGAGCATCGTATCATTGAGTTATTATTGGTACTGCTTTTATTATATTATTACGAGTTATTCTTGGCTATTGATGTTGGACTCTGACCGTTGTCCAAGCTCGTCACTGCTTTCAACCTTAGGTTAGGTTTATTACTTATTGAGTACATTGGGTTGGTTGTACTCATACTACACTTCTGCACGTTGCGTGCAGATTTTGGAGCTGATGTTGCTTTGTATGGCGGGAGCTAGCATTGAAGATGTATCTGAGTTCCAGTTATAGGTGCCTCTTGTTCTTGGTAGATTTAGATTTATAAATCTGTTTATGTACGTTTCGAACAGATGATGTATTTACTTCATACTAGTTTTGGAAACTCTAAGTCATAGAAGCTCATGATTTGTACTACCAGTCCTTAGGGAGTTGTATAAAATTCAGCTATTTTATTTTTGACTCTTATCATTGTCATTATATTGTGGTTTATTATTAATTGGCTTACCTAGCAGGTTGGGTAAGGTGCCATCACGACTAGTTGGATTTTGGGTCGTGACAAGTTGGTATCAAAGATCTAGGTTCATAGGTTATACGAGTCATGATCAAATGTTTAGTAGAGTCTTGCGGATTGGTATGATGACATCCATACCTATCTTTGAGAGGCTACAGGGCATCTAGGATAAACTTCCCGTCTTTCTTTCCTTATCATGCGGCATTGATTCAGCTTGAAGAGTATCACTTTAAATTCCTTCCACTCACTTATATGCGTATGTGAGCGCTTGGTATTAGCCGTGCATCGATGGCTTGTGGTCCCATGGATGAAGTGCGAGATGTGTTTTCTATGTTTTGGTGATGGGCCAGTCTAGAGGACTTGAGGCCAGGTTTGGACCGCAGCTTAGGCTCGGTAGTTTCAGTTGGGTGAGCATGTACTTTTGGACTTATATGTTCGGTAGTGTCCTTATGAGTGGAATTTATGGCTCGGTGCATGGTTGGATGGCTATGTGATGAGTATGATGTGATTGTGGTATGCAATTAGATGGTCTGGATGTGGCGAGAAGAGTTTGCTTGGGATGTGGAAAGAACTATTAGATGCTTGAATTATGTCTTGATGTGTTGTACAGTCTTGAGTTATGATCGTGTTGAGGGATCTTTCATGTTGTTTATTTGTGGGATGAAGTAGATTCTCATGTCTTGTTGACGAGTTTATACTCGGGAAGATTAAGTGATTCCATGATGGTTGTGTCCATAGTAGGGCATAGTGAAATGCCAATTTGAGGCAAAGCAGGTGGATTATCTTCTGCAGGGTGGTCTACGAATGTATGATCCTTATGATGTTGTGTGGAGAGTTTCTTTCTACCAGTGGGTGATATATGTTGCGATTTGAGTATGGATTGGTTGAGAAAGTTGATCTGACTGTCACGGGGATGAATGCGAGCTTAGCAGATAATTTGAGGTATTTTATGGTTTGTCTTGTATGAGCTTGTGAAGAATTTAGTTGAGTCTCACTGCAGAATTATGGTAGTAATAGAGTATGGGTATTGTAAAATATTGGATGTTTTGTTCTATAGCTTTGAACCAAGTGGGGGAGTCTTCCATCAATGATTTGATTGCATGGTTATGTGTTATATTGGTTTCGGTCTGAGATACTTGTGGATCGGTTATGACTTGCAGAGGTTGGTTTTGAGGATGAATTAAGCAAGGAAATTTCTGAATGCATGGTGTATTACACCTTATAGATATATGGAAGTCTTGGGAATGGTTTAGGGTTGTTGTTTGTGATGGATGTAATATATAAATAAAAGGGATTCACTCGATTTCTTAGGGGTGTGGATTACTTCTTTGGGTGTTATTGTGCTAATGGGACACAGGTCGTTCGGCCCGTTTGGGTGATGCAGTTGAGATTAGAGCAGAGTGGATGAATCTCGAGAAGGTTCTAATGGATTCAAGATTCATATATGGCAATTAAGAATTTTTCGAATTTGTATATGGCTAAGATCTGAGATTTGCATTGAATGGTGCCGGGATTTGCGGTATTTCTGTATCACTATGGATTCTACATTTAAGTATCATAAAGGTAAAAGGAATAACCTTAAATTCACATATGGTCTCTTCAGAGTGGGTGTCTCGGTTGTGGTACATTTAGGGTGCTTAAGAGGGAATACAACTACTTATGGGCCTTAGGGCGGTATGGTTTTATGCTAGGATCTCTTGCAGTGAGCTTTGGGTTAAGGATGGTAGTGTACTAGCAAGAAGAAGTGTTAAATTAAATATAATTCGGAAGCAACTCGGAGAAATGTGACATCTTGGTGGTAGATCAGATCAGCATGGTAATGGGTATAATCGATTCTTTGGGTTCTTATGATATGGTGAGTCTCTACAGGTGTTTTGTGGCAATACTCTTGGGGTTGGCAACCTGCGTGACTTGGTTGAGTTAGAGTGATTCAGTTCTAATGGCTTGGTTATGTGCAAATGGGTTTCAAAGTGTTCTCGATGATTTCTGCCAGTATTTGAGATGGATATTAACTATAGGTAGGAGGGGTATGTTGTGTGTCGTAATTTTCTCCTGGATTGAAGAAAATGGAAGGTTTGTGACTGATCGGCTATGTATTCTTCTTGGGACTCAGAGTTGATAGTGAGATTCTCGTTCTTTTCACCTGATGGCATGATAGATGTGGTGCGTCCTTTGGGATTATGTGATGGCCCAAAATGTCATCTTTAAATTTAATCATTAATTCTATGTTCTAAGACCTCGAAAAGCACTATTTATCATTCCTCAACTTACGTGCTCAGTCCGTAAAAAATTTCGGAAAGTTTTTAGGTGAAAAAGGATTAAAATGTGAATTATTGCTTTAAAACTCAATTGAGTTGACTTTGGTTAATATTTTGAGCAAACGGAGTTGGATCGGTGTTTTGACTATTCCGGTAGGTTCGTATCATGATTTGGGACTTGGGCGTATGGCCGAAATCAAATTTCGAGGTCCGTAGCCCGAGATATGGAATTTTGATGAAAAATTAAAAGTTTAAGTTCAAATAGTGACCGGATGTCGAATTATGTGCAAACGGCCCCGGAATAGAATTTTGATGATTTCAACAGCTCTGTATGGTGATTTTGGACTTAGGAGCGAGATCGTAATTTTATTTGAAAATTCGTAGTGAAATTAGACTTGAAATGGCTAAAATAGGAATTTAAGTTTGGAAGTTTGATCAGGGAGATTGACTTTTTGATAGCGGGGTCAGAATCCAATTCTGAAAATTTTCACAGCTTCGTTATGTCATTTATGACTTGTGTGCAAAATATAAGGTCAATCGGACTTGATTTGATAGATTTCGACATCGAATGTAGAAGTTGGAAATTCTTGAGTTTCATTAAGCTTCAATTGGAGTGTGATTTGTAATTTTAGCGTTGTTTAATTTGATTTGAGGTTTCAAGTAAGTTCGTATGATTTTTTAGGACTTGTTGGTGTATTGGGTTGAGGTCCCGAGGGCCTCGGGTGAGTTTAAGATGGTTAACAGATCAAAAGTGGGACTTAGCTGCTGCAATTTTTTTGCTGGAAATGCTGTCAAAAATCGGACTGCCTGTCAAAAATCGGACTGCCTGTCAAAGTCGGGCTCCTTGTCAAAATCGGGCTGCCTGTCAAAATCGGGTTCCCTGTCAAAATCGAGCTCCCTGTCAAAATTGGACTCATGTCAAAATCGGGCTCCCTGACAGATTGTAAGTTATAAAAACAGGGGACTTCATCCCATTTGCCATTTTTGATGAATTGGAGCTTGAGCAGAGGTGATGTTGATATATTTTCAAGGAAAAATATTGGGGTAAGGGTTTCTAACTCGGATTTGGTCAATATACACGAATGTATCATTGTTTTTACCGTTTAATTAGTGTTTTGAGATAGAAATTTGAGAAACTTTTAGAAATCTCATAGAAACGATTTTTTTAAATTTCGGTGTCGATCCGGAGTCAGATTTGAGTGAAACTAGTATGGCTGGACTCATAATTGAATGGGTTGTCAGATTTTGTAAGTTTCGCCGGATTTTGAGATGTGGGCCCCACAGGCAATTTTTGAGCAAATTTCGAATTTTATTGAAAAATGTAATATTTTCTTATGAAATTGATTCCTATAATTTTTGTTGACTGTATTGAATTAGTTATGACTAGATATGAGTCGATCGGAGTCGGAAAATCAAGGAAAAAGCATAATACTTGGTGAAATTGGAGTAAGTCGAGGTAAGTGACTTGTCTAACCTTGTGTGGGGGAAATTTCCCTTAGGATTGGTATTGATGTGATTATTGAAATGTGTTGAAATTCGTGTACACGAGGTGATGAGTGTGTACACGGGCTAAATGTAAAAGATTATATTTTTAAATTGTGTAGATCACTGTTGCGCATTTATTAAATTATTTTATCTTGTTATATTCTTTATCATTGATCTGAAATATATACCCTAAATTTGTTTGACCTTTTCCTGCTAATTCTTTTACCTGTTTAGTTGAAACTTGGTTTCTTTTATTCTGTGCATTATTTGAAGGTTGATTTTCTTTAAATTAAATATTATTAATATGAAGTATTTGACATTTTTAAATTTTATATTGAAGCAACATATTAAAGATTTTGAAATATTATTTTTCTGAATTATTTATTCCTGAATATTTTTATAAGATTTGCGTACTCATTGTGATGGAGCCATAAGATCTTTATTGTGGAAAAATATTGTTGTTGAATTATTTTAGCAAGTTAAATTATTTGAGCACTTGAGGTGCAAATTGTGATATATTGTGATATTGATACGCATGCGGTGGTATAAGGTCTGGGTATTGAAACACATGTGGTGAGATAAGTGTGGCTTGATATGCGTGGCTAGTAGGGGGAACTACTAGAAGTCATGTGGTGTGATAAGGATGGCTAAAATACGGGATGTTATTTCGAAAAAAATGTTTTCTTTCAAATAAATTGTGAAGGCTCCTGCGGTAAGATAAGGAAATGAGATATTGTGAATTTAATTATGATTTGGGACTACGAGGCGGTACCTCGGGAGTGCCCTTGTTGATATTGATTTATGGTCATAGTTGCCTTTGATTAGTTGTTGTGATTTTCTTAAAGTTGAAATGAATTCTGTTTTGATTCCACGAGATATTATTTGCCATTATTTTGTGTAATTAAATGGTGGCATGCTACTTGATTCATTTCCATTGTCATTTTATTTTATTATATTGTTAAACATTTTACCATGCAATTATTATTTTCCAGTAGGGCCTGACCTGACCTCATCACTACTCTACTGAGGTTAGGCTTGGCACTTACTGGGTACCGCTGTGGTGTACTCATACTACACTTCTGCACATCTTTTTGTGCAGATCCAGGTACTTCTTACCAGCCCAGATATCAGTAAGTACCTGTGCACAGAGACTTCGAGGTATATCTGCCAGCGTCCCCAGACTCCGGAGTCCCTTTCTATTATTGTTATGTTGCTTCCTTATTTGTTTTTAGACTATGTTATATAGAGACATTGAGGATAAATTCTTAGAAGCTTGTGACTTATTTCTACCGGGTTTTTGGAGTTAAAATTGTTTGAATTATAGTTAATTTATTTCAGATATTTATTATTATTCCGCATTGATAGGCTTACCTAGTCTTAAAGACTAGGTGACATCACGACATCCTACGGACGGAATTTAGGGTCGTGACAGATTGAGATTTGCATGTATAGGGTGGTGGTTTAGTTTTGGAGGGAAGGTCATGAGTTTTGGGCAGCATTGATGGTTTCAGATGTTTAGATAAATGTTATTACTACTTGGTATTTCCTAAGAAGGGTGCGCATTTCAGAAGGCGCAGTGTATTTTGACTTCAAATGCTTCATTGGTATTGCGGTACTCGCCTGGTTGATCGACAGCTGATATTCAGATTTTTCCATGTGGCGCAGGGGATTTATAGAAGTATTTCTCGTGGGATGATTGTGTATGAGAGATGTGTTAGTCATTTGAGTGGTGGAGTTGGGTCGGATATGGTGATTCATGTGTTCTATGGATTTGGAGACTGGGAGTTCTTAGAAGTAGATCATTTTGGGTTTGCGGACTATGAAGATGTGACCAATGTTAGCTATATAGTGGTACGTATTATGGTTAGGTAATTGTTGACTTTTGGAGGGACATTTATCCATTTGGGGATGACCAGAATTGATTTGGGGCCCATTGATAGGCCCAATGAGGATGTGTATTCTACAACGGGTCGTATTTATTGACTCATAACTGTTAATGTTGAGGGGTGTGGCATCCAGTTAGAGTTGAGCTTGTTCGTGTTCTAATATGTTCTATGTGTTACTTTTCTATGCCATAAGGGGGTTGTGATTTGTTGGTTATATGCACACGTGATGCGGTTCAGTTTGGTCCTTATAGCGGAATTCGAGCGAGATGGTTATTGGGGTGTTGAATGACCGATTGCGCCTTGGTTATGGTCTTTCATGCTATGGTATATTGTGTTATTTTCTTCTCTATGGTTATGGTCATGCACTTCGTGTACTTGATGTCGAATTACGTGTGATAATTGATTTTGAGCATTGTGGCTTAAGGTATTTCGTATGGACTAGTGTTTGTATGGGGTCACGCATTGCAGCTAGGTTATGTTGGGATATGATCCTTTGTGATAGACTCATGTGTCTTGGTTCTAATCTGTGTGATGCGTTCATAACATTGCGTTTGTGGTGGTACTTGCTGAGCTTGGGGACGGTTCTCTCATTTGAATCATTTTCCATGTTTTAGTACACTTGAACTATTTCTTATTGGTACATAGATTGCACGATTTGTGGCCTTAGATTGTATTGGTGTGGCATGTCAATAGAATAATTTTGTTTGATGAGATAAGGTCATTGGGCCTAGAATGGATACTATCAGATTTTATTACGATATGTTTGGAAGAATAATATCGGAAATCGACTTAGAAATTGGCTACGGCTCTTGTCGAACGAGGGAAAGCTCCATGACTTGTTGATCTGATGAATGGTGATGAGTTTCTGCATGTTTCTTTCATCATTGGCAGTGTACAAAGGTTTTGGAACGAGGTTTTACTTGATATGAGGTTTATTACAGGTACCAGATTTGTTTTGAACAGCTACTGTGATTGGAAATTATTGCTAAAGGTATGCGAGTAATGTGGTATATCATGTGATTTCATCTTGGGTTATGGTTATGGCTTGATACAGCTTGTTTAGACTTATACAACGTGTAGATCCAAGGTTTATGGACTAAGGTTGAAAGAGGAATCTTTGGCCATGTTGAGTTGACAAACTTACGTGGATCTAGGGTGGCGTGGGATCACCCACGAGTATGCGCATGGTAAGATTACATAGTGATTTGACGGCTTTGGAAAGACTCTTAGCACGTTCAAGGACGAACGTATGCTTAAGTGGGGGAGAATGTAATGACCCGACCGGTCGCTTTGAGAATTTGCACTTTGCTCGGTAGTTTGAGGGCATGAGTAGCTCCGTATGATGTATTATGACTTGTTTGTATCGTCGGGTTTGATTTTCGGGTGATTCGCAATTAGTTTGGAAGAATGAATTTCATGTTTGAAGCTTAAGGTGGAAGAGTTGACCAAGTTGGACTTTTGAGTATTTGACCTCGGATCGGAGTTTTGATGGTTCTGTTAGGTCTGGATAGTGATGTTGGACTTGGGAAAATGCTCGGATTTGCATTTGGATATTTCTAGAAGGTTTCGGCACTATTTGGCGAAAATTGGAAATTTGAAGGTTTGGATGTTCATAAGTTTGACCGGGAGCTGACTTTGATGATGTCGAGTTCGGATTGTGGTTCCGGGAATTGGAATAGCTTTGTTATGTCATTTTGGACTTGTGTGCAAAAATTTGAGTTCATTCCTAGTTGGTTTGATATGGTTCGACACGAGTTATGGAAGTTGAAAGTTCAAAAGTTCATTGAGTTCGATTTGAGGCACGATTCGTGGTTTTGATGTTGTTATGCATGATTTGAGACCTCGAATAGGTCCGTTTTATGTTATGGGACTTGTTGGTATGTTCGAACGGGGTCCCGATGAGCTCGTGTAAGTTTTGGATGAGTTGCGGATCATTTCCATGTTCTTTGGCACTGCTCATTTTTGGTGTTTCAGACCATTTTTGCGATCGTGAAGATTGGGTCGCGATCACGTAGTGTATTATTCGAGTTGTACTTTTTACTGCATCACGTTCGCGACTGTGTTCTCGCGTTCACGTACCTTTGTGAGGCTTGAGCATCACGTTCGCGTTCGTCAGCTCGCGTTCGCATAGAGTTGAGTTGAGAAGCTGGAAACTGGAGGAAATGTCTTTGTGGTCGCGAAGTAGCCTCCGCGATCGCATAGGGATGGAGCAGTTGTGCATCGCATTTACAAGGTTTATGCCGCAAACTATCACGACCTAAAATTTCCACCCTAGGGACCGTGATGGCGCATAATATTTCACTTGCTAGGCAAGCCAACATGAAGTTATTAACCATTTTTAATAATGCAAACCAAATGAAAACCGATAAGCCAAATAAACTGAAATACAGTTGATAAATCTAATAAATAACCAAATACAAATCCCAGAACTTGTGTCATGAGTACACTAGCGTCTATAGTACTACAAATAATAGTCTAAATGAAAGCATAAATGTCTGAATCTAAATAAACAGCTAAGGTAATGTAGAATGGGACTTCATGGATGCGAACGTTGTGCAGCTGTACCTCAAGTCTCTGCCAAGCACCGGATCCGAGCAATCTACTGATCGCCGCAAGGACCGAGTCAAAAATCTGCACAAGAACTGCAGAGTGTAGTATGAGTACAACCGACCCCATGTACTCTGTAAGTGCCAAGCCTAACCTCGACGAAGTAGTGACGAGGCTAAGGCGGGTCACTTACAATAACATGTACGCAATAATAATAATAATAATAATAATAATAATAATAATAATAATAATAATAATAATAATAATAATAATAATAATAATAATAATAATAATAATAATAATAATAATAATAATAATAATAATAGTAATAATAATAATAATAATAATAATAATAATAATAATAATAATAATAATAATATTGAAAACCTAACACAATAACATAATGAATACAATATACACAATCTGTTGTGGCGTGCAATCCGATCCCACTGTACACACACAATCCTCATTTATTCCACCATAATATCATTTATCAATACCAAGAATCACATATAAAATTTGTTGTGGCGCGCAACCTAATCCCACCATATCATCATAAGTTTCGGATGAGTTTCGGATCATTTTCATGTTCTTTGGCATTGCTCATTTCTGGTGTTTCAGACAATTTTCGCGATCGCGAAGATTAGGTCGCGATCACGTAGTGTATTATTCGAGTTGTACTTTTTACTACATCACGTTCGCGACTGTGTTCTCGCTTTCGCATACCTTTGTGAGGCTTGAGCATCACGTTCGCGTTCGTCAGCTCGCGTTCGCATAGAGTTGAGTTGAGAAGCTGGAAACTGGAGGAAATGTCTTTGTGGTCGCGAAGTAGCCGCCGCGATCGCGTAGGGATGGAGCAGTTGTGCATCGCATTCACGAGGTCTATGCCGCAAACTGTCACAACCTAAAATTTCCACCCTCGAGACCGTGATGGCGCATAATATTTCACTTGCTAGGCAAGCCAACATGAAATTATTAACCATTTTTAATAATGCAAACCAAATGAAAACCAATAAGCCAAATAAACTGAAATACAGTTGATAAATCTGATATATAACCAAATACAAATCCCAGAACTGGTGTCATGAGTACATGAGCGTCTACAGTACTACAAATAATAGTCTGAATGAAAGCATAACTGTCTAAATCTAAATAAACAGCTAAGGTAATGTAGAATGGGACTTCATGGTTGTGAACGTTGTGCAGCCGTACCTCAAGTCTCCGCCAAGCACCGGATCCGAGCAATCTACTGATCGCCACTAGGACCGAGTCAAAAATGGCACAAGAACTGCAGAGTGTAGTATGAGTACAATCGACCCCATGTACTCTGTAAGTGTCAAGCCTAACCTCGACGAAGTAGTGACGAGGCTAAGGCGGGTCACTTACAATAACCTGTACGCAATAATAATAATAATAATAATAATAATAATAATAATAATAATAATAATAATAATAATAATAATAATAATAATAATAATAATAATAATAATAATAATAATAATAATAATAAAAATAATAATAATAATAATAGGAGGTACAACATACAATCATATAAAAAGGTTGAAAACTAACATAATGAGTACAACATACACAATATGTTGTGGCGTGTAATCCGATCCCACAGTACACACACAATCCTCATTTATTCCACCATAATATTTGATATGGTTCGACACGAGTTTTGGAAGTTGAAAGTTCAAAAGTTCATTGAGTTCGATTTGAGGCACGAATCGTAGTTTTGATGTTGTTATGCATGATTTGAGGCCTCAAATAGGTCCGTTTTATGTTATGGGACTTGTTGGTATGTTTGAACGGGGTCCCGAGGAGCTCGTGTAAGTTTCGGATGAGTTTCGGATCATTTCATGTTCTTTGGCTCTGTTCATTTGTGGTGTTTCAGACCATTTTCGCGATCGCGAAGATTGGGTCGCGATCACGTAGTGTATTATTCGAGTTGTACTTTTTACTACATCACGTTCGCGACTGTGTTCTCGCGTTCGCATACCTTTGTGAGGCCTGAGCATCACGTTCGCGTTCATCAGCTCGCGTTCGCATAGAGTTGAGTTGAGAAGATGGAAACTGTAGGAAATGTCTTTGTGGTCGCGAAGTAGCCGCCGCGATCGCGTAGGGATGGAGAAGTTGTGCATCGCATTCACGAGGTCTATTCCGCAAATTGTCATGACCTGAAATTTCCACCCTCTAGACCGTGATGGCGCATAATATTTCACTTGCTAGGCAAGCCAACATGAAGTTATTAACCATTTTTAATAATTCAAACCAAATGAAAACCAATAAGCCAAATAAACTGAAATACAGTTGATAAATCTGATAAACAACCAAATACAAATCCCAGAACTGGTGTCATGAGTACACGAGCGTCTACAGTACTACAAATAATAGTCTGAATGAAAGCATAACTGTCTGAATCTAAATAAACAGCTAAGGTAATGTAGAATGGGACTTCATGGCTGCGAACGTTGTGCAGCCGTACCTCAAGTCTCCGCCAACCACCGGATCTGAGCAATCTACTGATCGCCGCTAGGACCGAGTCAAAAATCTGCACAAGAACTTCAGAGTGTAGTATGAGTACAACCGACCCCATGTACTCTGTAAGTGCCAAGCCTAACCTCGACGAAGTAGTGACGAGGCTAAGGCGGGTCACTTACAATAACTTGTACGCAATAATAATAATAAGGTACAACATACAATCATATAAAAAGGCTGAAAACTAACACAATAACATAATGAGTACAACATATACAATCTGTTGTGGCGTGCAATCCGATCTCACTGTACACACACAATCCTCATTTATTCCACCATAATATCATTTATCAATACCAAGAATCATATATAAAATTCGTTGTGGCGCGCAACCTAATCCCACCATATCATCATAATCAATGTCATAATCATCACTTATTTAACCATATCACAATTTATCAATAACAAGTACTACGTATACAACCATTGCGGCGTGCAACCCGATCCCACCATATCATTATAATCAATATTACAATCCTCTCTAAATCCACCATATCACAATCGTTGCGGCGTGCAACCCGATCCATAAACAGTTTCAATAAATGTAACTAAACCAATAGCTCAATTACAAGAATCTCTACAATTAAAGTATATGAAAGCAAAGTAATAAAGTAACCACGTACTAATCAAAAGAATACTACAAATGATACAAAAGCAACAAAACAAGTCAAGTATGTGACAATTAAGGTGTGCAAGTAAGACAATTAAGGCAAGTAGCAATTAATCATAGAGTCATGGAAGGAACTAACAATTCAATATAAGAATAATTGATGAAAGGTAACAAATTACGGCATAGTAGCAATTAAAGCATGTAACAGTTAAGGCATGGAGTGAGATAATTAATGAAATACGAGAAAAACATGGAAACAATCATTTTGACGGCATATACACACTCGTCACTTCGCATATACGCCGTTACAATGGTACATTCCGACTACCCATGACCCCACGAGTTCATATATGTGGTTAGTTTCACAATTCAAGTCCAAATCGACTCTCAAAACTCAATTTTTTATTTTTCAAAAATTTGAGAAAGTTTCAAAAACTTTCACTTTGATTCACATGATTTTGATGTTAAAATCTAAGATAAGTTGATAGAATATTATTAGAAATGGATTAGAATCACTCACCGAAAATTTGTAGATGAAATTCCCTCTTCAAAATCGCCTCCTACCGAGCCTAGGGTTCCAAAATATGAAAAATGAGGCTAAAACTCCCGTCTCTCAGCTTTTGTCCAGTCGCAAATGTCGCAAATGGGACCTGGGGTTCGCAAATACGAACCCCGAAAATGCGAAGAATTCCTCGCTAAAGCGAACTCTCCACACCTCTGATGTTATCGCAAATGCGAACAATTCCGCAAATGCGACCACTTTGATCGCAAATGCGAATAATCTGTTCGCAAATGCAAACCTAACAGAGCTCATCCTACTATCGCAAATGCGATCATAAACTCGCAATTGTGAGAACTGAGACATGTGCAAAAAAAATAGAAGAATCCTAACTCTATCAAACACTTTGCTATGCGTTCGAAACTCACCGGAGCCCTTCGGGCTCCAAACCAAACATGCACACAAGTCCAAAAATATCATACAAACTTGCTCGCACAATCAAAACACCAAAATAACACCTAGAACTACGAATCCGACATTAAAATGAATGAAATTTTAAAAAAAAACTCAAGAACATGCAAATTTACAACCGGACATCCGAATCACGTCAAATCAACATCGTTTTGCACCAAATTTTGCAAGCAAGTCATAAATGGTGAAATAAACCTATTCCAAGTTACAGAACCAAAATCTGAACCCAGTAGAAACAAAGTCAACCTACGATCAAACTTGAGAATTCTTTAAACCTTCAAATTAATAGTTTTCAACAATTCACGGTAAATCAAGTTAGGGACCGTCAAACACTGATCCAGGTCCATTTACACAAAACATTAACTGTAGCCAACTCAAATGAGTTTTAAGGCAAAATTTCATATTTTCTTCAATTTTTCACATAAAAACTTTCCGGTACAAGACACGGACTGCACACGTAAATCGAGGAATACTAAATGGTGCTTTTTGAGGTCTCAGAACACAGAAATAAAGGCTAAAACTCGAAGTGACCTATCAGGTCATTACATTCTCCACCTCTAAAACAAGCATTCGTCCTAGAATGGACATAGAAACGTACCTGGATTGGTGAAAAGGTGTGGGTATCTACTTTGCATGTCGGACTCAGACTCCCACATGGCTGCTTCGATCGGTTGACCTCTCCACTGTACTCTAACTGCAGGTTAACTCTTCGACCTCAACTTCCGGACCTACCAGGCAAGAATGGCCATCGGCTCTTCCTCATAAGTCAAATCCTTGTCCAATTGGACTGAGCAGAAATCTAACACATCGGACGGATCACCGTGTTACTTCCGAAGCATGGACACATGGAACACCGGATGGAATGCTGATAAATTAGGTGGTAATGTCAGTCTATAGGCCACCTCACCCACTCTTACAAGAATCTCAAAGGGTCCAATATACCTAGGGTTCAACTTGCCCTTCTTTCCGAACCCCATCACACCCTTCATGGGTGAAACCTGGAGCAATACCCTCTCCCTAACCATAAATGCAGCATCACGAACTCTCTAATCGGCATAACTCTTCTTGCTACACTGAGTTGAGCGAAGTCAATCCTGAATCATCTTGACGTTTTCCAAGGCATCCTGCACCAAATTAGTTCCCAACAACCGAGCCTCTCCCGGTTCGAACAAACCAACTGGTGAACGGCACTGCCTCCCCTATAATGCCTCATAGGGAGCCATCTGAATACTCTATTGGTAGTTGTTGTTGTAGGCAAACTCCGCAAGTGGCAAGAACTAATCCCAAGAACCCCCAAAATCCATAACGTAAGCGCGAAGCATATTCTCCAATTTCTAAATGGTTTGCTCAGACTGTCTATCCGTCTGGGGGTGAAATGTTGTACTCAACTCAACCCGCATGCCTAACTCACATTGTACGGCCCTCCAGAAGTGCGAGGTGAACTACATACCTCGATTGTAAATGATGGACACGGGCACACCGTGAAGACGGACGATCTCGCGGATATAGATCTTAGCTAACTGCTCTGCAGAATAGGTAACTGCCACTGGAATGAACCGCGCCGACTTGGTCAACCTATCCACATGACCCATACTGCGTCGAACTTCTTCTGAGTCCGTGGGAGCCCAACAACAAAATTCATGGTAATACACTCCCACTTCCACTCAGGAATCTCCAGCCTCTGAAGCAAACCACCATGCCTCTAATGCTCATACTTTACTTGCTGACAATTCAGACACTGAGCTGCATATGCAACTATATCCTTCTTCATTCTCCTCCACTAATAATGTTGCCGCAAGTCCTGATACATCTTGGCGGCACCAGGATTAATGGAATACCGGGAATTGTGGGCCTCCTCCAGTATCAACTCACGAAGCCCATCCACATTGGGCACACAAATCCAACCTTGCATTCGCAACACCCCATCATCTCCAACAATAACCTGCTTGGCACCACTATGTCGCATCATGTCCTAAAGGACAAACAAATGGGTGTCATCATACTAACGCTCTCTGATGCGCTCGTACAAAGAAGACTGAGAGACCGTGCAAGCTAGAATACAACTGGGTTCCGAAACATCTAACCTCACGAACTGATAGGCCAAAGCCTGAACATCTGATACTAGCAGGCAACTGGAATATATGCAAGGCTACCCATACTCATAGCCTTTCTACTCAAGGCATCGGCCAGCACATTGGCCTTCCCGAAATGATACAAAATGGTGATATCATAGTATTTCAATAGCACCAACCACCTCATTTGCCTCAAGTTGATATCTTTCTACTTGAACAAATACTGCAGACTTCGATGATCCGTGAACACCTCACACGACACACCATAGAGATAATGCCTCCAAATCTGTAGCGCATGAGTAATGGTTGCAACCTCTAAGTCATGAACAAGGTAATTCTTCTCATGAACCTTCAACTGCCGCGACGCCTGCATCAATACCGTGCCGAGCCCAATATGAGATGCATCACAATACATCGTGTAGGATCCTAAACCTATGGGCAACACCAACATTGGCGCCGTAGTCAAAGCAGTCTTGAACTTCTAAAAGCTCAACTCACACTCTTAGAACCACCTAAATGGATCACTCTTCTTGGTCAATCTAGTCAATAGGGCTGCTATGGATGAAAATCCCTCCACGAACCGGTAATAATAACTTGCCAAACCTAGGAAACTCCGAATCTCTATAGCTGAAGTAGGTCTAGGCCGGTTCTGAACTGCCTCAATCTTCTTAGGATCCACTTTTATGCCCTCTGCCGATACAACATTCCCCAAAAGGTGACTGAGTCTAACCAAAACTCACACTTTGAAAACTTGGAATATAACTGACTCTCTCTCAGAGTCTGAAGTACAATCCGAAGATGTTGCTCATGCTTCTCTCGACTGCAGGAGTAGATCGAGATATCATCAATAAATACAATCACAAAAGAATAGAAATAGGGCTTGAATACCCGGTTCATCAAATCCATAAATGATGTTGGGGCATTTGTCAACCCAAATGACATCACTAGGAGCTCATAATGCCCATACCGAGTCTGAAAAGTTGTCTTAGGGACATCCAATGCCCTAATCTTCAACTGATGGTAGCCAGACCTCAAATCTATCTTCAAAAACACTTTGGCACCTTGAAACTGATCAAACAAGTCATCAATCCTTAGTAACGGATACTTGTTCTTGATAATGACTTTGTTCAACTACTGATAGTCTATACACATCCTCATCGACCCATCTCTTTTCTTCACGAACAACATGGGCGCACCCCAGGGCGAGACACTATGTCTAATAAATCCCTTATCAAGCAAATCTTACAACTGCTCCTTCAATTCCTTCAACTCCGGCGGGGCCATACGGTATGGTGGGATGGAAAAGGGCTGAGTGCCCTGAGCCAAATCAATACAAAAGTCAATATCTCTATCGGGTGGCATCCCCCGCAGATCTACAGGAAATACCTCTAGAAACTCACGCACAACCGGTACTGAATCCATGGAAGGAACCTCCACACTCGAATCATGAATGTAGGCCAAATATGCTACACATCCCTTCTCGACCATACGTCGAGTCTTCACATAAGAAATAACCCTGTTGGTAGAATAGCCAGGAGTCCTTCTCCACTCTAATTGAGGCAACCCTGGCATGACTAAGGTCACCGTCTTGGCATGACAATCCAATATAGCATGATAAGGTGACAGCTAATCCATGCCCAAAATAACATCAAAGTCTACCATATCAAGTAGGAGATCTACGCTAGTCTCAAGACTCCCAATAGTAATCACACATGAGCGATAGACACGATCTATAGCAATAGAATCTCCCACAGGCATGGACACATACACAAGAGCACTCAAAGAATCAAGAGACACAACCAGATATGAAGCAAATAGGATGATACGTAGGAATAAGTAGAGCCCGGATCAAAGAGAATTGAAGCATCTCTATGGCAAACTGGAAAAATACTTATGACAACAACATCAGATGACTCGGCCTCAAGTCTAGCTGGGAATGGATAAAATCGGGTCTGGGCCCCGCCACTCTAACCTCCATCTCTCAGACGGCCTCTAGCTGGCTGGCTTCCACCTCTAACGGCCTGACCTCTACCTCTAACGGCCTGACCTCCACCTCTGGCTGCCTGACCCCTGCCTCTAGCTAGCTGAGCGGGCGGTGGAGAAATTAGTGTCATGACCATGGCAGGAGAACTCTGTTGTGGCATGCTGCTCAACAATCTTAGGCAGAACCTCTTAATGTGACACGTACCTCCACACTCAAAATACCTATCATGTTGTTGTGGCTGCTGAATCTGACCCGAAGGGACTGGATAACCATGGTGATAGCTCTAAATCGGAGGCACACTAATAGGAGCTGATGGTGCACTGTAGGTTGGCTGCCTAGAATAAGATACATAAGGATCACGACTCCCCAAAGCACTGTGAGATGCCTGAAGAGTAGACTGAAATAGCTTGGGAGGATGGCCTCTACCAAAAGTACCCTTGCCTCTAGATGAGGCACCACTGAAACTACCAAAATGACGAGGCCTCTTTTAAGACACCGGCCCCTTCTCCTGACCACGAACCATCTCGATCCGTCTAGCAATATCTACATCCCTCTGGAAAGAAATATCATCTCCAGTTTCCTTGGCCATCTGTAGCCTGATAGTGAAAGTGAGCCCATCAATTAATATCCTCACTCTCACCCTCTCACCCTCTCACCCTCTCAATAGGGAGTAAAATAATGGCACGACGAGCTAGGTCTACAAATTGAGTCTCATACTAGGTAATAGTCATACTACCCTACTGAAGACGCTCAAACTATCTGCGGTAATCCTCTCTCAGAGTGACAGGAATGAACTTCTCTAGAAATAGCTGTGAAAACCGATCCCAGGTAAGTGTAGGTGAACCAGCTGGTCTAGTCAACATATAATATCTCCACCATCTCTTGGCAGAACAAGTCATCTGAAATACTGCAAAGTCGACCCCATTATTCTCAACTATACCATGTTGTGCAACACCTCGTGGCAAAGGTTCAGGTAATCATGTGGGTCATCAGAAGGTGAACCACTGAAATGAACAGGAAATAGCTTGGTAAGCTTATCCAACCTCAACAAGGCCTCAAAAGACATAGCGAGCCTATCACCGGTATGTGCCACAACAACTGGATGATCCACCCCAACTGGCTGGGCTGATGGAGTCCAATACAAGGGAGTCGCCTGCTCCGGCGTGTGAGTAGCGGGAGTCTGGTCTCCCCCCCCCCCAGCCCGAGAGATGACTGGTGCCACCGGGAATGCACCGATCTGAGCCACACTCTCCAAAAGGCCCACCAAGTGGACTAGAGTGTCCTGAAGCATTGGAGTGGCTATGAATCCCTCCGGGACCTGAGCTAGTCTGACGGGCATGGTCTAAGTTGGGACCTCCTCCTCATGATCAATCTAAGGCCCCACTACGGGTGCTGCTTCACGATCTCTTGGATGAGCTCTGCCTCTACCTCGGCCTCGACCTCTGCCTTTGGTAGTAACCGTCACAGAGGGATCTAGCTCCTGACCGGCTGCAAATGTTATGCATGTTCTCGCCATCTACGAGAGAACAAGAATATAATGGTTCAATCATCAATGAAAGAATAAAATCGCATGATAGAGAAGGAAAGAAGTGAAATTTTTCCTAAACTCCACAGCCGCTGGAAGATAAGTACAGACGTCTCCATACTGATCCTCCAGACTCTACTAAGCTTGATCGTGACTCGTGAGACCTAGGCAACCTAGTGCTCTAATACCAACTTGTCATGACCCGGAATTACCACCCTTGGGACCGTGATGGCGCCTAACGTTTTCTTACTAGGCAAGCCAATGTTAGATGAAATTATTAACCATTTTTAATAATTCAAACCAAATGAAAACCAATAAGCTAAACAAACTGAAATATAGTAGATAAATCTGATATATGGCGATAATCAAATACAAATCCCAGAACTGGTGTCACAATTACACGAGCCCACCATATCATCATAATTAATATCATAATCCTCCCTTATTTCACCATATCACAATTAATCAATAACAAATATTACGTACACAATCGTTGCGGCGCAAAATCTGATCCTACCATATCATTATAATCAATATCTCAATCTCCCTTATTCCACCATATCAGAATCGTTGTAGCGTGTAACCCGATCCATAAACAATTTCAATAAATGTAACCAAGCCAATAGCTCAATTACATGAATATCTATAACTATTTAATAGATTTTAACAGGCCCAGGCTCCAGATGCATATGATCAGGTGGGCAAATCATGTTTCAACTCAGTACCCAAATTAGGACTAATTAACCAAACCCAGTTATCAAACATATCCATTGTACCAATAGGGATACCAGGATTGCAAATGGGTGACCATTCCAACAAATTATACACACCAATTCATGCTCTGGCATAACACACATATACATACAAAATCCAATCTTTGAGGTTTATAGGCTACCCAGGAAACAGGTTTCCCCGAGTGAAATTTAGGAGACTTGAGGGAACACAAGCAAACAAGAACAACTATCGGCATCACAAATAACAAGAAAGGCTTGCAGGCATGTATTTTAAGTATAACACTTACCGGGAACACAGAAACACATGTACTTAAGAGGAAACATACATCTATAGATTGATTGTCCCAGCTTCGTTGTCCGAATATCCAAAACCGAAGAAGAGGACGGCTCGCAAATCAAACAAGAATGTCATTCCTTTGACCGTAGAATCCATTTTGCGCATAAGGGATGAAGAAGAAGAAGAAGAAGAAGAAGAAGAAGAAGAAGAAGAAGAAGAAGAAGAAGAAGAAGAAGAAGAAGAAGAAGAAGAAGAAGAAGAAGAAGAAGAAGAAGAAGAAGAAGAAGAAGAAGAAGAAGAAGAAGAAGAAGAAGAAGAAGAAGAAGAAGAAGAAGAAGAAGAAGAAGAAGAAGAAGAAGAAGAAGAAGAAGAAGAAAAAGAAGAAGAAGAAGAAGAAGAATATGATGAGTCCACGCTGGCGGTCCGGATGAAGAGAGCCACCGATGCTTCAATGCCGGCTGGATCGATAATGCCCTATGGGGCTCTGTCTCGGACTGAAAATATACCGGAGAGTGGTTCTGGCAGAGTCCCCAAGTTATCGGATGTCGAAGACACCTCTCATCGAAATCAAACCGTAGGGGTTACAATCAGGGAGCCCTTCGAACCCCTCCGAGCCGAGGTGGGTGCTCCGAGCGATTCACTCGAGGCAGCAGCGATCGAGGACTCGCCTCTCTTTCCCACTTTTTTCGTGGGGGTGATTCGGGAAGCTCAAGATCTGGGGGCCCTTAATCTAGATAGGCCTCACGATGAAGAGGATCCATTTCATGACCTGTTTACTGGTATCGAGGACGTTGCCGGTGCCGGTGATGAATCGGATCTTTTTCATGGTTTGCGGCAGGCTTTGGACCAAGTGATTCTTTTGAAAACTTTTTTGTTGGTATTGCCTTTATGTTCGTCTTTCATTAACTTCGCTCCTTTTTTCTTCGTAGGCTACGGCAGTCCATCGAGAACAATGTTCTCGTTCCCAGAATGAGCTGCATCGATACGCGGCCAACCTGAAACGCGCTATCGATGAGAGGAACTCTCTCAAACTTTCCTTAGGACAGAGAGAGGAGGAAATAAAAGATCTCCGGGCCGAACTGTCCAAGGCTTATCGAGACCAGAATGATCTGTTTGAGCAGGTAATGATGCTTTTGAATACCTATAGGTTCGATACCGGAACGGTATCTAACATTTTGGTCTCATAGCTGCAGTAAAAAATCGAGATGATAGGGGGGCTGCGTGAGGAGGTCGATGTGATAAGGATGGAATCCTTGCGGTGGAAAGAAGGTATGGACCGCTTTGCTACAGAAAAAGAGACCACTCGAGCCCAGTTATCGTCGTCTGAAACCCAACTTCAGAAAGTGAAGGAGAAGAACCTGGTTCAAGCAAAGAAAATCGAGGAGCTTGAGGCTCGGTTGGCCTCAGTACTCGCCAAGGCCGAATCTGATGCCGAAAAGGCAAAGACTTGTGCGGATGCGCTCGTGGCCGTCTATCGGGCTGATGCTGAAGCTGCCCAAGTTCAAGCAAGGGAGGTAGCTGAATCCATCGATGGTCGGGCGCATTGGGTTGCCAAACTTGCTAAGCACCGATCCAGGAGAGAAACCCTCGAGGAGATTCATGCTCGCGGCTTCGATCTCACGGAAGAGATAAAAAGGGCAAAAGAACTCGAGGCTAATCCCAAAACTCTGATTTCCGATGATGATGATGACAACGATGGGAGCAGAAGTGGATCCGAGAGCGGGCAGTGGCAAACTAAAACGTTAAGCACAAGACACTACATTCTTCTACGTGTAAAGACATACTTAGAAGCTTGGCATTTTGGCTTCGTTTGGCATTTAGATGTTCAAGTAAGTAATCTGATAATGTTCTTCCTATTACAACATTACAAAATAGACGTTAGAATATATGAAAAGAATTCATAACATTTTCCTACTACAACACCAAAATAACCCACGATGGAGCACTTGATTTCATAGCATCTTAAGCAACGTGAGATTTTGCGATTCTAAGGGAGTACGGTGCAACCTTTCTCAAGAATAGCATACGAATTTTTTCCTACTCCAGGTATGTTAAGACTAAGACCTTCCTTCATTTTGGCATGTTCTCGTAATTATATGTGCTTGATAACGAGGCATAAAGAGAAGTTCATACTCCCGAATTTATATACATTATCCTAGTCTCATAAATTATAGTATTCTCCTTATCGGGACTTCATATTTAATTAAGTATTATCTTCTTCCAGTCAAGAGATCAAAGAGCTTATATATACAGTATTACAGTATTTTCATTACCATCGATCTATAATCGATGGGCAGGCCCCTATTGGGCAACCTCTAATCAAATGGTAAGTTATATACCGAGCCTATTGTGGCCGAGCGCCTATGAGCGAGCCCAGTTGGCCGAGATACAAAGCCTAGTATGGCCGAGCGCCTATGAGCTAGCCTACTACAGCATAGCAGTTGTATATATATATCGAGCCTTATAGTGTCGGACAGCTATTTTACTTACTATATTGAAAGATTTGAGTCGGTATCAGCAGGTAAGCATATCTTCAGAAAATCATTGACTTCCAGTTGCTTTCAGTTATTTTATTATCAGTTCAATTTTAGCTTTCAGTATAGTGCCTTACATACTCGGTACATTATTTCATGCTAATGTCCCTTTCTCTGGGGACGCTGCATTTCATGCGTGCAGGTTCAGACAGACAGGCGGGTAGACCTCCTCAGTAGGTATTGCCCGAGTTTAGCTTTATCGGTAAGCTCCACGTCCTTCGGAGTTGTCGGGTCTAAGAGTTTTGTGTACATCTTGTGTATATATGTATATAGGTTATGAGTAGGTTGGGGCCCTATTCCGATCACGGTACATCCATCAGTAGAGGCTTGTAGACATAACCTGTCAGTTAGTGTAGTATGTTGGGCTTGTAGGCCTTGTATGTATATTTTGTTGGTTTGTCAGCTATAGTAGTCATGACAGCCTTGCCGGCCCAGCTTTATATTAATGTTTAGTCAGCTTTGGTATCCATTCAGTTTTATATTTTTCTTCACAAATTGTCTTGAAATGGGGCCCATGGCCAAATTATGACATTATATGTTCAGATTCCCTTAGTCGCAAGTTGGTACGCAATGATAGGTGAGGCACCGGGTGCCGGTCTAGCTCCCCAGGTTCGGGGATTGAAATGTTGTTATGTGACTTGCCGGGGTAGTTGATTCGGTTCCAAGGATGTTTCGGAATGTGATGAGACCTTAGTCTCAAGGCTGGAAGCTTAAGTTGAAAAGGTTGACCGGATGTTGACTTATAAATGACTAGGAAATGGAATTTTGATGATTCTAATAGCTCCGTTAGGTGATTTTGGACTTAGGATTGTGTCCGGATAGTGATTTGGAAGTCCGTAATTGAATTAGGCTTGAAATGGCGAAAGTTGGAAAATTAGAAGCTTTGAAAATTTAGAAATTTGACCGAGAATTAACTTTGTAGTTACCGAGCTCGGATTGGGGTTCTGAGAGTTGGAGTGGGTCTGTTGTGTCATTTATGACTTGTGTGCAAAATATGAGGTCAAACGGACTTGTTTGATAGGTTTCGTCATCGATTGTAAAAGTTGGAATTTCTTAGTTTCCGTTAGGCTTGAATTGAGGTACAATTCATGTTTTTGATGTTGTTTGATGTGATTTGAGGCCTCGACTAATTTTGAATCGTGATTAGTACTTATTGGTATATTTGGTTGAGGTCCCGGGTGCCTCGGGTGGGTTTTTTATTATTAACGGATCAAATTTTGGACTTGAAAGACTGCTGAAGATTGGTGGTGTTCAGGTCTGGTTTCCTTATACGCGATCGTGTGGGAAGGTCCGCGATCGTGTAGGCTATTTTGGGCAGCTGAGGTTTTCGTTCTATTTGATCGCGAGTTCTGGTATGCGATCACGTAAGCTAGGGAATCAGTGCATCGTGAACGCATGAGCTAAGCCGTGTTCGTGATGAGGAAAGGAGGCAAGAGTTGGTCACGCATGTTGTTCTATGCTAACGCGTGAGTCTATCCGCGATCGCACAGGCCTGGGAAGCCTATGCTTCGCATTATCATGAGTTTGTATGCGATAGCGTAGAGGAAGTTCTAGGGGCAGTGGAGTTTGTACTTCGCGATCGCGAAGATTTTCTCGCGATCGCGAAGAAGGGACATATGGGTAGAACTTAAATATTTCAAAAACGAGGGTTTGAGTCAATTTACAAAATTTGATTTTGGGAGCTCAATTGGAGGCGATTCTTAGAGAGATTTTCAAGGGAGTGATAGTAGTAAATGATTCTTAGTTAGTTTTGGTTAAATTCCATGATTGCATCTTTGATTTCATAATTTAATTAGTGATTTGGGTTGAAATATTGGGGGGAAATGGAGAAAACTTCTTAGGCGGAATTTTGGGGATTTGAGCGAGATTTTGATATAGGATTTGAGTAATTTTGGTATGGTTGGACTAGTGGTTGAATATGTGTTCGGATTTTGTAACTTTTATCGAATTTCGAGATGTGGGCCCTTGGGTTGACGCTTGATTTTACTTTTTGACTTTTATTTAAGAACTTAGCATTTTTATATGATTCCTATAGCTTGAGTTGATTGTATCGAATTGTTTGTGGCTAGATTTGAGGCGTTCGGAAGCCAATTCGCGAGGCAAGGGCTTCCTAGCAAAGTGATTCGATTTGCTTGAGGTAAGTATCGTATTTAAACTCGATTGAGGCACCAATTGCCTGAATTGTTGCGATAACCACGTGCTTTTGGGTGTGCACATACGTGGGGATAATCCCATGTGCGGGCACCGAGATTATATATTCATGTTTGGGTTGTGCTCGGGCTCTTATAAGCCCATAAATGACTGTTAAGCTTTAAGCTTTGATGTCTCACCTGTTGTAATAGTTTATGTGATCTAGTTGAGCCCTGATGAGGCTACTTAGAGGTTTAACCACTGAACGAACTTAATAAATGATTTTTATTGATGAAATTGTTGGTTTGAGCTACGATAGCACACTTTGCACATGCCTACACTTTAGCATATTATTTACGCCAGTCCAGGGACATGAGAATCTTATTTCATTCATCATGTACCTGTATACTTGTTTTATTGCTTCTGTATGATATTGTTGGACTAGGGCATGCGGCTATACCGGGTGGATTATGTTATTGACACGTGAGTTGTCCGTGCAGCACGTGAGTTGTCCATGCGGATCCATGTATAGATATTATTGGCACGTGAGTTGTCCGTGCGGATCCATATATTGATATTATTGACATGTGAGGTGTCTGTGTCGCACGTGAGTTGTCCGTGCAGGTTCTATTGTTAGCACGGGAGTTGTCCGTGCAGCACGTGAGGTGTCCGTGCACTATGTGGAACTTGTATTTCCTTGATCATTTATCTGATTTACTTGTTTTTTTTCCTCTACATGTCATAATATTGTTGAGCGGGGTATTTTTAGAAATCAGTGCACATGCACACACGGATTTTCTTCTCACGAAGCCTTATGAGATAGCATGAAATATTATGTTGTGTTGGTCTAAAGGGACAGAATCACATTGAATTAACTAGTATCCTAAATAAAAATGAGTACTTTCTTTTCATGATGTCGAATTATTTATTTAGCTAACTGTTGTTGACAAAAATAATCATCAAACATGAAAAAAATCTGAAAATAAAGAAAAAACATATTATCACAACAGAAAAAATAACAAATAAAATTTATATTAATAAAATAAAGGATGAGTATTGAGCTATGTTTTAGGTATCATAATGAAATAAAAGAAAGTACTTATTTTATTGAAACGAAAGAAAATATTTTTTCTGCAACATAAAAGAAAATATTTTTTTGTTAAAATAAAATAAAATACTTTTTCTACAATAGGAAAAGAAAGTACTCATTTTATGGAAAAAATATAATTTTTCTATATCATGAAAATAAAGTACTCTTTTTATTGAAATAAAAGAAATATTTTTTCTACAACATGAAAAAAAAAGTACTCATTTTGTGAAAAAGAAAATACTTTTTCTACATCATGAAAATAAAGTACTTATTTTACTGAAATAAAAGAAAATATTTTTTCTACATCATAAAAAAAAAATTTGTTGAAAAGAAAAAGTAAATACTCTCTCTACGACATTAAAAGAAAATATTTCTACAATAGGAAAAGAAAGTACTCATTTTGTGAGAAAAAAATACTTTTTCTATATCATGAAAAGAAAGTACTCTTTTTTTTTAAACAAAATAAAATACTTTTTCTACAACATGAAAAGAAAGTACTCATTTTGTGAAAAAAGAAAATATTTTTTCTATATCATGAAAAGAAAGTACTTATTTTATTGAAATGAAAGGAAATACTTTTTCTACATCATAAAAAGAAAATATATTTTTTGCTGAAATGAAAAAGAAAATACTCTATCTGCAATATTAAAAGAAAGTACTCTAAATAATATTTCTATTTAGGATAGGTTGGGTGGTGGGAGGTGGGTTCGGTGGGTGGAAGTTCTAATTTTACTACTTTTTTTATTATGATCTTTGTTATAAGATGAAGAACTATCAGATAAAATTCTAAATCCAAATTGAGGAAATAAATGATTTGGCATGAATTGAAATTTATGTAAAAACATAAGATAATTTTTATATATGCTTGTTTAAAAGTTGAGAATATTGTAAAGATTTGGATCAATTTGGGCGGGTTGGGTTACAACCCATTGTTTAGCCCATTTTGACCCATTAACCCAAGTGAACTTTGGGCAGGGTTGGGCAATGACTCATTTAATGAGGCAGCCCATCTTGATCAACCCAAATACAGCCCAAACAGTCCATTTGCCACCCAACACTATTCATCAGCTGGCAGGCAAGTACTAATTAAATATAGTTAGTAATTATAATCTGGATATTTCATATAGACCATTAACAATGAGGCGGAGGGTTTCCTTTTCTCTCTAAGCGCATGTTAGCATAACGTGCGCCGAAGAGAGGTCGGAATCCCTCTCAGAAGGCGCTCATGGCACAAGAATCTGCCGCACTCTTTGGGAATCAACAATGGAAGAAATATGATCATCCAAGTCGACTACAGGTTAGAATTTGAAGATAGGAGAGACTGGAAATATGGAATAAACACCAATGACAAGTGAGATCATTCCAGAGGAGAATCGAGACTCAATTTCAATCGGAAGTCAAATTAAGTCACTACAAAGAAAAGGACAAAGGAACAGCACTGCCTAAACGAGATTGGGTGGAGTCTGTGCAAAGTGGGAGAAGCACTAGGAAACTCTCATGGGCTGATGAAGTGGAAGCGTCACCGGAATCGAGGATAACTTTGACATAACTAAGGTAACTAATGTTAGATTTAAACTTCACTATATAGCACCTAAAATTTATGAGGAAATTGATGTGTGTGAAATTGAAATTGAAGATATTATTACAGAATTAGATTACTGGAATAATGTTGCGGTTTGTTATGTTTTGGGGGCACATCTGTCATTCTCTATCCTAAATGGCAATATTCATAGGCTTTGGGGAAAATATGGGATAAACAAGGTGTCTGTGTTAAAAAATGGTATTGTGCTTGTTAGGTTTGATAATGAGGTGGGGGAAAAAGAGGTGATACAAGGGGGATATACCATTTTGATAATAAGCCATTTATAGTAAAGGGATGGAGTCCAGACTTGGAATTTACTAGAGAGGAATTATATACACTTCCTGTTGACCTGAGCGGTATAGGTTTTTGTAACGTCTCGACCGGTCGTTTTGAGCTCTAGTGCGTCTTTTAGCGATTTAAGGCCTTGAGTAGCTTCACTTCATGTATTATGACTTGTACGTTTGGTCGAAATGAAATTTTGGAAAGTTCGGAATTTATTCGGATGAAATATTCTCAATTCGGAAGCTTTAAGTTGGAAGAGTTAACCAAGGTTTTATTTTTGAGTAAATGACCTCGAAATCGGGATTTGAGAGTTTCAATGGGTTCGTATGATGATTCCGGACTTGGGCATATGTTCGGGTTGAGTATCGGGTGGTCTGGGAGCATTTCAACGCTTATTATAGAAAGTTAGCATTTTAAAAGTTTAAGGATTTATTAAGTTTGATTTCAAGTGAATTTTGGTGTTATCGATGTCCTTTCAAGGTTCCGAGCCTTCGAATAGGGTTCCGGCATGGTTTAAGCATAATTAGGACGTGTTCGGCGAAGTTTAAAAGTTTGAAAGTTTGAAGAAAGGCTTCGATCGTCGATTCATAGTTTTGATTTTTTTTTTTACATAATTTGAGGCTTTGACTGAGTTCATATCATGTTTTAGGATGTGTTGGTATGGTTGGCTCGCGTCCCGGGGGCCCCAGGTGCGAATCAGATTGGAATCGTATAAGCTTTTGGACTTAATGAATTTCTGACTTAAGGCTTCTAGTGTAATCGCACCTGCTAGATTTTGGCCGCAAGTGCGAGATCGCAGGTGCGGAACTTTGGTCGCAGAAGCGACATTTGGACTGGAGCTGGGAAGGCCGCAGATGCGAGGATATTTCTGCATCTGCGAACCCGCAGATGCGAAGAATTTTCCGCAGAAGCGGAAACTAGATGGGCAAGCTAAAGTCGTACAAGCGGAAGGGCTCCGCATGTGCGAGTGCACAGGAGCAAGGGTTAGCCGCAGAAGCGGTCACGCGGGAGCAGAAGTGGTCCGCATAAGTGGATTTGCCTTGGCTTAGAGATAACCACACCTGTGATGGATTTTTTCGCAGGTGCAGAGAAGCAGAAGCGGCTATTTGTTCGCAGATGCGAAATATCACTGGGCAGGGGGTGTTTTAAATTGAGACTTAGCTCTCATTTTTCACTTGGATGGCCGAATTTGGGGAGCTATTTTGAGAAGATTTTCATCGAGCAACACGAGGTAAGTTACTCCCACCTATTGTGAGTTAAATTCATGGATTCCATAAGGATTTAAACATGGAAATGAGTGGAAATTATGGAATTTTGGTTGGAAACCTAGAATTGATAAATTTGGATTTTGACCATGATTTTGGAAATGGAATTAGGAATAAATTATATATTTGAGTTTGTAATATTATGGATAATGTTTATCTTCGAAAAAATTTGAAATCCGGGCACGTGGGCCCGAGGGTTGACTTTGTTAACTTTTCAAGCAGAGTTGGGAATCATTATAAATTGTTAAATTGTATGCATTGGGGTATATTTTGATTGATTTGCATATTATTTTGACTAGTTTTGAATTGATGGCCATCGGTTCGAGGTGTTAGAGAGGTGTTGGAACCGGTTATGGAACTTCGAAGCGAGGTAAGTCTCTTGTTTAACCCTGTGAGGGGGAATTTACCGCATAGGTGATATTTATGTTATATGCTACATGTTGTGGGAGCTGCGCACGTATGAGGTGACGAGTGTCCGTGCGTATGCTAGAATTCCTTATTATGCCTGGGTAGACTTAAGTTCACGACATGCTTTAATTGTACTAATAGAGTTATCCCTGCCTATTTAATTCCTTTACTTCGCGTTACGACCTGAGACTAGGCTTGCGTAGAGTAACGGACGCGCTATTGTAGAGAGTTGACGATCTACTTGATTAACCACAGAATAATTGTGCTTTCCCTTACGAGTTTCTCCTGCGTTGTGTGTTTTCATCGAAAAGCTTCCTTAAATTTCATAACTCACACGTATATTCGTGAGTGGGGTAAAGGACCCATTAAAGCTTCTTATTCTAATAGGATCGGGTCGTTCGCCTCTACAGGATTATATACCACACTCTTATGGTATCGGGACGTTCGCCTCAGTAGGATATTGTAACACATTCTTATGAGATCGGGTCGTTCGCCTCGGCAGTATCATATTCTTATGGGATCAGGTCGTTCGCCTTGGCAGTATCATATTCTTATGGGATCTGTCTGTTTGCCTTGGTAGGATATTGTAACACATTCTTATGGGATCGAGCCGTTCTCCTCGACAGTATCATATTCTTATGGGATCGAGTCGTTCGCCTCGGCGGTATCATATTCTTATGGGATCGGGCCATTCCCCTCGGTAGTATCATATTCTTATGGTATTGGGTCGTTCACCTTGGCAATATCATATTCTTGTGGGATCAGGCTGTTCGGCTCGGCATTTCTATAAAACACTCTTATGGGATCAGATCGTTCGCCTCGGCAACTTCATAAAACACTCTTATGCGATCGGGTCGTTCACCTTGGTAGAATCGTGCGTAATATTTGACAAGAAGCCAGTGTAACCGTGAGTTTTCCTGATTGGAATTGTGACGAACTATTTGGTGGAGACTATTTTATATATACATACGCCGGTTGAGGAGGTAACCGATAATTGAGAGCATGTGTTTACTGTTCACAGGAGGATCATACCGCGTACCTATATTTGTTTACACTGTTTATTTACCATGCCTC
The DNA here is from genome assembly GCF_000715075.1 of Nicotiana tabacum. Taxonomy (NCBI): domain Eukaryota; kingdom Viridiplantae; phylum Streptophyta; class Magnoliopsida; order Solanales; family Solanaceae; genus Nicotiana; species Nicotiana tabacum. The sequence goes on from NC_134096.1 coordinate 63,379,774, forward strand.
ATACTTGTTTACTTTCTATTGTTCGTGATTATTGTACCACTAGTAAGTGTCAATGTCGATCCCTTGTCACCACTTCTCCGGGGTTAGGCTAGATACTTACTGGGTACGTGTTGATTTACGTACTCATGCAACACTTCTGCATTTATTGTGCGGGTATATATATTCCTGGTGATCTTTTGAGCGCAAAGGCACGACTATTGCGGGGACTTTATGGTGAGTTACATCCCATGTTACGATCTGCAGCATACAGAGTCTACATCATAATTATTTACATTTTTCCTGTCTAATTTGTATTCCAAACAGATGTTCTCTTTTACATGTGATGCACATATACTGAAGTTAAGCAAGAATTGAGGGCAAAATAGGAAGGCATTTTGTGAGCAATTCCAGTGAGTTTCAAGAGAGCAATCCTGAAGCTACACGAACCATATTGAAGAACTAGTTCCATAAAGAGTTTTATGTGTCTTTTTTTTCTATTTCAAAGTATAGTAGGCGTTTTTAGTTGTACCTTTCAGCTTTTTTTAGAAGCATTTGTACTAGGTACCTGAGTTGTATTATTCAAGTTAGAGTTAACTAGAATTATTTGCAACAGCTTGTGGCGTGTTTTTACAAGGGTTAGAATTAATCCTTAGGTTTGCAAGAAGTTGTAAACTCGAGTTGTATCTCTCAAGTTAGAGTTAACTTGAAGTAGTCACAACAGCTTGTGGTGTGTTGCTACAAGGGTTAAAGTTAATCCTTAGGTTAGCAAGAGTTTATAAACTTTGTTGTTGGCTCAGAGTTGTAGTAAAGATTTGGAAAAAATTCTACTGGGAAGTAGGTCCTATTTTTTTCACCTTTTGATTTGGGTGTTTTCCACGTAAAATTACTTGTGTTCTTTACTTTTTGCGTTACTTATTCCACAACAGTAGATTAAGGAACATATAGAAGAACCGGGTCCTTCTATAATCCAGTGCACGCGAAAATTGGGTACCACACAAATCACCATTTCTCTCTCCCTCTTGTGCGGTATTGAAGTATAAAACATCAAATGGTATCAGAGCAGGTTATCCTTGAAGAGGCCAACACCTTGGGAAAATATCAAGATGAGTGCACTATCTGGAAACTGTAAAGAGCAATCCACTACTAGGCCACCACTATCCAATAATCACTACTATTCTTTGTGGAATGAGAGGAGAATAGATCACTTACATATGACTGATGGATGCTTCAAATATGGTAAAAAGAACCACATGATCAAGAACTATCATATGTGGGAAGTCAAGTGGAAAAATGAGAGTTTATGATAAGAAGATATATAACAAAGGGCCATCCAAAGAATTGGTTGCTACCTGGGAAGATTGTTCAGATAAGGACATTGATGATGATGATAATGATGATGATGATGATAATGATGATGATGATGATGATGATGATGATGATGATGATGATGATGATGATGATGATATTGAACGAGCTCTTATAGCAATTCAAGAATCTGATGATGAACCTGATGAAGAATCTTAGATAAGTTTGGTGGACCTAAAGGATAAATTTAAATTCCTTTCTAAAGACAGACTATATGAACTATTGCTAACTTTAATTGATGAATCTAAAAATGTAAGCTCTGAAAAAGAACAGCTGTCAAAAGAGTGTAACTTTTTAAAAGCAGAATGTAAAAACCTGGAAATAAAAACTTGTAAAATTGAAAAGGAAAATACTGTTTTGAAGAACCACGTTCATGCACTTGATACAACTATTTTAGAACTTAGATCTGAAAAATCTGAAGTTAAAGTTAGGAACATGTAAAGTAATAGCCAGTGATGAATAACTTAAACTAGAGGATGACTTAAGGAAGGTTAAAGATAAGCTATACAAAAAGGAAGAAAATGTAAGAGTTTTGAAAGAGGACTTGACAAAGGTTAAACGTGAACTTGATAGAACATGTAAATGGAACAGGTCCTCCGATACACTTTCATAGCTACAAGAATACCATAGTAGCAATAGAAAGGGACTTGGCTTTGGAACTCTGCACCTAAATGGGATCCCAAAATAAGTATCTAACACTCCTTGATATTAATATTTGTACTCATTGTGGTAACACTGGACACTATAGGTGTGAATGTGTAGCAAAATATAAAGTAAGTCTAAGGAAAGAAAACTTTGTTCTAAGAAAGAATAGGCTGCCAAGTTGGGCAAAGAAAAATCTGATTTATCCTTTTGCCCATAAAAGGGGAGCCAAACTAGTTTGGGTTCCTAAGACTAACCCCTGATATTTTTTGCAGGTCCAAGTGAAGGAGAGCGGACAATTATGGTATATGGATAGTGGTTTCTCAAAGCACATGACATGGAACAAGAACTATTTTCTTTCACTTGCGGCCTTTAAGAGAGAGAAAAAGAGTGAACAACATATATGTGGTGGATTTTTCCACACTTTTCAGAGAATGACCTCACTTACTTGAGTGTCATGGACAGTGATCCCATCCTTTGACATAAGAGACTTAGGTATACCAGTCAAAGTCAACTTAACAAACTAGTTTCCAAGGACTTGGTGATAGGGCTGCCTAACATTAAGTTCAATGAAGATAAAGTTTGTGAGACTTGTGCAAAAGGGAAGCAAGTAAAATCTTCTTTCAAAAGTAAGAAAATGGTGAGTACTACCAGGTCTATGGAACTAGTCCATATGGATCTGTGTGGACCAATGAGGACAATGAGTAGAGGTGGTAAGATATATGTTATGGTGCTTGTTGATGATTACTCTAGTTACTTGAAAACTGTTTTTAACATCTAAAGATGAAGCATTTGACACGTTCACTTCATTTTTTTATAAAAACTCAAAAAATAACTATGTAATCAACTTGCATCAATTAGGTGTGATCATGGTACCGAGTTTAAGAATGCTAAATTTTCGGAATGTTGGGATGATCATGGCATAGATCATAATTTTTTTGCTCTTTGAACTCCAAAACAACATGGAGTAGTTGAAATAAAGAAAAGGACTTTGGAGGAAAATGGTTAGGACCATGTTACTTGCTAGCAAATTGCCTCATAACTTTTGGGCATAAGTTGTGAACACTACATGTTACATCATAAATAGGTGCATGACTAGACCTCTTATTGAAAAAACTCCCTATGAGTTACTTAAAGGGAGAAAGCCAAATATATCTCATCTTAGAGAATTTGGACGCAAGTGCTTTGTTCACAATAATGAAAAAGACTCCTAGAAAAGTTTTATCCCAGAAGTGATGAGAGAGTATTCTTAGAATATTCTTCACATAGTAAATCCTATAAGATATGCAATAAATGAACTATGTGTGTAAAAGAAAGTGTGCAATCTTTGATGAAACTAACATTCTTTTTGAGAGGCAGGAATAAGATTGGGCTGACAAGAAATACAAATGGTGAAACTGTTGTCTAGCCTGAAGCTGTATCGTAGGAAAGAACAGGTGATGGACCAGGTCCTTCCACCCAAGGCAACCTGACAGGGGGAACTGACCAGAGAGGAACGAATCCTCAAACTTTGAGGGAACCTGTCCTTGAACTTGTTCCTCAGCAACAAAACCAAGAAGGAACATCCAAGGAAATTGACATTCCTATTGAAACAGCCATAAAATTGGATTTAGATGAACATATAGAGGAATGATTGGCTCTTTGTTATATCTCACTACTAGTAAGCCTAATATTCTTTCAGTGTAGGCCTTTATGGTAGATTTCAGGAAAATTCAAAGGAATCCCACTTGAAGGCAGTCAAGAGGATCCCGAGATACTTAAAAGACACAACTAATCTTTGTTTATGGTATCCAAAAGGTAGTAATTTTGATTTAGTGGGATATGCTGATTATGCAGATTTTTTTGTGGATAGAAAGAGTACTTAAAGTATGGCTTATTTTCTTGGCTCATATCTTCTATCTTAGGCCACCAAAAAGCAAAATTTGGTAGCTTTATCTATGGCTGAAGCTGAATATGTTGATGCCTCATGTTGTGCTCAATTGTTGTGGATTAAACAGCAGTTAATGGACTTTGGAATTGACGTATGTTGTACTCCTATATTTTGTGGCAATGCTAGTGCAATCAGTATGACCAAGAACCCGATTCATCACAAAAGAACTAAGCACATAAATGTTAGGCATCATTTTCTAAGGGATAATTTTGATAAGGGCTTGATCACTATAGAATTTTGTGCTACTAATAAGCAAATTGCTGACATCTTCACAAAAGATTTGAGTAGGGACCACTTTAAAAGGAACATGTTAGAACTAGGGATGATTAAAATCACCTAGAAGAAACCGGTTCTAACTCAATGATTGGTTAGATAATTTGTAAATTTTATAAATAATTAGATTAGATATTGCTCAGTCTCATACTTTTATTAGTATACTCTTATGCCATGTACTAAAATGTCTCACTGATGTCTAATGACATTACCCTTATTTTCTTGAAAAAAATCAATCTTACACAAGAAAACTTTCAGTAAAGAACATGGTTCATCGAGCTTATAAGGTATATATTCTACACTCCGCATAAGTTAAAATAACTGCATATGAATCATGAACTGAAAAAGAATCCCACTTTATCCCAAACTCTTTTTAGTCCAATCAGTTACAAATGAACCCGTTTCTTCACAAGAACCCACACGCCATAATTGTCAAAATTTTTGGGGAAGAGTCCAACATCTCTTTAAACTGACACTCCCAAGGTGAAAAGACTTCTAACCTCCAAATGGTGTAGTTATACACTCAACATATTCCCTCTTTAAATTGATTCGACTTTCCCTTCTTCTTATCTCCAAAACTTTGAAAGATCAAAACACCAAAAACACTAAATCTCTCTAAAATTCTCTCAACCTTCCAAATTGATCAAATGGCAAACACATCTGAAAACCCCAAGAATTCCGAGAATCCTTACTCACCACCCAAACAATCTTCACCCACACCTTCAACCACACAAACCCCCAAGAAAAATCATGTGAAGATGATTTCACGCAAAACAGTAGCAAAGTACAGAACATGCTAAAATATTGAATGAGATGCCACAAGATAGTCAAGCAGAAGAACCCCAAAATTTTAATGATTCCTTCAAGTCTGCGACTGAGGGGGACGAACTAGTTTCATATGAAATTAAAGTAACTTCTGAGTTAAAAACTTCTGATGTTGCTTCTGAAATTGCAGAAAATCTTGAGACTACGTTACCATGAATCTGGCATTGGTGACATTTGCGAACAAAACTAAAGCAATCTCGCTCCATTGTAAGCCAATAATACCCTGCCCGCAGAATCTTCTTCGTCAAAACATATCCATTCATGTGAGGTCCGCATACCCCCGAATGCACTTCACTCATGATCCGCTCAGCTTCTGTGGCATCTATGTATCTCAACAAGTTCAAATCTGGGGTCCTTTTGTACAAAATTTCCCCATTCAGGAAGAAAAAGTTGGCGAGCCGCCTTATAGTTCTTTTTTGATCTCCCTTGGCATGCTCTGGGTATTCGATTATTTTCATGAATCGTTTTATGTCATGATACCATGGTTCACCATCTGGTTCTATCTCAATTGCATTGCAGTAACTGTGTTGATTCCGAACTTGGATTTCTAGTGGATCGATATGAGTGTTTCCCGGATAAGGGAGCATTAAGGCTAAAGTAGCCAAAGCATCGGCTAACTCGTTGTGAAACCTGGGAATGTACCTGAACACGATGGATTTGAATCTTTTGCTCAAATCTTGTACACATTGTCTGTATGGAATAAGCTTGATGTCTCGAGTCTCCCATTCGCATTGGGCTTGCCGGATAAGCAAGTCGCAATCTCCCATAACCAATAATTCATACACTTCCAGATCGAGGGCCATTTTCAAACCCATGATACAGGCTTCGTATTTTGCCGTATTATTGGTACAGAAGAAACGAAGTCTGGCCGTTGCAGGGTAATAATTTCTAATAGTTGAGATGAGGATTGCCCCGATCCCAACTCCTTTGATATTGACAGCTCCATCAAAATACATTTTCCATACAGGGTTGCCGTTTGGAACTACTTCCTCTATTGAGTAGATATCTTCGCCTGGGAAGTATGGGGTAAGTAGCATGTACTCATCATCAACTGGATTCTCTGCCAAATGATCGGCCAAAGCCTATGCTTTCATCGCGGTGCGAGTGACATAGACGATGTCAAACTCTGTGAGCAGGATTTGCCATTTTGCGAGCCTGACAGTGGGCATTGGCTTTAGGAAGATATACTTCAAAGGATCCATTCTGGATATGAGGTAAGTAGTATAGGCCAAAAGATAATGTCTCAACTTCTGAGCGACCCAAGTCAAGGCACAACATGTCCTTTCAAAAAGGGTGTACATAATCTCATAATTGGTGAACTTCTTGCTCAAATAATATATTGCTTGTTCCTTTTTGCATGGTGCATCATGTTGCAACAGAACGCATCCAAAGGAATTATCCATCACTGATAGATATAAAAACAAAGGCCTACCAAGTTTAGGTGGGACCAGTACAGGGGGTTTTGATAGATAATCTTTGATCCTGTCAAAAGCATTTTGGCAATCGTCCGTCCACTTGATTGAAGCATCCTTTTTCAGCAACTTAAAGATGGGCACGCACGTGGTTGTGAGCTGAGCAATGAACCTACTGATGTAGTTCAACCTCCAGAGCAAACTCATGACCTCCTTTTTTGTTCTTCGGGGTTGGCAGATCTCGAATGGAATTTATCTTGGATGGATCCAATTCAATTCCTCTCCGACTGACTATAAAACTGAGGAGTTTCCCAGATGGAACCCCGAATGCACACTTGGATGGATTGAGCTTAAGGTCATACCTTCGAAGACATTCGAAGAACTTTTTCAAATCATGCACGTGATCAGCCTGTGTCTTTGATTTTATGATGACATCATCGATATATAATTCAATATCTTTGTGCATCATGTCGTGAAAAATGGTGGTCATGGCCCTCATGTAAGTTGCCCATGTATTCTTTAAACCGAATGGCATGACCCTGTAATAATAGGTACCCCACGGAGTGGTGAAAGCAGTCTTTCTTGCATCACCCTCATCCATTAGAATCTGGTGGTACCCAGCATAGTAATCCACGAATGACTGTATTTGATGCTTTGCACAATTATCTACAAGAATATGGATGTTTGGCAAAGGAAAATTATCCTTCGGACTTGCTTTGTTCAGGTCTCTGTAGTCAACACAGACTATAATTTGTCCATCTTTCTTTGGCACAGGCACAACATTTGCCACCCAGGTGGTGTATCATACGGCTCTGACAACATTGGCGCTCAATTGCTTCATTATTTCCTCTTTGATTTTATCACTCATGTCTGTTTTAAATTTACGTTGCTTCTGTTGGACTGGTGGAAAATCAGGATATGTGGGAAGCTTATGAATCACTAAATCGATGCTTAAACCCGGCATATCATCATAAGACCAAGCAAACACATCTTTATACTCAAATAAAAGTTTAATCAAGGCATCTCTAGTTTTTTGTTCAATGTGAATGCTTATCTTTGTTTCTCTGACTTCTTCATGACCCCCGATATTAATTGGCTCAGTTTCATTGAGGTTGGGCCTGGGCTTGATTGTTCCAACTCTCTTTTTATTTCCTCAACAACCTTATCTTCATCATATTCGACCTCTTGATGCATTATTTTGAAATTAGACAACTTTTTGAGATATGGGCGTGAATTCAGCATGCATGTCATGTTATCAAAGCCGGCATTAACAAAACTGAAATGGAAATAAAATGGCAGGAATTAGGAAAGAAAAAGATACAAAATTTTAATACGAAACTGAACTGCATTTCATTGAATTTGAAAGGATAGAGGGGTTAACGTCAAAGATAAAACAATCATACTAAGATATTTAGATTACAACCCTGAAAGTAACCCGAAGTACAAAAGAAAGAAGCTGCAGAAAGTCAACCACCAAGACTCCTTCCTTGTGGGGAGAGAAGTTGCTTCCCAGCTATTGAGTATGGTGTCTGGGCCAATTAGTTGCATATCGGCACGACTAGGGCCTTCACCAGCCTAGATCATATTCACTTCAGAAAACATCTGGCTGAGGCCATGGAAAATTTCATCAATGTTTGCATGCGCCGAGGAATTTTGACCATGTTTGAATCGTGGCTTGACAAAAGTGCAGAAAATGTAAGGGATAGGAGCTGCAAGACCCACCCATACTTTTTGCGGTGCTTGGCTTTGTCTTCATCCTCTTGTGTTGGCCCGAAGCCTAAACCAAAAGTACCCATGTTACTGAACGGAGAAATAGGTTCTGAAATTCCTTGCAATGATGCCCCCAAGCCTTTTCCTGGCTCATAACCTTGTCTCATCATAAGTGCAGCCACAATTACAGATGTGGCAGAGAGACGAGGATGCAGAATGGGCTTTCCTTCCTCAACATGGTCCACAGCAACCACTTCGAAAGCCTGATAGACAATAGACTCACATCCTTCCTTGGCCTCAATACATGGGATTAACGGGTCTTTATAAATGGATGAATCGTCTTCTCCGTGAACAATAATTTCTTGCATGTCATGCTCGAATTTGAGCATCTGATGCAAGGTGGATGGCACAGCTCGGGCCGTATGGATCCATGGCCTTCCAAGAAGAAAGTTATAAGAAGTTTTCATGTCCACTACTTGGAAGACAATTTCAAAATCAACAGGCCCAATCGTCGTTGTGAGGTTGATCTCCCCAATGGCATCTCTCGCTGAGCCATCAAAAGCCCGGATGCAAACATTGCTGGGTTAGATCCTGTCTGTATTGATCTTCATACTTTGCAAGGTAGAGAGGGGGCATACATCTACACTCGAGCCTCCATCAACCATGACTCGCTTCACATAATGCCCCTCACATTTGACAATCAAGTGCAAAGACCTATTGTGACTGGATCCCTCCTCAGGAAGTTCATCATCAGTAAAGGAAATTTTGTTCACCTCAAAAAATCTATTGGCCATCTTCTCTAACTGATTCACGGTGGTATTCTCTGAGACATGTGCCTCGTTCAGGATTTTAATTAGTACACGGGCATGCTCTCCTGAGTGTATGAGCAAAGATAACAGAGATATTTGGGCAGGAGTCTTTCTTAGCTGGTCAATGATTGAGTAATCCTGAAATTTCATCTTTTTCAAAAACTCCTCCGCCTCTTCTTCAGTGACCGGTTTCTTTATTGGCATTTGGCCTTCTCTGATTTGCTTAGCCTTCCTCAACTCTTCTGGAGAGTAACACCTCCCTGATCGAGTCAAACCTCCAGTTTCCCCCCACTTCTTCTATGATTTCCTTGCCTTTGTAGGTTACAACAGTTTTGTTGTAGTTCCAAGGGATGGTTTTCGTATTTATTACATGGGGTTGTGTAGCAGGCTTGATTATAATCGGTTCAATTATACCCGTCGTATCGCCCTGATTCTTCTTTGTGATGGGGTGACCTCTAAGGACGTATAACTTTGGGTTTGGAACATTGGAGTGAACTTCCAAGCTCGAGAATTTTGGAACAAATAAAGTTGCCATCTCTGAGCTCTGGGTGCCTTTCACAATCAACGGTGCATCTAGGCTTGGACTTACTTCCAATTTGGTTCACTCTTGAATCGTTACCACTGTCATTTTTGCTCGACCAACCGGCTTGTATTCATGATCTCGGCCAATAATTCCCACAAAATGAACATCATTTTGTACTGGTAACGGGTTATTGGTCACATTAGGAGGGTCCTCGCCATTCGTGACTACAATCAATTTTTCAACAATGAGTCTTTCTATGGCTCTTTTCAGGGTCCAACAGTCATCAGTGTTATGCCCCGGAGCACCTGAATGATATTCACATCTAGCATTTGCTTGAAATCTGTGTGAATCGGGATGCATATGGTGGGGAGCGATGGGTCCAATCACGCCCATCTGCTTCAACTTCTGGAACAGACTAGAGTATGATTTAGCCAATGGAGTAAATTTTTCCACCGGCCTCCGCTCTCGACCATAATCCTGCCTAGGACGAGCATTGTAGGGTGCCCGAAAATTTTGTTGTTGAGGTCGGGGTAATCTTGGAGCTGGTGCCCGTACCTGTTGATTGGGAGGACAAGCATATAATTGAGCATTAAACACTGTATATTGTGGCGGTCCCACATAGTACTGAGGAATTAGTGGGGGATAGTAATATTGAGGGTAGCTGGATTGCCCCTGCTGAACTTGCACATAAGGGTGCGATGCCCCTCTTTGAACTTCCTTGGATCCCGAAGTCATCATGGACCCTTCATCTCTCTTTTTCTATTTGCTAAACTTCCCGACCCATTTTGGATAGCTTGGGTGGTGGCTTTGAGAGCAGCTTGACTTACAATTTTGCCAGTCTTGAGGCCATTTTCGACCATTTCTCCTATTTTGATTACTTCCGCGAAAGGTCTACCCATTGCGGACATCATGTTCTGAAAGTAAGCAGGCTCTTGGGCCTCCAGAAAAATAGTGATCAACTCGTGGTTATCCATGGGTGGCTTAACTCTAGTTGTTTGCTCCCTCCACTTGATCGCATACTCCCTAAAGCTTTAAGTCGGCTTTTTCTTCATATTGGACAGGGAATTGCGATCTGGTGCAATATCTATGTTGTATTGAAATTGTTTGACGAAGGCTTGGGCCATGTCATCCCAGACATGCCAGTGAGAGATATCTTGGTCAATGAACCATTCGGAGGCTACCCCCACCAGACTTTCTCCAAAATAAGCCATCAGCAATTCTTCTTTTCCACCTGCACCCCTCAGTTGGTTGCAGTACCTTTTCAAATGGGCGATAGGGTTGCCGTGTCCATAATATTTCTCGAATTTTGGGGTCTTGAACCCTGGTGGCAAACAGATGTGAGGGAACATGCATAAATCACTGAACGAAACACTTTTGTGACCCCTAGTCCTTGTATGTTCTTTATGATCTGTTCAAGACTTTTCATTTTCCTGGCCATCTCATCCGGCTCAACCGTCTTGGCAGGCTTTTCATTTTCCACTAGTAACTCGTACGGAGGAGTCTGATTATATGGAGCCGAGACCCCAAAAGCCATATTTGGAGAGTAGTATTGGCCATCATAAGTATGAGATGGTGGCTCGTTGATTGGCCTCGTCACAGGAGGTGGAGGCGGGATTGTGTATGCCGGTGTGCCAGACACGACTAGAGGAGTGCTCCTGACCGGTGCGACTGGAGGTCGCACATTAGAGGTACCAGGAGCAACGTGGAGGCTGTAGTTTGGCACATACCCTGGTGGTAGTATGTGGTCGCTCGTTGCATGGAGCGGTGGTTGAGTAGCCAGGGGTACGGTGGAAGTTCCCTCTGAGGGACCACGGGGTGGAGGCTGACCAGACACCCAAGCTTGATATACATCAGACAATTGTTGTCTCAATTTTCTTATTTCCTCTGACTCTTGTTTAACTGATCAACTCGATCTCATCATCATTGGCCATTACTACTGCTCCCTTAAATCTAGTGAAGTAATGGTATGTTGCCAGTTTCACCACAAACCAACCACCTTAAGCTTACTACGTAAGAGACAACAAACGTGTTAGGGTTAAGCATTATATAGATATGAATCACACATAATGTACCGTGCTCCTATCATTGTCACTATTTCTAACATGATTTTAGAGGCTTCATGTTTCATTCCGGCTTATGAGGTTGCTTCTTATTGACACTCTGTTTTTCTTCTCATTTTTGTTTTTCACTCACGCCTCATTTTGATCCCTCATCTTAGAATCATTGAAAAATATTTTGATCGAACCTTTTGTGGGTTGCCTACGTATCATGTCGCCGCATGAATCAGATCATTACGTAGTTCAGGGGAAAATAATAACAATTTTGATTTATTTATTTATTTTATTATTATTATTCAAATTAACTCTAAAGACATAAGTATGACTGCAAATGCGACAAATATAAAATTAAAAATACGACAAATGAAAAATGAAAGTAAAAACTAATTGACTGCACTAAAACTTTAATCTTTAATGGCATTCTTTCTTAAACTAATATCATCAATGGTCTGCATCCCTTGGCCTCCACTCTCCCCCCAACATCTCGTACAAATTCTGAAACACTCCCGGCAATTGTGGAATGAGAGCACGTGCATGTTGACCAACTTTCTCATTGTTTAGATGACGATAATCGTCATGAATATATGTTGTTTTCTCTGCCAATTGAAGTGCTTGCTCTCTAGCTTGCTCCATATTCACGTGATAATTATGTAACCATATCTGGGTAGTATTGAGGGTGTTACCCATCTCAGTCTCACGTCCCTCGTATTCTTCAATACGGCGGTTTAGCACAGCTCTCTCAATCATCCACTGACGCCGCTCTACCTCAAAATCTGCATGTTGATGACCTCCCTTATGCCTTTTTATTCCTTCCAATTGTGCAAGAAACTGATCCTTTGAGCGTATCCAATGGGCCCTTTCTCTTTCAAACTGCTCTCTTTGCTGATCAAACTCCAATTGTTGTTGGTGCGCATCCTCTTCATTGATACTCAAGTCTTCTTGCAGCTTATGCATTTCAGCATTTTTATTTGCTTCAACTCTTCTAACTAAACCAATAGTGCTTGCCAATTCTTCTTCTAAGCGGGCCACCTTATTTTTAGCATGATTTAGATCTTTATCCATTCCCCGTAATGCCGATTGATAATATTTCTCAATATTTAAATGAATCTGAGAGACTCCGGCTTGCAGTTGGGTTTGTTGTTTAGATATGGTCATCCAGGAATGCTCTAATTCCTCTTTTAACCTTTCTATAGCTCTTTGATCATTTCTCCTCCTGTTGGATCCTTCAGGCCTATCTCTAAGCGACGAAGGGTCATGAAACCAGGTAATATATTCAGGGATCACCTCTCCATGATCACGGTCTTCTACCATATCATTCAACTCCGAGACTTTACTTGCATACCAAATTTTCATAATTTCTTATTCGTCATGAGGTTGATCTTTACCAAAATCATAACAGAGCTTGCTCATATCTCGTGTTGGTGGCACCTCCTGTAGTCGTGCAAATTGGCGCATTACCCGAAGTGGAGCAAAAAATTGAACACCATCCAATCCTATGAGTACCAAATAAGAATGGTATACAGACTCACAAATGACCTCTTTAGAGGAGAACCAATCGTAGTTCCAAGTGATCCGTTTGGCAGACAGAGTAAGAAGTAGTTCTTTCCAGGCGCCAATCCCCTCTGGTAAGTCACATTCGTCAATTCTTTTCTGGTGATCATAAGTATGATGGGGCCATAGCTCACTAAAATTAATGATCGTAGGATGACGATAGAAATGCTCCAAAAACCATATCTGTAACAAAATGTTACAACCATCAAAGTTTCGCGCGCCCATTTTACATCTAGTTAAAGCACGGAAAATGCAAGAAAGAATCATAGGGGCCAAAGTATAATCACCCCCTTCTGAGGTCAGAGCCTCAACTACACCTGCCAAGCGGATGTCAGTGCGTCCCTCTCTTTCCAGGAAAACTACACGCCCCAAAAAAGTGACCATAAATGCAAACCTTCTATGTACCTTCCATGTTTCCTTATTTTCCTTTGATTTTAATTTTCCCACATTCCTTTCGAAATTGCATTCTAGGCTATACAACTGAAACAAAAAGCCCAACTTAACCCATTTGCCTCCTAGACCTTCATATTGTCCGTAATTTATGTTCAAAAGCTTCAGAAACCTACCCTCGTTCACATTTTTTGGTACTATGGGCCTTTGGCGGCGAAGATTGCGGCCCCACCCCTGGAAATGGGTGATTTCCTCCAAGGTCGGAGTCATTTCATAGTCGGTAAAACGGAACACATTATTTTCAGGATCTCAGTGCGGAATCAAAGCTTCAATCACATCCCTCCTGGGCTTTATCGTAATCATGTGAACCAAATATCCCGAGTATTTCTTTATCTGGTTTCGCTCATATTCCTTAAAGTCTCTCCACCAATCCCACAACAACTGTGGTATCTGATCGACAATCAAAAAATTTGGTATCCCTTCTAATCTGGGCCTCTTTTCAGACTTACCTCTTTCCCCACTCATGGTATACCTGTCTACCCAGACACGGGGTTAGGCTTTGATCAAACATATTATTAACACACAAAAATTCTGATTTCTTGGGTTTTGACTCTATAAAAGAATATAAATGAATAAATAAATAAAAGCTAAACTGTGGGACTATAAAAAAAAAATTGGATTTAGTATTTTTTTTTTTGTTGAAAATTGGGGGCGGAACTGATGAGGTTTGCCTACGTATCTCACATCCTGGTGAGAATCAGACCCGCGTAGTTCGGTTAAAATCGACTATGTTTTTCTTTTTTTTTATGAAAATTAATCTTTAAAAACCATATGCACTAAACCACATGATTTTTTCTCTCTTCGTTCAACTGATATATGCTAAAGTCAGTCGACATGCAAGCCTCCCAAATAATGCAACAAGTAGCACATAACATGACATAATGGTCTCAACAAAGCCTGTCCTAAAATAGAACTCGACCTCTGTGTCGAGCGCTGCTAAATCAAATGCACATGATGCAAATAAATCGTAGCCTACTAGGGATATTCATTGTTTGCGGCTTGTTCTTCTAAGTTTGTAAATCCTAAAGGAGATGGTATCTAGACCTGGCTTACTAGGCGAACAACCCGAGCCGAGGAGCGTCAAGCGTCACCAGTAGTAGAACAGCACTGGCTAGCTAACGGCTCTCCCGCCTAAGCATGTGTGACTAAATCCTTCACCAGAAGCTGGTAGGCTAACTGGTTTTATCTCAAGACAGAATTTTTGTGATGTTGGTAGGCAAACACAACATAACTAACTATAAGAAAACTCAAAGGGGTGCGAGAGAATACAATTTATATGTACAGTTCAACAATATCAAAACGGAAAAAAGTGGACAAGTAACACATTAGGCCCAAATAAATCACAATATATACAAAAATTAATAAAGCCAAACAAAGTCAATGTACAAGCTCGAATTCTTGGGGTGTCCCCAGTAGAGTCGCCAGAGCTGTCACACCTCCTTTCTACCCCTGAAAGATATGTGTATCATATGGATTGTGGGTTAAAGAGTTTTTCCAATTAAAATGACAAATTTGAATAGGAATTATTTTATTTACAGAGTCGCCACTTGGAATTAATTTTTTGGGTGTTCCAAGTCACCTTTTATTTGAATCCATATTCAAAGGATGATTGACTCTTTTCATGTTGGTCTGCGAAAATATAGTTCGGGTACAGAATTATATTGACCGAGGAGAAGGTGTAAGGCATTCCCCGAGTCCCGTGGTTCTAGCACGATCATTTTTATTGACTAAAATTGGCTTGAATTAATTTTGGACAAACTGTGATTTATATGATTTTTTTTTGTTTTTCCTATGTTCGCTTTTGTTGCTTGATTATTAGAATTACTAAGGAATGACTTGGATAATATTACGTCTTCATGACCACGCTACGCAAGTGAATACGTGATCTAAAATAAAATTAATTAACTTATTATAATCGCGCCTCGCAAGCGAATCCAGAATTATGACAATCGATTATTTGTAATACTTTTGAGAAATTACTACATTTGTGTTTGATGAGATTAGTTTAGGAATTTATTAAATGCCACTATCGCGCTATACAAGCAAATTCGCGATTATAGCAAAAGATTAATTAAATTGAGAACTAATTAAGCCATTGAGATAATTGAATTAATTTATTAAGTGTTAAACATCACGATACGCAAGCGAGTTGGTGAATAAAAAAGGGTTAAAGTGCGCCTACTAATTTTCTAGTAGTTTAAAATAATTATTAAGGTGATTAAGTTACATGGCTACTAAAAGAAAATATGATTCATTGAAATTAATTGATGAGATTCTTATATTTGAAAACAATTGGGCCATATTTGTTTATTGGATTTATAATGGCATTGGGCAGCTTTACAGGCCAACTTAAAATATAATCATAAAGAACCAAGCAAAAATAAGTCATGCTTTTAATAAAGAATCCAATAATTAATACAATAAAATATTTAAGGTACCTAATTATAGAAAAATGATGACAAGAGTGAGAGAACACCCAACTAAAGAAACCAATTAAAAATACTACATGGAGGAAAGAAAATAAATATAACTCGATGAAGCTTAGCCTTTGTGACTTAAAGAAAAATTTCTGTTACAACTTTAGATATTGGAAATGAAAACCAGAAACTTTCTTTTAAGGTATTCGACCCATTTGGATGAATGCATTTCAATACTAACTTAAAGATAACAAGGAAATTCTAGCTTAGCTTAAGCAGCGATATGGAGTATACAAAATTATTATTTTTTGTTCAACTATGTATACCAAAACGGCAATACACGAACTCGAAATGAAAAAGTTTCAACAACATCATATCACCGTAAGGCTTAAAGCATTCATATATCCATTTACGACATGATACAAATCAGTATATTACTTCCTTTGCCTTTTAGCAATTAAACAATCAAAGCAACTTTAAACTTTAGAAGAAACTGAAACTTAATGGCACTCAGTATGACAATAAAAACTGATTCGTGAAGTCAAGCACTCTATTCATACACTTACGAGCAAAACATCCGACAAATGTGACGAGGCAGTTTTAAAATATGATTAATGCATTCATGACTTTACTACAGCTGAATAAAATTACATTAAGAAAGAGAACTAGAAGAGTACCTAGATGCAGAAGTTAACCAACAGTGAAGAACTTTTGTTTAAAGCGACTAACAACCTCGTCACTAACAGCAACAAATCAGCAGCTTGTAACCCACGAAATGGCCCAGAAAATACCCAGCAAAAGACACTTGAAACTAGAAACTAGTACCTCCACCAACAGTGCAAAAGATGATGGCCAAGTGGGTTAGAGTCTGTGTGTCTATATGAGTGAGTTGAGAGAGGCGAGTGTAAGGAGTGTAAGCGGATTCCGAGAGAGTGAGAGGTTGGGGCTGCTAAGATATATAGAGAAAAGGTGGGTAACGGCTAGGGTTGAAGAAAAGGGTGGGCAGCTAGTCCTTTTTTTCTCTTTTTTTTTGTGTGTTATGTGTGTGTTTTAATAGCTGAAAATAGGGTATGGGATTTGTGAGTGGGGGACAAAGTGTGGGGGACAAGCATGGGGGGCAAGCGTGGGGGACAAGGAAAAGTGAAGTGGGGACAAAGTGTGGTATTGGTGAGATGAGTGGGCGAAAATTCAAGCACGGTCAAAAATTAGGTGCTCACAATATGCTAAAACTACTTTAGACCAAGAACCTGGTCCTTCCCAATCTTAAACTCTTCCTAGTCCAGTAGTAACCAGTCCTATCTAAGACCCAAGTAGGATATGTTTTGTTTTTGCTCATGGTTCTTTGTATTTATTTTTTCTTATGCTTTGTGGTAGGATCTTATCAATCAATGAAATTCACTGATTTTGCTCAAATTGGTTGATAGTGATATTTATTAGATGGCTAATATCCTTAGATTAAAAAAGAGAAAATTGAATCCATGATTGCATTTGAAGTAGTCCCAGTGGCAATGAGTAATATTTGGTAAAATCTGGTTACTCAACTTAATTATGCAACTTTTTGATGATACCAAAAGGGGAAGATAAGGTGTGTTATTGCTTTGGACTGTGATATTTATAACATAATGAACCTGGTCCTTGATGATTTGTAACTTTAAAATGGAAAGTATTTTGACATTGTGTTTGGTGTTAAGCTGAGTTGAAACAGGTTCCATGCATCTAAAAAGCACAGAGTTTCTCATCATCAAAAAGGTAAAAATTATTGACCTGAGCAGTATAGGTTTTGATGATTGATAAAGGAACGCATGCATGAACTAGGTCCATGGATATTGTACACAGGTTACGGTCAGAATTAGGCAAAAGGTATGCACATGCAAGGGATAAGTATAAGTGATTATTTATAATAGTCTCTGAACGAAAAGGTTGCATATTTGATAGGGAGCAGAACTCCTTACTTGAATAGAACTCTATCCAAGATAAGGAAAGAGTTAGAGGTTGATTGACTAGAACTCTTCCACCAAGAAAGAGTAAAGCATTAGAACTCTAGTTAATCCTTATTCTACTAACTCTATAAATATTAATTGTGTTCTCTTTTACAGGTGACGCACACATACTGGAGTAAAGCAAGAATTGAGGGCAAAATAGAAAGGCATTTTGTGAGTAATTCCTGTGACTTTCAAGAGTGCGATCCTGAAGCCACACGAACCAGATTGAAGAACTAGTTCAATAAAGAATTTTATGTGTCTTTCTTTTTTTCTATTTCAAAGTATAGTAGGCATTTTGAGTTGTACCTTTCAGTTTTTTTAGAAGCATTTGTACTAGGTACCTAAATTATATTATTCAAGATAGAGTTAACTTAAAGTAGTCGCAACAGTCTGTGGTGTGTTGCTACAAGGGTTAGAGTTAATCCTTAGGTTTGCAAGAGGTTGTAAACTCAAGTTATATCTTTCAAGTTAGAGTTAACTTGAAGTAGTCGCAACAGCCTGTGGTATGTTTCTATAAGGGTTAGAGTTAATCCTTAGGTTTACAAGAGTTTGTAAACTTTGTTGTTGGCTCAGAGTTGTAGTGAAGTTTTGGGGGAAATCCTACTGGAAAGTAGGTCGTGGTTTTTTCACCTTTTGAGTTGGGTGTTTTCACGTAAAAATACTTGTGTTCTTTACTTTTCCATTACTTATTATGCAACAGTAGATTAAGAAACGCATAGAAGAACCAGGTCCTTCTATAATTCAGTGTACGCGAAAATTGGGTACCACACAAATCTTCACCCCCTGCTCCTCCTCTTGTGTGGTATTGAAGTATAAAATATCAGTTCCATTATGGGTTAAGCTTCCATGTTTGGAATTCAAATACTGGAATCCTGAGGGGCTAAGTAAAATTGGGAGATTAATTAGAAGGCCACTAATGGTGGATAAGTATACATCACTAAAAAAAGTGGATTAAATTTTGCTAGATTACTCATAGAGGTAAAAATGGATGCAAAGTTACCTGATAAAGTGGTCTTCAAAATGAGAAAAGGACATTGATGGAGCAGAAAGTGCAGTGTGATTGGAAGCCCACATTATGTAAATGTTGTAAGAAGTATGGACATGATGAACAGACTTGTAGGACAAAGAAGGTGGCACAACCAACTGCCCCTAAGGAACACATGGAAGATGAAACGAAAGGCAAAGAGAAAATTGCTATACATACTGCCAACACAAGCAAAGTTCCTGTAGATAAAGGCAGTGAAGTGAATAAAGGTATGCAGATGGCTAGACAAAATAATGAAGGATGGGTGACTCCAATGAATAGTATCAGAAATTCTAAGGACCAAGAAAATAGAGAATAGGGGAATTGGTATGAATACCTTTCAACCAATGGACAAAGTAGGGACAAGCAATCAAGATGGGAAGCACGTTCAAGGGTAAAGAGTCCAGTGAATAATGGGAGAGGGATGCTAAAACATCCCTTAAGTAATGGATAACATAATGTGCTAGAATTTTAGGGGTATGAATGCCCCTAACAAACAAAAAGAGATAAAGCTCCTTTGTAACAAAGAGAATATTGGTATGATCGGACTTTTGAAAACAAAAATTAAAGTCAATAGGATAGAAAAATTGGCAGAAAGTTTGTTTGGAGGTTGGGGATTCACAACCAACCTAGATCTCCACTATAATGGGAGATTTTGGTTGACTTGGAGACCTGACTGGTTTCAAGTTAATCTTGTTAGTAAGACAGCTCAGGCAACAACTTGCCAAATGAAGTATATTAGTTTGCAAGTCACATATCTCCTTATTGTTGTATATGCCTTCAACAGAAAGGAAGAGATAAGTAGCATGTGACAATATTTAGAAGATGTAAGCATGGGGTAAGTATGCTTTGGTTGGTAATGGGGGACTTTAACTCTGTGTTAAAAGTGGAAGACAAAGTTGGAGGTAACCCCATAAGTATGGGAGAGATAATGGATTTCCATAACTATGTGGAGGTTTTTGGACTAATTGAATTACCAAATAGTGAAAGTAGATATACTTGGAATAATAGGCATAGGGTTAGAATAATAATTTTCAAGATTGATTGGGTGTTTATAAATTCTGAGTGGCTCAACTCTATGCCTGACTTCAGAGCCCAAGGAATATGCGATCGCTGTCCAGTGAAGCTGTTAAATACTAATGCCCCAAGAAGAGCTAAAGCTGCATTTAAATACTACAATGTATATTCTACTCGTTCAAATTTTCTTAATATAGTGCAGCAAGGATGGAAGCATCAGGTTGATGGATGTTGTATGTTCAAGGTAGTGAAGAAGCTTAAAATGCTAAAACAGAAGGTAAGAAGTTTGAACAGGCAGTACTTTAGAAATATTATAGATACTGCAGAGGAGGATAGAGTGGCCCTTGCTCAACCCCTTGATATGCACTTACAACAGATGGAGAAGGAGAAAATCATTAAGTTTAGGCAGTCTTCTCACTTGGCTGAGACTTACTTACAACAAAGAAGTAAGGTAAATTGGATTAAACTGGGAGATGATAATACAAGGTATTTCTTCATAGTGATAAAGCACAGGAAATTGCAGCAAGGCATAGTGAAAATATCTGACAAACAAGGTATAGTGCAGGCTTATCAAAAAGTCATTGCCACTATCTTTATGGACTATTATCAGGAGTTATTGGGGCACAAAGAACGGCAAAGGGCGAGAGCTTTCAACAGTCTTTTGAAAAATGGACATGTACTACAGACCAACAATTAGCTCTTCTAAAACCATATACAGCAAAGGAGGTAAAGGATGTTATGTTCAGCATAAAGGCAAATAAAAGTCCTGGTCCAGATGGGTATGGAAGTGGATTTTTCAAGGCTGCTTGGTCCATTATAGGTGAGGAGGTCACAGATGCCATACTTGAGTTCTTTAAAAATGGATAATTGTTGAAGCAGATAAACTCTACTATTATAGCCTTAATTCCAAAGTAGAGGGACCTCAATCTGCTAACCAATACAGACCTATATCATATTGTAATGTGATCTATAAATGTATCTCTAAAGTTATCTTCCAGAGGCTCGGGAAGGCTACTAGAGTGTTGGTTGCTGAGAACCAAGCAGCATTTGTGTGTGGGAGGTCTCTGATTCATAATGTCTTGATCTGTTATGATCTCCTAAGATAATATAATAGGAAAAGTACACCTAGATGCTTGATGAAGATAGACCTCAAGAAGACTTATGATATGGTAAGTTGGGATTTCTTGGAAGAGGTTCTCAAAGGTTATGTATTCCCTCATTCCTTTGTTCGCCTTGTAATGGGTTGTGTCACTTTTACTAACTTCACTGTCAGAGTTAATCGAGAAGGGTATGGTTACTTTACAGGTAAGAGAGGGCTTAGGCAAGAGGACCCAATATCTCTATTATTGTTTGTGCTTGTAATAGAGTACTTCACTAGAGTCCTTAGAAAGATAAGTGACCTGTCAGATTTTCAATTCCATCCAATGTGTAAAAGTACAAAATTCACACATCCAATGTTGTTTTATAAAGGCAACTTAAACTCCATCAACAGAATCACGGAGGCCATTACTCATTTCAATGAAGCATCTGTGCTTGTAGCTAATTTGGAGAAGTCCAACATACTTCTGGCAGGTATTGATGAAGATAATCAAAAAAGGATACTTGACAGTACGAGCTTTTCAGTAGGATCCTTGCCTATTAGATACTTAGAACTGCCTCTATCTTCAAAGAAGTGGAGCAGGTTGGAATGTCATAAGCTAGTAGAGAAGATCACTGAGAGAATGAGTAGTGGTTATTCTAAGAAGCTTTCCTATATTGGTAGACTATAAGTAATAATTGTTGTCCTCTTCTCCATATACAACTTTTGGGGGGTTGTGTTCATAAAGGAAATTGACAAGAAGTGCAGAGAATACCTCTGGGGAAACTCTGAAGGGCATAGAAAAATATCTCTAGTGGTCTGGGAAAAGGTGTGTAAGCAAAAGACGTTTGGTGGACTAAACATAAAAGGATACAAGTTATGGAACATTGCATCAATTGGTAAGTTGTTGTGGCAATTAGTCTCAAAGAAAGATATGTTGTGGGTTAAATGGGTACATGAGGTTTATATGAAGAGTTATTGGAACATCTGGGAACACAATCCTCCCCAAGATTCTAGTTGGTATTGGACGAAGATGAATGCATTGAAAAAGAAAATGATACAATGGTGTAACAGGGACAGGTACAAGTTAACTCCAAATGGTATCTACTTAGTATCAAGTAGTATGCTTGGGAAATGACAAGGATTAGGGAAGCAGAACTGGTATGGAGTGCAGTGTTGATGCCAAGGCAGAGATTGATTCTCTGGCTTGCTTACCAGGACAAATTGCTAAAAAAGGAAAGGCTGATGAAACTAACTATACATACTTATGGGAACTTGAATTGCTGCCTATGTGACCTTGAAGTTCCTGAAACTCAACAACATCTTTTTGTTGAATGTGGATGGATTACTGCAATAAGAGAAACAATAGGTACCTGCACAGGCATTGCTATCCTGCAAAAGATTACTAGAAGGATCCTGCAATGGATCAGAAATAGACATGGATGGTAATTTAGGAAAGAAGTTTCAGATGGTGCCATGATTTACTACACGTGGCAAGCTAGAAATTGGAGAATATTTAGGCAAATAACTGTAAATAGTGAATTCATAGTTATACAGACTCAAAAAGAACTTAGGGAGAGAATTAGCAATTGTGCGGGTTCTAGAAAAGTTAGGAACTGCCAAGTTTTGATACATAGGCTTTGTAATTAGACTCCCTTAGATGATTGGATTGGTTTGTCTTTCTAAGGTGTTAGTATTCTGAGCAACCTTTCCTAGAAGGTGGTTTGGAATCTAGATGCTCTTAGTTTGTAAAGTTTTTAGTTGTTATGATAACATTCTCAGTTATTACCAAAAATTATAATCTGATTAAAACATACATACACACGTTGTGTGTAGTTAAATTAGATAAGTAACAAGTTATAACATATTAACGCGTACTGATAATGTAAAAAAAATACACAATATATTTAAATTCATATATAAACTTATGTTTGATCTCAGGTATACCATGTTACTAACCCTTTCTGTTCAATATGGTAGTCGTAATTGAACTTTATGACATTTGGTATCTTTCTATACATATGGCACCTAACTAAGCATTCCCATATTAGGCAAAATAGAACAGATATAAAGACTGTTCGGATGATGCAACTTTAGAAAAGTAAAGCAAGGTTTAGTTGGTGCTAGATAAAATATCCAACGATTGTATTTCAACCAATCCATCTTAGCTTCTTCCCTTTGCATCTTACTAAGTGGCGGTTAGGAGTTGGGACTTTCTTATATATAATCATCTGGTATGCAAATTTTACTAATCTGACTAATTTAAATTAATGTCGCGTAAGACCCTCTTAAAATTGGTGGAGTTACATAGCTTCAAGGAGTTGACGTTCTTTCGTTGAAAAACTATATTGTTTAGATATGTACAAAAAAAAATTATGTATATATATTATGTATTGAATCTACTTGATTTATTCGTTTATTTACTTCTTTAAATTTTGGCACTCTTTAACGAAGATATTGACTCAGTTATTGCCTCTTAAGGAGAAACGCTCTCATACCAAAAAAACAAATGGCGTTAGGACTTTGCTCCACATAACTCAGTCGTTGGTATTTCTCTTTTACAATTTTCTTAGGGTAAAATGGCAGTAAGAATGAAGTATATCAGTACTAACTTTTTTAACACAAAATTTTCATTCCTATGCAAAATAGTTAATTACCTTAGTTGATGCGGGCTATTTCATTCCAGATGTCCCCATAACAATATAATAGCATATCTGTTCCAAGAAACTATATCTGGAACAAATTGGATTGGTTAGCAAGAAAGAAAATTCACATATATAGGCACAATCCAACTACTCATCCTTCATTTGTTTTTCTCCAAAAGGAAAGATACTTTTTCATGTCCAACTGCCTAACGTGCTCAGGATATGATACTCAATTCAAAAAAGGCTTTAGAAAATCGGTGTAAGACGAATTGGATCTTGCCTTACACATGCAAGCTGCTTCTTTTCTCAAGCTATCAACAATATAATTTTCCAATATTTCTGGAGAAAAAAAAAAGTATAATGGAGTTGGAGATATATTCAATTCATTGACGGTAGAGCAAGTACGAGAGCAGGTGGACATTATTGAAAAGTGAAATGAGCTAGTAGGTGTCACAATTGTCTTGATTTAGGTCCAACTTGTATTACCATCCTTTTTTCTTTTGTGGCAATTTGACTATATATGAATGAGGTCTACGTTACAGAAATATTGATATTTTAACTGGAATATTGTACTTTAGCTCAGAGGCTAAAACTGGTGATTAATGTTAAATGGCCCACTATAATAGCATTGACCTACTTCCAAATTCGATTTTAAACAGACCCAATGTATGTTTGAAGTTTAATACGACATTTGATTAGTTTCTAAATTAAGACTATGAACCACATCAAATTGAAACAGAATAATGAAAATAGGAATAATTCACTGTGCTAAAGACACTACTAGAAATTCGGCAAAAACCGTTGGTCAATCAAAAAAAGGGCCAAAAAACCGACCAAAATTGGTCGGTTTTTCAAAATATTTTATTTTAAAAAAAAAATTTACGAAACCGACCAACTTTGGTCGGTTTTCTTTGGTGCAAATATGCGGAAAACTATTTTTGAGTCCCGAAAAATATATTTTTCAAGAAACCGACCAGCTTTGGTCGGTTTTTCAATTAAAATTAATAAAAATTAATATTAAAAAATTACCAAAATTGGTCGGTTAATTCAGCCGGACATTTTAAAAAACCGACCAACTTTGGTCGGTTATTTTTGTGCGGAAATACAATTAAAGAATATAAATCAAATAAAAGACAGTCTTAAAAATGCACCAATGGTCTAGTGGTAGAATAGTATCCTGCCACAGTACAGACCCCGGTTCGATTCCCAGATGGTGAATTTTTTGATTACATAATTAAAAAAACGACCAACTTTGGTCGGGTTTTTTTTTTTTGCAATATTTTCTTTTTTTGAATTTAATTGACTGACCAATGTTGGTCGGTAATTTCCGACCAACTTTAGTCGGTATGCCTTTCCGACCGTCAAAATACCGTCCACACATAAATGGTCGCGTTTTGGTCGGTAATTGGCCATAACCGACCAACTTTGATCGTTTTTTTGGTCGGTGTTTAGCAGATTTCTAGTAGTGAGATATAATTAAGTAAATGAGGTCAATGCTTCTTTTATAAGAACTCAAGCTTTTAGATGATGTGGTTACACAACTTAACATATACATACAATATAAGTAGACAGAAGTCATCGGTTCAAGTCTCACTGTCGCTAATTATCGACAGAATTTTTCATGTGTTTGGATCATAAAAACAATTATGCCCATACGTAACGAAAAATATTAAAAATATAAACAAATAACTAGAAGGGTAGCAAAATTCAACTCTATGTTCAAGTTCAAATTCCGTATTAGAAATACAAAATGTTGTAATATATCGAAACATGTTTTGATTTTGTGATGAAATTGTAGAAAAGATGATTAAATTAGAGATGAGTACGAGTAGACATTACAAAATTTAGCACATAAAATATTAAAATCCAATGAGGAATGAGGAATTGACTCAATGATGCCACTTGGCTAACATAACATGTATGGTGAGATGGTGTAATATTAAAGGTGTGTGCTGTTGTTTCTCGACGCATATAAATTGGTATGTTCAGCCCTCTAAACCAAGCACAACCAAAAGATCATAGCTAAAGCAACAATCTTCTTTTCTTGTTAAAACCTCTTCTTACAATATTTGTAGCAACTCTTTAAGCAAAAATGAAGGCAGGTGCACTTGAACTTGGTCATGCTTCCAAGGTTACAGCTACAGTTCCACAAAAAGGGGTGAATAGAGGAATGTCTATACTTGACTTATTTCTAAGGATAATCGTCATAATTGCCACCTTAGGAAGTGCCATTGCTATGGGAACTACTAATGAAACACTACCATTTTTCACTCAGTTTATTCGTTTCAGGGCCAAGTATAGCGATCTTCCCACATTCACGTAAGCACTTTTATATATATATATCATGATCAACATGTCAGTGTATATACACATTATATTTTGCAAAGATCTTAGTACGTAATTAATCCACATGTTGATATACAGGTTCTTTGTGGTGGCAAATGCAATAGTAAGTGCATATCTGGTACTTTCTCTGGGGATGTCCATCTTCCACATCATGAGGAGTAGAGCACAAGCAAGCAGGATTGCCTTAATATTCTTTGATGCGGTATTTCCTTTTCCTTTTCTTTTGTTTTTCCTTTTAGGATTTACTTTATATTACCATGAGTATAAAGATCTTTTACCCTATCAGAGAATTGGTAATAACTAATAAGTTAATGGTTATTATAAAAATATTTACACTATAAGCAACTTGATTACGTAATTATATCTTTATCATCGTCAGCGTGCAGAACTGAAACTCCTCTTTTTATATGGGGATTGGAGGTTGACCTATTATTGTAGGTTAGTTGCATTTAATTTTGTACCAAAAAAAAGGCAGCCTGATTCACTAAGCTCGCGTTATACGAGGTATCCAGTTAAGGACAGGATCACAAGGATCTGTTGTACGTAGTCTTACCCTACATTTAATTAATTTATACCAAGTTATCACTTAATGAATGCATGCTTATAATATAAATTTTTACCTATAGTACAAGATTTCTTACATGATAGAACTTAAGCTCTTTAAACTAACCGTACTGTCTCATTTTCAAATGAAGGCAATGATGGCGCTATTGACGGCGGGAGCATCAGCATCAGCAGCAATAGTGTACTTAGCACACAAAGGAAATACAAAGGCAAACTGGTTTCCAATCTGCCAACAATACGACTCCTTTTGCCATCGTACTTCTGGATCCTTAGTTGGTTCCTTTATAGGAATTATAATCTTCATACTATTAGTCTTGTTCTCTGCTGTCGCCCTTTCTCGTCGTTGATTAATTTAATTTCTTCGTGCGGTGTGAGATAATACTTGGTATGTTATATGTTGTTTGCTGTATGTACTTGTGGGTTTTAATGTGTGCTCCTCTGTATGTTTTTCAAGATTTGAGTTTAATTACTTACCTTGTATCTCTCATGTTTAAGAGATTGTTCCTTGTGTTCTTATTTTAATTCCTTCTTAATTTCTCCAAGCTACCCCCAGAATAGGGTGTTCTTTCTGTGACACGTGGCCATGGAACCTTTTTTTTTTTCTTTTGAGTTTCCATTTATGTGTAATCAATGATTCTTCTGTACAAGAAATTATTATATGAATGGTTTGTTTTACATTGTGGGTTATTGCGTTCTTTTTCGGCGTTAAACAAGGTTATTATATACATCATTTTTCTCGTTCACATGCAAGAATTATTACTCCATTCGTTTCTAATTTAAAATCTAATCCTCCTACATTTGAAATCTTTTGCACTTGAACATTCTCCTCTTATCCTTAACTACATACTCTTAGTATATATAAGACATACTAATAATACTTGTGGTATGTTATATGTATATTTGCTCGTGTCTAATATACCGTAATATCACTCAATACTGACCTCTAAAATATTTGCAAATACTAGTGTAATATTGAAAAAGCTATTCGAGAAATATTTCAAGTAAATTCACTCACAAATCTTCAACTTTTTCCTGAGTAAAACTCATGACCAAATACAACAAATTCCAAATACTCTCTTTCAACTTCAACTACAAATACCCCTTTTTTCAACTATTGCCAATTTTGCAGTTTACAATGACCTGAATACCATTGCGCTACAAAGCTTGTAAGGCCTGCGACTTGTAGCTTTCATATAAGTGAAACCTATACATAAAAGAATGACAGAGGCAACTATACTCAGACCAAATATAACAAAAGATACATATAGCTAAAAGAAAATAACAAACAACAAGCTTAGACATTCACAAACTATGGTACAAGATATTTCATCCCCCTTTATTCTTCCTAGCAAATCCGACTTCAGAAAGAAATCTGGACAAAAATCCCCCATTTTGCTTGCCATTATTTATACTATCACTTGAATCCCTCAAATTGCTTATCAGAGACCAATGAGTTTCAAAATCAGGTTCATATCCACATCGTTGCATAGAATGTAGGAGCTCAGATGCCTTGTTAAGATTGTTCTGGGAGCGATACATGTTGATCAGCAATGAATACGTTTCCCTGCTCGGGATTTCACCAATCTGAATCATTGAATCAAGTTGCTTTTCTGCCTCTTCAAGTTGTCCTCCTTCACTTAAGCTCTTGATTAGAATGCTCCAAGTGTTTATGCTAGGCCTTTGATTTCTACATAACATCTCTGTATGGAAATTCAGCGCTACATCCAGTTTACACCAAGTACAGAAACTTTGAATCACATAATCGAAACTGCTAGACTCTGGCACATTCCCTTTTCTCAACATAATGTCCATAAGATCTACTGATTTATATACCCTTCTGTGCTGACAAAGTCGCTTAATCAGATAATTATAATCAATACTTTCAGGAATGAGGCCTTTTATTGCCATCCGGTCCAAAAAGTTTATGGCTTCACTTAGCTTACCATGAGAAAGAAGGGTCTCCACTATATTAATTTGAATGACTGAACCATGATTCCAACCTCTAAACTCCATTTCCTTGCTCAAGGTTAAAGCTGCTTCAAGCTCCTCATAACAACAAAGGCACTTTATCACCTCTCTCAAACTACGGTTACTTGGCCTCAGATCTTTCTCCATCATAGCTTTTAGATATCGTGTGGCGGATGACAAATCTTTACACCGACAGAACCCTTGAACAAGATAATTGTAAGTCACCTCATCTAGCTGCAGTCCTTTACCTAGGAGCTCATGTACAAGAGTATTAACAACTGATGTTTCGTTAACTGAGAAAAGGGAATAAATCAAAATATTATAAATCACGGCAGTAGGAGGGTTGCTTTGTTTAAGTATATGTTCTTTCAGGCATAATGCTATAGATACCTTGCCTTCTGTACACATCAGCCGCACTATATTGCGGTAACTTGCGACACTGATACCTAAGTTCTTCCTTATCACGACACCAAGCAGCTCCTCGACTTTCTTCCTCTTTTTAACTTGACAGTAGCCTTGAAACAGAACATCATAAATTTCCGCACTCAGAAATAGTTCCTTTGCCAATGTCTCTTGCAAGACACTGTTTGCTTCTCTGCTCCTCCCCGACTTGAAATAACCATGAATTAAAGCAGAGTGTAAAGGAAGCACAGCAGATGGCTGGTTTCTTAAACAAATATCTTTCAGCGCAACAGCTTTGTCAAAAATACCAGACCTACACAGCTGAGGAATTAATTGAACAGATGCACCCAAAGGCGGGATCCAGTCCTTAGCAAGCATGCTATCACAAACAACAGCAGCTTCTCGAAAACTTCTCCATTTACAAAACTCTAGAATAAGATGGCTATGAGCCGAGTGACTCAAAATACTTCCCTGGCTTAGGATTTCCTTTGCCAGAACCTTGGCAGCACTTGTGAACCCTTCAGCACTGAGCTCTTCAAGGAACACATGAAAAGCATCATGTACTTCATTAGGGTAGAGCGACAGCAAGGTTTTAAAAAGCTCCAGTGCTTCATTAAGCTGTCTTCGCTTGCATAGGCGACTGAAGAGTGCTTTCCCACCCTCCAACTCAGGTAACCAGTTATTATTTCGTGCAAGGTTCCAATAAGCAGTTAGACCTCTCAGATCACCTTTCTTGCATAAGCCCAGTAGCAGAGCAGTATGAGTTTCACTATCAAGTCTTATATGTCTTCCTAGCATGCCATGCAAAATCGCTCTTGCCCTGTGCACAGATCCCTTTTTGCTGTATTTCTGAACAAGCTTATTCAAAGTTTCTTGATCAAGCTTATATGTCAAATTTGAAACTTTCTCCAACAGACCAGATATGGTCTTAATATAAATGCTAGATGCACAAAGCTCGTTCACTACGGCATCCAGAGCACCTAAGGATATTTCTTGGCCCCAACAAATTATTTGATCCACCATCATCACGGCATTTTTCACGTCTTTTTTCATGTAATCGTTCCATACAAAGGAGTTAAAATCAGGAAGCATGGCATCATTAAGGACTTTATCAATAGCTCTCTCATACTGTTCCAGATCTGTGTCCAGATAAAGCCCATTGCCGAGATTATCAAAGAATTCTGCTTTATGAAATCTTGTATCATTGTCTCTTCTGATTTTCACAGCAGAAGAGTTGAGTCCTAAGAATCTAAATGCTCCGGAAAGTGGATCGTCTGTAGGTGATAGTTGGTACAAGCCACGATCTACCATCTTTGAAACCACTACGTTCACTTCATCAAATTGCCTAGCTTTACAAAACCCAGCTAAAAGAACCCTGAAAGTTGATAATTGAGGCTCCACCTCCTGATCAT
Source organism: Nicotiana tabacum (assembly GCF_000715075.1). NCBI lineage: Eukaryota > Viridiplantae > Streptophyta > Magnoliopsida > Solanales > Solanaceae > Nicotiana > Nicotiana tabacum. The sequence continues at coordinate 63,410,155 of NC_134096.1, forward strand.
CCATTTCTTGAAGAATATCTCGGTAGTGCTTCCACATACCCTCCTTGAAAAGCCCACTGAGAATAGCATCATAGGAATATATATGAGGCTTTAGATTTCTCGACAGGATCTCTGAGAGATAAAAGAAGGCATCCTTCAGTCTTCCTTCACGACAAGCCCATCCAATCAAAATCCCAAATGTTATTTCATTCATAGAAAAACCCAATTGATCTAACTTCAGCACATACGAGTTCCCACTCGCAAAGCCAAACCGTCCACACACAGAGTGTATGAGCTTATTGACTATGGTTACATCAGGCATACAACTAATCTCAACAAAGAAACTCAGCAGATCATCATAATCTCGTTTACCACAATAACCGGTAGCAATTGAATGGAGGACTAAATGATTAGGTTCAATTCCAAAAGCCAGGGCCTTCTTAACCAGATTCCTGGCATCCTGAACTTTTGCATCGGCACATAAAAGTCTAATAACACCCTCATAAATGCCCCCTTCAGATACACTCCTTCCTAAGCCAATATCTATAGCATCACCATAAATTTGAAATGCCAATTGTGTATCATTTATTTGAATCAAGAAATCGAGGAGAACCCCATAACATGAAATCGATGGGGATAAGCCTCGCATCCTCATTCGATCATAACATGTAATAGCTTTCTCTAATCGATGATCAACCACAAACACTTCAATTAGATTACCGTAAACCTCATGATTATCCAAGAAAGTTCCTTGGCTATCCAACAATGAAACCAAGCATTCAACTTCCTTAAACAACCGGGCATGGACAAGCATTGAGGCAATAATCTCAGAGGCCTTAGGAAGATGCTTAAAATTCCTACTTTGCTCGCTAGTCCACCAATAAATTCCCCATAAAGATTCAATTTTTTTAACCTCAACCTCAAAATTCCCACTATCATTTTGAAAACCCAACAAAATTTCAAGAACATCATGAGGATTCAACAAAGGAACTCTCCAAAACCTACGAACAGTTGCAGGGGAGATCTCAGAGAGCCTAAAAAAGCAATCTTTAATAAAGGGGTGGTGCAAAATCTTACCTTTATTACTCAACAAGCTTAAAGACCCAAACTTTACAGATTTTTCAACACCAGAGAATATAGCTGAAGATGAATCTTGGCTAATATATGTTGCTTTTGTAGTAAGTTGCTGAAACTCTTGAACTTTGATGGGAAAAGAAGAAAACTGAAAGAGAAGTGAAGCAACCTGTTTGATGTGAGTTTTGTGTTTTCGGAGTCCAAGGAGAGGTTGAAGCATTCGACCGCCGGGATGTGTCGGAGTTACAGGGAGGACACTCCCCTAGTTCTGGTCCTGATCTAGGGACTGTTGTCATTGGGCTTCTTTTCATGTATAATTTGTGGGGTTATGAAAACAATTGCAGAATCTTTACGCAAATAGCCGGTTATATTCATTATTTACTTTTTTAGCCATATACATAGATTATATATTTATTATACATAATTATACACATATAATATATAAATTATGTATATATTATACCTCTACCTTATACCTCAACCGGCTGCTTTTATTTTAAGTGTTTGAGTGAACGGCTATTTGGGCTAATTCATTGATGGGCCGTGAATGGTGATAGTCAAGGTCAAAATTTCAGCAGCCTTCCCTTCTGGATCCCTCTCAAGCCTTGTAGCCCGTTTGGGTTAACTAATCAAATTCAGTTGAGACTTGAGAAGCATCAAATGATGAAAAGCATCTTTAGGTACTGAAATTGATTTATAAATAAGCATGGTGTCTAAATAGAAATGTTAAATATGATATTGAGCTCAAGCACTTAAGCTGGTTTGATCCATTTATAAGCTTTACCCGAACACCCTTTTAGTTCTTAGTATTTGATTTTGTTGTCCATTACAAATGTTATTTGAATTATATGACCCTTTTCATGTGACATCGGTAAAAAATGACACGAGATCTATAAATAAATATTAGAGATCTTTATAAGATCATTTTATTCCCTTCAAAATGTAAATGAACGTAGGAATCATTTCCTTGTGTTAGGTAGGTTGACTGTTAATGTCGTCAGCAAAATACCATTTTGAACTAGTTTGGGATTGAGAGTATAATAGTAGTGGCAATTATTTAGACAATCAACTAGTATCATTAACAAAATTCCGCTATGAGAAGTAATATTCATTTATATTCATATGAAAAAAAATTCGGAAATAATCTCTTGTGGCTACTTATAAGTAGCCTTACAAGAAGGCTATTTATACTGTGTTATTCTAGGAAGTTAATTTTATATTTGGTTACCAATCAAACGTCTTGTCAACGGATGAAAAAGAAAAATGAGAAAACATTGCATAAATGCGGTACAAAGCTTCTGGACAAACTCTAAATGAGAAATTGCTCTTGAATTCACTCGGTCATTAAGACAAATTTGTTTAAATGAAACTGAAATAAGTAAGTACTGAATAAACCTTTAAAGCGCAATCAAGTTCTATAAAATCTATTTGTAGTTTCTTGACCACTAAAGGTTTCAACTCAACAATTCGTAAACTGTAAGCAATGGCAGCATCGTCTTCTTTTTCCAAAGGTTTCACTGCCATGGTTGTGTTCGTGTTAACAGCCAATGTGGCATTCGCGGCTTCTGCCCACACTACTGAGCAACACCCACAATATACCTCCAACCCCCCCAGTCATCAACCTAAGTCTTCTTCTAATGTAACTAAACAACACTGGGGATATACCTTACCCCCGAGTTATCAACCCAAGGCTTCTTCCCCTAGTGCTGATCAGCCCTCGAGAAACGCCTCAGAATCCTCAGAACGTCAAAGGTTCTTGGAAGAATGCGCGAGAAAAATGAATGAGAAATGCGCCAAAGAGATTGTCATGGCCGTGTTTGAGGATAAAAAGGTGAGTCGAAAATGCTGCATCAAGTTAGTAAACATGGGAAACAAATGCCACCATGAAATGATCAAGAGGCTAAAGAAGATACACCTACATCACCTAAAGCCAAAGAAAATCAAGTTCAAGAGCGAAAAGGTTTACAGAAAATGTCAAAAGATTGCTAAAAAGCATAGTTCATCCCCAGCATCTTGATCGGCTGATTTCTTTCAACAACATTAGCTCTTGCGCAAATTCAATACACAACACAGATGAGAAGATCCATTTAGTATTTACCCAATGGCTAGAAATAAAAAGAACTAACTTGTACATGTTTTTTGTCTCTAAGTCATGTTTGGTATTATTTATATCCCGATGCAACTAAATCCATCACTGTGCTACTTGAGTCCTTTCTTACAAAAATTCATAGTCTTTAAAATTGTTCTTATTGCATACTTTTTAACCACAACTCCAGAGCCCATCTAAAACAATCTCTTTTATCTTTTCTTGTTACAGAATTACATTTTACACCCTCTTTTGTGGGGAGGCGGGGCGTGAAGTGCACAAATACCCACTTTTGGGGCCATTGTAAAGTTGAAATATTTTTGCAAATTTACCCACTTTGGGCACAACTTCAAACTTACAAAACTGAAATTGCAAAGTTCGTGTCTGTCGTGTCTGAAGTTTGGCAAACTTCATATTAAGGCTGGCAAGTGGGCCGGTCCAGGCCCGGGACCGCGGGCCAAATGGGCCAAACGGCTAAACGGGTCAGGACCGTTTGATCCGATTTTAGCGGGCCTGGTCCGATCTCGTGGGCCGGTCCTATGATTTGGGCCCATCAAGCCCGGGACCTTAGCGGGTCAAACGGTCCCAACGGCTATTTTTTTTAAAAAAAATAGCCGTTGGGCTGTCAAAAATAGCCGTTGGCTATTTATGAAATAGCCATTTAACCCCTCCCAACTTTGTTTTAATCCCAAACTTTTTATAATTACACTTTTTCCCTATTTTCAACTATAAATACCCCATCATTATTTCATTTTTTCTTACAAAATCATCAATCTATCACAATCTCTCTCTAATTTATCCACTTAGGACCGGGCCCGGCCCACTTGCTGGCCTTACTTCATATATATTTGCCTAAAGTATAATTTTGCCTGAAGCTACTTAGCACTGTGCTTGTGCAATTTATTCTTGTAGCTTCCAGGCATAACTGTAAAGTCCTTTAAAATTGAGCATTTCTGTTTTATTCAAAACCCAGAAGTATTAAAGCACCACTATGATATTTACATGGAATAAGTTAAACTCGCTGCTGCTAGAGAACCAATTCGAAAATGACAATCGCCGTCGATGACAGTTAAATCGCCGGAAATTTCACAAATTTGTCGAAACTGTTCTCTACAGAAAAAGAGAGTATATATAGAGTGAAAGTTTATTCAGAGGTACATTGTTTAATCTGCTTGTGAACTTTGAGGCAAAGCTGTAAAATCCCCCCGACTCATTTCAAATGGACACCGACGGTCAGGTTCGAGCCAATTGCAGGATAATTACTAACCCATATAGAAGGAGAAGAAGAAGCAGCCTTTTTCTGAAGTATGTTAATATTTACACGTCAAATAATTTCAAAAAACTGTATATAGGTTAAATGGCGGTACCCAAATAGCACACCGTGAAATTCTTAATCTTTTTCGAAAGTAAGAAGAGCACTTACAACAGACATTAAGCAACCGTTCGGACATAAATGCTGAATACTTTTTTCTCAAAAAACAAAAATTGAAAATATTATTTATTCATAAAACTTGATTAGATTTTGAAAACAAAATTAAAAAAAAAATCAAAATCCTAAAAACTAATCTAAATCAATTTTTGGGTGAAACTTTCCTTCCACTCACAAAAACAAAAAAATCCAGTGTAAACCAATAATTTATAAGGATAGAGGCCAAAATTTTCCTTCCACAGACAATTTCAATTTGCTTTCAAATAAAATGTCGAAACATAAATTCAAAAAGACACTAGCTAAGAGATTTAAATTGTCTCATTTTCTAAATTATTATCAGCCAAGCTCAAGGAAATCGCAATTTAAATATCATTAACGAAATACTATGATTTTCAGTTGTTGAATACTCCATTCAACATCTCATTCTTCAATAACCAATGTGTAGGTAATTAACATTTACGCAATTACGTTATTTACGTCCATCTTCGAAAATGAAGTAATAACTTGCATAACCACGGAGGTTTCTGACATAGATAATGTGCTGTAATTAGATACTGTTGTCATTTGGCCTCTAGCGGAAACAAAAAATATTACCATCCAAAAGGTTGTATTACAAATAACTAATGAATACATCAAACATATCAAAATATTAAAAAAAACATCTACCACCCTAAGACACAACTGGCTCATATGAGGGGTAATTTACCGCACCTGTTGTAATTCCAGTCAATAATCAAGTGAGTCGACTGTCTAGAAAAGTTCCAACTGTGATTTCCACCAGGGGGCTTAAAGAACTGTGTGTTGGTGGTTTGTTTTGTTGTTGATGTGTGTTGGTTGTGGGGGGGGGGGGGAACAAGGGGGGGGGGGGGGGATAACTCATGACAAATTATATAGGGGGGGGGGGGGCGCAAGGAGAAGGAAGAAAGATAACACATGACAAATTATATAGAACTCTATATTCTATGCAATAGGAGAGCAACTTCTAACTTCGCATGATTAGTTGTAGGAAATCAATCTCCTACTAAAGCCTCAACTTGGTGCACGTACTTATATGAGATCAACTCAACTCAGGATCGACTTCTCACACCCCATGATTGATTAAGTATCCTCTCATCATATCATTCAACCACCCTTCTTCAAGACATAGCCGACCCTCCAACTCAACCCCCACCACTCTCAAGAAGAAAGGACAAACAATGGAGCATTGCATGATAGGAGCAATAATAAAGGCATCAGCAAATGAAGCATACTAACTGTATCCAAAAACAGTATGAAAGGGAACAAAGAAGAGATGGTTTAACTTCAGATGAGAGCCGACACTTTTGAAACAACATTATCACCAAACAAATGCAGAGAAAATATGAGTACCTACTTTTGCATACATGAGTAAATTCCACCAAACATGCTGATTCATTGCAATAATATCAGCGCTTGCACATAAATCATATAACAAAAGCTTGCAATAAAAAGAATATTGAGACTTACCATCAGATATATACCTGCTTCAGTTAATTCCAACCAGTACTCCCAAAAGCTCAGATTCCACATTGATTGGCAGTGAATATCACTGCGTTTTGGCATTACTGAAACATATAGCACTACTAATCACAGCAATGAAGATCCAGTGTCTACAGAGAACTGCAGGCACCCATGTAGCTTAAGCTGTATGCACATTCCATAACCACGACATCCTCTTCAGAAGAGCAATCTACTTTTAGCAAGATACTTTTGCCAATAAAATGACAAGGACACACAGGAAAAATCATGATTGAACATTATCGCAGATAATGAAGAAACATGTAGGCTTTCTAGTAACGTAGCAATACTTCTGAAGATATTGTGAAAGGGCTCATTTCCCAACATTGCATCATAATCAAAACTAGAACACTTAGAAATCTCCACCAGGTCTAGCATCTATAGCATCAAATAGGAAATCCAACTAACAGTAGATTCATACAAATAACAATAAACTGAAAACAAGACAACAGGACACATGGCCGAGATTTGACAGTTAAATTCATCTATAGTACAACTACAAATGGGAAGAAAGGATGAGGCCGCAGGCTACACAGGTTCTTGGAAGCACAAGAGTTTGATCTCGGAAATATATGGTGTCAGGTCTTGGCAATTTTGATAGTAGGTAAGATCTTCGGACATGGTCCTCCTAAGGAAAACATCAAGGAAGGCAATGGATTCGATATCCGCATTCATCTGGTCATCTGGTTTAGGCATGAGGCTTCATCAAAGGTGACAGTAGGCTGGCTTCAGGCTTCAGATATCTCGGCTGTTTGTAGCGAGGGAAAGGAAACAAAGGGAAAAGAATATCATTAGTTTCATAATTGGAAGATAGGTTAGGTCATCATACCAAACTGTGTATTACTTTTGTATGAGCCGGGCTAGGTATATAAAACCAGCTACTCGAGTTAAAAAATCAATGCAATAGAGCCAATATTCATGGGCTACCTGTGGTCCTGTTACAAGCTCTAATAACCATAACTTTTTCTCCGGGAGGCAGAGTTTTGCCTTGATGACCTGGTAACATAAACTCAACATAATGAATAAGAAAGAGAAGCAACTTTGAATTCTTTAGAGCAGTTGAAAGTAGACGAGCTAAATAAGAAATCCTCTGCAAGAAAGGGCAGAACAAACTCACCAACCATTAGGTCAGACGTAAACATGCAAGATCCAAATATAAGGTCAAAACATTTAGCTTCTTGAAAAGCATACAATTCAAGAAATAATGAAACTACGATCTTGTGCTTGTTTTTCTTTCAAGAAAATCTAGAGGCAGCATGATAACAGTATCACCATTACATAGGAAACCAAAACTACTCAAGACTGGCGAAGGGAAGGCAAGAAGAACTCACCCAGATCCACTGGAACGCCCATGGGAATATCCTTCTTTTGGATAAGCAGGGGAATATCCTTCTTTTGGATAAGCAGGGGAATATCCTTCATATGCCCCATACCCTATACTACTACTACTCTGCAAATGGAATTAGAAATTAATAACAAGAGCTGCACCGCAAAAGTAGTAGAAAGCTAGCCGAAAGAAACAAATGACAGAACTTCTGGAGAACACTGCAACTCCCAAAAACTCCTTTGCACTAATCAATGAAACAAAGTTTTACCTGGAGAGTACCATAACTTCCAAAACCATCAGCATGTGGAAGATCACTAGCACCACCATACCCAGTTGAGTAGGAATGTTCACGTGCATGTCTCCTAGTATCTCTGTTTTCATATTTCAAGGTATCTGAATCCGTTGACATGGGGAGGTAGGGAAGAACTGGCACAAAGGCAGACATGGGCCCCTCTTTTTCAAAAAGATTTGCCCTTAAACGTGAAGTTACTTGTACGAGTGCATCCTTTGCCACGTCAAGATCTCCTGATATCTGATGAATGTTGGAAGTATATAACTAGGTTCAGTTAAGAAAAATGAAAAGCAATATGGTCCTTAGAGTAAGTTATTCAAAGCAAAATAACAAGCATAAAGATAGAAGCTCCTAAATAAATTACAGAAAACGAGGAGAATCAGTATAATAATATAGACAGGAATAATAAGAAAGAAAAGGAACTACTAAGGACCATAAAGAAGAAGAAATGTTTGCATCAGCATCCTTGTCTTTTCACATTGGCATGATCTTTCCGCCTCTTTCTTTCTCTTTTTGGAGGTTTAATTTTGTGGAACAGCAGGTACAACACAGCAATCGGGAAAAACAAACAGGGGAAAAGACCCTCTGAAACAATAGTTCCGTTCATGCCAGGCCCCTTTCCCCAAAACTAACCATGAACATAAATGGATCAAAGGCAATCTATGGCTATCAAAGTGTCCAACATCTACATCAAAAGCCCATCATTCTTTTTTTTTGTGATAATCAAAGACACCTCATTCATATTGTATATTCATAGTCCAGTAGCTGGTTTTACAAGCGGGAGGGGAAATCACTGACCTTTTTTCCTTTTAATCAGTGGGGGATATCCTTACATATTTAAAATACCCAATTAGTATTAACAATGAATAATTACCTGTACCATCTCCTCATCTTCAGCTGCAACCTTCGGAAGGTCTTCCTTCGAGAGAATACGAATATTAGCTTTCGTGATTTTCCTCATCTCATTAATTATGGATCCTCCTTTCCCAATAAGACAGCCAATTCGAGATGCTGGAACCAGCAACCTTGTGGTGTATGATATAAGACCTGAATCCCGTTCCACTTCCTCACGGCACCTTGGTTGCAAGCGCAATGCTGCTTCAATTGTGGGAGAATATGTGTCCTCAAAAAACTAGACAAAGCATAAAAATACATCTTTACTAAGTGGACAAAGATCCTCAAGTTGCATATTCTGATGAACATCCATTTAAATAGAAAACATTTACCTCTTTTGCAGAAATAGAAATCACACAATTGTCGCCTTCAGTATTAGAACTATTAACCTTGATCACTGCACCAGATTCTTGTCTAATTTGGTTTATTATGACACCACCTTTGCCAATAACACCCCCGATATTTGCAGATGGACACACTAAACGAAGAGAAAATTCCTTTGAAGATGATTCATCCCTTGGAGCTGAGTAGAAAGACCTCGACCAGTCACCACTCTCCCCTTTGTAACCCCCATACGGCCCCACTAGTGGAGCTATTCCCACTATTGGAGCACCACCAGCAGGAGCTATAAGTGAACTGCTCGATGAGTAAACGTTTGGTGCATCGGAGGCTAGCATGTGTTGAGAACGGGATGGATTATTGTGAAGACGAGTTGCAATTTCATAGAGAGCCTTCCTCACTACAGCAACTTCACCAGATATCTAAATCCAAGTAACCAACAACCAGATGAGCAGTGACATTATTTCAGCTAAACTTATTTTTAAATTCCCATGGCTAAGAGCAATAGGATAGAAAATTGAGTCCCACATGATCAACAGATGACTACTAAGAAAATTGGCCATACATTTATAACTAAAGAAACTGAGCCATCCAAATGTATGTCTGTGTAACAATGCAACTTGGGCAGTCACAAATAAATTTCAAGAGGTGGAGAGAAACAGAAGTGCAGTATGATTTATCCCTTTATATATTTATAAATCAGACAGTTAACCAAGTTGTAAACAAGAAGATCCCCAAAGTAAGTAGGCTGAAATGTGATAGCCAGCAAATTCAAGCATGAAGAATGAGCACTTAATCAAACTTACTAACCAAGAAAATTTTTTGAAATAACATTGCGAGTTCGCAGATACAGAGGCAACACAAGGGGAGAGATGGGAAGGTGATCCCGCATTACCTGCACAAGTTCATCTGAGCTCAATGCGCATGCAGGCAAATGCTTATCTTTCAAAATACGAATCTGCGCACCAGTTTCACTTCGAATGTCCTGAACTATCTGTCCCCCTTTCCCGATAATACATCCAACCTGATCTGAAGGTACTAGAAGCTTAACAGTAACCTGTGGTGCTTCCTCAGAGTCCTCGTCCATAGTGTCATCATTAACAATTTTATCATATACTCTGAAAAGGGCATCCTGAGATGGACAAACACGATCTTCAGAACCATCAAACTCATTTGTTTCTTCACTTGAACTGTAGATGGTGACAACGCGTTCATCACAGTCAGGTACTGTCTCTCCAATTCTGATTTTTGATTTAGTGTCCACCCTTAATTGTTTAACAATTTCCCCTCCTTTACCTATGATACTGCCAATCTTCTTTATTGGGCACAAGTAACGGTATACTGTATCATCCGGGCCAATAGAGAAAGGATCCTTATCGTTTCTAGTACTTCTCCTTTTATTTCCCCCATTTTCACTATAGTCTGACTGAGAATGAGACCGCTTCCCATAGCTATCCCGTCGACCAGCCATTACAAAATATGGACAAAACACTGTTTATCATTGAAAAATTGCATCAGAAGTCATAAATCCATAAAGAGTAAATCCAATTACTAAAACTTGTAACAATTCAGATAGAAAATAGTCTCACATCAGCACAAGTACCCATAACCTTGTCCCAACCCAACCTAAGAAACAAAAATTAAAAGCTTGGAGATACAATTAAGCTGCTTATTGGAAAAATATACATTCAGTCAACTTTCATTGAGTTTCATGCCATATTCCCTCAAATACTCAGCATGTTGCCCTGATACAGCATGCTCGATAAAACATTCTACATCAGCAGGATTTCCTAGAGATTCTGATAGCAACAAAACATTAAACTTGGATGCATGTGACAACAGTTCCTGGTAGACTAAATGCTATTCCTCGCGGAACCATAAAGACACGCAAGTAAATATTACATAGTGTCTGAGCCTATACACAAGTGACCAATTCATGAGCTCTGAAAAGCAGTCAATTCTAGAAATTTCTTTTTTCTTTAATTATTACTGTAATTGTGATAAAGACAAACACACATAATACACTTATCAAACTACATTAAAGAACAAAGGGCACAGATCCGCGAAGAAACATAGATCTGAAAATCAGAGATTTATGGAACTACAATAACTACACCTCAATCCTAAATAGTTAGAGTCAGATCCTATGTATCCTTCTGGAGATCCATTCATATCAATAAGAGATGTAATAGCCTAACAGTACAAGATTTGTGTAAAAGAGAAAAGGAAATGCGAAATTTGCATAATAACATAGAGAATATAACTGAAAATACCTCGGGAGTATACTGCTAAGGGATACGAATCTAGCGATCAGAAGGTAGAGATTACTGTGTGTGTCTTTGTGTGGGTGTGCGTGTTGATAAATATCTAGGGTTTTTGACCCCGCCTCGACGTGCTGAAGTAAGGCCTTCTATTTTTATATATATAATCCAACGGGCCACGTACACCGTTGTGTGTTGTTTATCCGCTGGATTTTTCCTCCTTTTCTTTGGAAATATTAGTTTTATTTTGTTTTTCGAAAATAAAAAAAGGGTGATTGTTTTGGAAAAGAAAATGAGTAATAATACAAAGATTGTTTTTTTCCTTTTGAGATAAATCAAATTCAATAAAATTATTTCAATAATAGAAACATGAACTTTTAAATATTATACTTATTAAAGATACAAATAGCTTTCTTTTATTAAATATTTAAATATTGATTTTTTTGCTTATTTATATATTTATTAAAAATTTATAAATTGTAATTTAGAGTACTATTTACCTGGTTCTTAATTTTATGAATTTTACTATAAAGTGTTAAATTGATGTTCGAATTAAGATTGAAAACTAAAAGTTTTTTAAATCGATCTCATACTGCTAACTGCTTTAATATTTTTCGAAACTTAAAAAATAACACTAACAATAAGTTTTATTGCTTGTTGTTTCTCTCCATATTATTACAATTTAATCTTTTACGTAATTGTTCATCTCATGTTTTTCATATAAAATATGTAATAATTATTTACTTAATTTTCTAATATCTGCTATTCATAATGAATACATATACTTTGATTGAAATATTTATAAAATAGTGATTATGCTTTAATTTAGTATCTTTTGTATACAATTAACTTCTCATAAACAATATTTCAGAAGCAATCTTTCAAATATTATGTGACTTCAAAAGATAATTTTAAACGACTAGTGCTTGCACTTGAAAAAGCTACTCATTTGACCCACTATATTAAGAATTGCTAATTTAACGTAACGCATTGCTTGGAGTGGAAGTAACATATTTCACGAGTATTTGCTAATTTACTAGTTAAGAAAGCATTTAACCGTGTCAATTTTAAATCTTTTACTTATCTATTAATTCCTTCCCTAGTATTAGTACCTCATGATGCGCGGATAATTAAAAACAACGATCTACACCGTTAAATTTAATTTGTTAGGGTTAATGTCTTCTTTATAATCAAACATTAAAAACTCTTTTGAGACTCCAGTAAAACTTTTATTCCATTTTCAAAGTCAATGTTCCATAAAAAATAATGATGCTATACAATTTGCTTGATATAAAACATGTGTTTGAGGGAACATTATTGTAGCAAATGCTCATGGACATATTGTGGTGCATTTTTCAGAAGTTGTCCTCTGTATTGAGGTTTATCATTACAAAAAGACATGGGTAAAAAATCAAGAATTTTTTGTCCTTGGTCGACAATTTTTTACGAAAACAAGAGACAACATATATTGTATTACTGATGAGATAATGAAGAAGACAGGCCAGAATGATCTTTCGAGCTATTTCCTTGTGGAGGCATCTGCTGCTGTAGATTATAGTAAGCCAATACTTAATTGGCTTTAAGATTTTATGAGTGAGGCGCTGGAAAAATGGAAATCTATCGCTTCTGGTGAACTGCCACGGAAACAAAAAGCCCTTTTAGGCAGTAAAATTGGACCACAATTACCCCATTTCAAGACCGCTAAAATGCAAGTAAGTTTAGGCAGTAAAATTAGAAGTTTCACACAGAATAAATGCTATCATCCAATTTATTACTGCTACTGTCACTATCTATGGCAAATAGGTTTCAATTTCTCTTTGTTTATTGTTTACAGAACTATTTGTTCAGAGTTCAACTGCAGATTACATCTTCTTACGTTATATCAAATTAAAATATTAACTAAAAAAATGATACATAAGACCAAAGGATCAGAAGACAATAATACTACGGAATAATTAAATGATAAATTATTTAATAATGTATTAAATTAAATTACGAAAAATTCTTTGTACACTATATTTCTAGCTTTATTTGTTATTTGTCCATCATCATCATAAACTAAAACCTTTAACCATTTTCTACTTGTCACCCGCGAAAGAGCAACATACAACCGTGCATGTGTAAACATTGATTTCTTCAAAAATAACCTCACTGGCCTTGACTTTTATTAATTGTCATGGAAAAGACCACCACAATTGAAAATTATCATCGCTGGAACTTAAAAGGTATTCTCGCATCAGATGGAGTCAACGTCATTATTATAATAACCACTTTTTCTCCGGCCATATTACTTGATAAAATCTTGGCTTCAATAACCCGATTTTCAAGTCTTGTGATGATCAACCTTGTACCGTTGCATAATCTCGATGTTATATTTCTCAGTAATGTCACAAGAACACCAACCTTTAGAGTAATAGAGTGATTTAGAACTCCAGAAGCTGTAAAAGCATGATCAGACATACAAAATGTATCATAACTCAAATGTATCGGGACCGTGATTGAGTGAAATCATATATTCATTGATAGATTCCACCATGTCAAGAGTCAGAGCATAAATTGCTCTTTGCTGGAGGTACTCTATGTCATTGGAATGGTTAAAGAAATCAGGATAAGTACTTTCTACAATTGCAGATATTGGATCATCACAATTATGTATGAGAAGATCATCGGAGATTCAAACATTTTCAATGCCATCATCAGAACTTCTAATTCCTCCGTCACCAATTGCCAAAATGCAATCTGAAAATTCTTTTAACTCACCTAAATATGGTCCTAACTGATTTCCTTGCAATCTCATATTCCTTATTTCACGGTGGGGCCATAAATATGAAAAGCTTAGAGTAGCATTAATAATATCTTGCCGAGTACCTTTTGTAATGACTGGCAAATTTATTTGAAGTCACCTCCAAGAACAATTATTTTACCTTCAAATGGTCGATCTAGACTGGATGTGTCTTTAAATCTAAGAATATCTCTAATAGTTTGATCAAGAGCTTCAAAACAGTATGTATGCATCATCGGTGCCTCGTCCCCAATAATCAACTTTGCCTTAACGATCAATTTTTCTAGAGGACTACCTTGCTTTATATTGCATGTTGAATCTTCAATTGGATTGAGAGGAATTGCAAATCTCAAATGCGTTGTTCGACCTCCCAGTAACAAAAGAGATACAATCCCACTTGATTCAATAGTTAACACAATATCTCCTCGAGATCGTATACCCGAAGATAGAGTCTTCCAAATAGATGTCTTACCAGTCTCTCCATAACCATATAAAAAGAACAATCCACCTTTGGCTTCATCCATTCCACTGCTGCCATAATTTTCTCATAATCTGACTTTTGTTGAGCCGTCAAATTCATTAATAATTGTTGATGTTCCTCTAACATCGAGCGTCTGTTATAACGCAATTCATCATGAATTAATCGATTGCTAAAGGCACCTTCTCCCTCACTATAAAGAGGTATTGGCATTGTTGGAAAATCCAGAAAACTTCTTCCGCAACCTTCCAACTTTTGTAAGCAACGATTTTGCAATTCATCATCTGTTAGCTCCGTCAGGGGCGGCCCAACCTCATCGGAGGCCTAAAGCAAAATCTTAATAAGAGGCCTTAATATATATATATATATAAAATTTAATGAACATCGTTTTTAAAAAAATTAGACAAGTGAGGATGTGAAATTAAAAAAAATGAGAACTTAGTTTTATAAAATACAGAAAATTAAATGAATTTAACGTTGATTACATCACAACTGAAATGGGAGAACCCAGAAAACATAAGTGACTCCTTTTTTTTAGTAAGTCCATTTCTATATTTTTACCATTAATGAGATGATTTCTAGCCCAAAAACTTCTATGATTTATTTAAGATTACAAGTTTCAAAAGCCTTCCTTTATTTCATAAAATACATGTCCAGTTAAACACTTTCATATATATTGGGACGGAGAGAGTATAATTTATGTAAGGAAAATAAATAATAAGTTAGATTATTAGATATAATTACGTGACCAACTAATGAATAGAGAAATATAATTAACTAAAAAAAGATTGACAGAAAACTATTTTAGTTATATTAATTAGAGGAAGAAATCGAGTTATTAAAAATTAATATGACAATAAATAAATAAATTTATCAATTATAAATGATAATTATATAAATAATATACTACTATATATAAAAAAAAATACTAGTAATTTTGGGGCCCTTAAATATTTGGGGTCTAAAGCAAGTATTTCACTTGCTTTAGGGTTGGGCCGCCCCTGAGCTCCGCCTCTGAAAAAATATAAATATTACAGAACTTGAATAGCTATAATATATAAAAGATATTATATGATTATATAAAAAAAATACAAGTTAATTAATTTTTACTCAAGTTATAGTTAGTTGTAGTTATGGTTTAGACTTATGAATGTTATATTCTATACCAATAACATTCAGTTAGTTGTATAGTTAAAAACATACTATCTAATTTAACTGATATGAATTAAGACAATTTTTAACATTTCTCTTTTCTGCAAATGATTTAAAGCGTGTGTATGTACTTTAGATTAAGGAAAACTTAAACCACATAAATTCTATACTCCAAAGAAAAAAACAATATTAACAATCATAATTAAACTGAAATGTGTAAACAATTTCACGTCATTAGTCATTGTACTATAATTAAGTCTAAATGCAATTCCAGTAAGGCAGTAACTCATGCCATTAGTCTTTGTACTATAAGTGCAAGCATTCCTTTTTAACTCATGCAGGTGGATGCAATTTTTGTGCATTATGTGCATGGTGGGAACTGACAAAGACATTGTCTAGACGAAAATAATGTTTTCTCTTTGTAAGTATATATTTTAATTATCTACGGCTGAATAATCCATTTATATCCTCATATGCACACTGAAATTATGTAAAAATATCATAACTGAAAATATAAGTTTGGACATACCTGGATTAGTCATTAAGACTCTTTCTTTATGTAGGATATCTTCTGATAATAATTGCCATGTTGCTTGCCAAACATTTTCTGGTCATGACATCGAATTCGATAACAACAACATAGAAAATAATTGCCTAAGATACGATCGTATACCGCAACTACTTGTCTCCTTTATGCAATCTACATATTCTTTGTCAACTAAATCAAGTACATAACATGCTTCTCTAAATGTAAGATGATCATGATTGTTGATTCTTTTAAAATGTTCATAACATTTTGGACATTCAACAACAATTTGAGGTAGTATAGCTCGCCAATTCCAGGCGGAACAAAGAAAATCCTTCCAATTGAACATGCAGAAGTACTTCTTTTCTCCCATATTTTCAACTTTGGTTTCCACACAAACTTAAGGGAAAATTATGTATAAGTTAATTCTCTTGCTTCAGAACAAGTTTTATTTGTCTCAAACCAACTTAAAAATATCGATTCCCTTACGGTGGGTCTACTGGCAACATCATCAATTGGATCATCATCAGAGAATATGACATGTTGTTCATTTGGAAGATGAAATGATAGTCTTTCCACCGAAGGTTGTCTATAGTGAGATAGGAAACTTGAATATTCTCCAAGCAGCTTCACAAGGTGATATGTATCGACAATCATAGAACATATTAATTTCATCAACAACTGATGAACCCTCCTCTTGCACACTTCTAGAAAAAACAGCAGTGGCACGATTATTTCCTTTGTTAACATATTTAAATAAGTATTTAATTGATCTCGATTGATTGTACCACTCCACATTGATGTGAGCACCATATTTCAATAATAAGAAACGATTGTGCGGCACCACATACCTATTGTCCAAGTCAATACCATCCTTCTTGATAGTTCTTCCATTATCACTTCTCCTATAAATAGGATAGCCATCTTCATCAATTGTGATTAATTCAATAAACTTAATTGAAAAGTGCTTTGCACATCTCCCATTCGGCATGCAAGGAGAAGATTTTCCAGCAGAACAACATGGGCCATGCATCATAAAACTTTTCATGGCCTTATAATAATGCGGATCAACTGTTTTATCTGATATTTCTGCTGTTATTATTTTATCAATATCACCAGCAGTTGGATATTTATTATGCTCCTGAAGAAAGAGAAATATATAAGCATGAGGCAACCCTCACTTTTTGAGCTCAATTGTATAAATTACTGCACGAAGAAGCAAACCGTTGCTTGATAATTTTCCCACATCTTCATCAACCTCTACAATGGTTGCTCCATCCTCGTCTCTAGTTCTCTTGGCATGGGTCTTTTTAGGAGAGATCATCTCATTATCAGCCATAGAATCCTACAAAAGTAAAACAGTTAAGGTTGATACAATCAAAAGTAGAAAATCAATTACCATTGTCAATGTATGATGAGATGCTCTTTAATGAAACTATAAATTAACCACCTTGTCTCTCGTATCTCCACTTGTGACTTGTTCATTATTAAAATCTGGATCCTAAATTGATATCATAGTTGAAAGGTTAACTCAATAATAATAAGTTTTAGCATTGAACTCACAATTCAATATATATTATGAGGAATTTGAGTAAAGATCACATATAGTAAAGATATCTGCTTCTGAAGACGTACTATATTTTTGTATAAGGTCCTCATTATCGCTGACCATAACGACAGTATAAACTTCATCATTCTCCTCAGTGTTGGAAGGTTTAACAGTCACTTTAAACATGATTTTTTTAATCCAAAATAGCATCAATCTCCAATGGATGAGAACACTCATAAGCAGTACCAGAAGTCTAAACCAATATTAGTATTAGAAGTGCTAAAAAATATGAAACAATGGAAATAAAATAACATACCTTTACTAAACCTTCTTTCAAGGTATCAACAGACTTTCCTATGAGTTTTGTTGCCTCACGATCCCAAAGCAACAAAGAAATAGAGCCAGTGCCATCAATTACACAAACTTGAAGCTTGTATCTGAAAGCCTTTTTAAGTTAAAAACTTCTTTTAGCTTAAATTTATGTTCTAATAATCTTTAATTAAGTAGAGACTATGGTCAAACCTTTTCAGAGCAGAATGATCAACACGTTCACATTTCTTCTAGTAAAACTTATTTCCAATTTTATCAACTTTCTTCGATCATTTTTTGCACCCTGCATATGATCATCCCCTTTAAGTTCTAGATTTATCATAGTAGCAACAATCCAGATTTGCCCTTCTTGTAAAAAAAGGAATCCAACACGTATATTACGTATAACTAACACATTCATGTGGTAGTATATCTGGTTATAATTATCATGTAAAATTTATTGCCAACTGATCCAGTTGTAATCGGGCGACTCTGAGCATTTTTCGATTGTAATGGGGTTACTCCAAGGTTCTGCGCTCAGTCCGTTCTTATTCGCCCTGGTGATGGACGCGTTAACACACCATATTCAAGGGGATGTGCCATGGTGCATGCTATTCGCCGATGACATAGTTCTGATTGATGAGTCGCGAGCCGGTATTAACGAGAGGCTGGAGGTTTGGAGACAGGCTCTTGAGTCTAAGGGTTTCAAGCTGAGCAGGACAAAGACGGAATACCTGGAGTGTAAGTTCAGCGCTGAGCCAGGGGAAGAGGGTGTGGATGTGAGGCTTGATTCGCAGGTCATCCCGAGTAGAGGCAGCTTCAAGTACCTTGGTTCGGTTATCCAGGGGGAGGGGAGATCGACGAGGATGTCACACACCGTATTGGGGTAGGATGGATGAAGTGGAGGTTAGCATCTGGAGTCCTGTGTGACAAGAGAGTGCCACCGATACTCAAAGGTAAGTTTTATAAAGCGGTGGTTAGACCGGCCATGATGTATGGGGCTGAGTGTTGGCCCGTTAAGAACTCACATATCCAGAAGATGAAAGTAGCAGAAATGAGGATGTTGCGGTGGATGTGCGGGCACACTAGGATAGATAAGATTAGGAATGATGATATCCGGGAGAAGGTGCATGTGGCTCCCATTGATAACAAGATGCGGGAAGCGAGACTTAGATGGTTCGGACATGTTTAGAGGAGAAGCCCAGATGCTCCGGTACGGAGGTGTGTGCAGCTGGTTGTGGATGGCACGAGAAGAGGTAGAGGGCGGCCTAAGAAGTATTGGGGAGAGGTGATCAGACAGGATATGACGAGGCTCCAGATTTTCGAGGACATGACACTTGATAGGAAAATGTGGAGGTCGAGTATCAGAGTTGTAGGTTAGGAGGTAGTTGAGTCGTGCCTTACTTCGTACCATTGTGGGACTAGCCATGTAGGGTTTTTGTCTAAGATAGCTAGTGGCAATGTTGTGGCTTACTATTTCGCTTTTCAGTGCATGTCCTATTTACTAGCTATCGCTTTTGCTTTGCATCTTTCTTCTAGATTTCATGGTGTTCCTATTTTTCTTATGATTGTTGTGGTGATACTAATATTTACTAATATTGTCTCCCTTTGCTTTGCATCTTTCTTCTGGATTTCATGGTGTTCCTATTTATCCTATGATTGTTGTTGTGATACTAATATTGTCTCTTTTTTGTCATTTCGTCTTTTTTTTTTTTTTAACCGAGGGTTTTTCGGAAACAGCCTCTCTACTACTTCGGGGTAGGGGTAAGGTCTGCGTACATATTACCCTCCCCATACCCCATTAGTGAGATTTTACTGGGTTGTTGTTAATGTTGATCCAGTTGTGGATATTTATAGTTGTATGTCTGTCAGGTTTTTAAGATGACAAATTTATATTTGTTAGTCATGGTTTATCTAAAGAACATTTTACTTACCTACAAGCAATCAATTAATTCTCCAATGCCTTTAACTTCTACAATTCCAGCAGCCAATTCTTCAGAAATAGAATAACTACATTGAGAAATTGTTTGACTAATACTCTTAGAGTTAACTTCACGCCCACTTCTAATATGCATTTATCCAATTTTGTATTAGTTCTAAATATGCTAAAAATATTATGTAGTACCTATATAAATTTAATATTGTATATAAAAACCTGGATATGAATTCAGCAACTTGTGAAAGATCAATCCAAAGCTTTGAGGAATGCCAAGTATTACGCACAAAATATTTGTCTAAATATAAAATAAACTTCATTTTAAAAACACACACACACACAAATAGAAGTCAAATTCAAATATTACAATCTGAATACCTTAAAATCTGTGAGCTTTTATTAGCTGCATAACCACTATGACAGGTTGATTAGGTGATCCATCCAAGTGGGGCAAGATTTCATCTACAATTCCCCCAAAATGTTGCTGAAATATTGTTCCTCCTATATGTAAAACACATATTAATAATGAGAAAATAATAGTAATGGAATCTATAACTAATTCAATTCATAGTTGCAGTCGTACTCATGATCCTTACGAATAAGTTGATAAAATATTCAACAAAAAAATAACGAAAGATAAAACAATTACCGAATATTTCATTCTCATCAACCTCAAGTTGATTTGTGAGATTTTAATAAGGTCTAAAGTTGAAGATATTCAAACTAAATTATGGATCATTAATTTTATCCACACTCGTCCTATAAGAAAACGTCAGTTTTAATTTATACTTGTTGGTCTTAATTTTCATATTGTTTGGTCCAACCACAAAGTTCTTCATAATATACAATCCCATTTCATATATTTTTGTTTTGAAAATACGCATAACTGATCTTCCAATAGTTGCATGAATTTGATCTCCCTAAAACAAAAAATTTGAAAAGAAATTTAAGTTATTAAGGCGCATAACTTGAAGAAAATACATCACAACTCGAAAGACAGGAAAAAATAATAGCAGGTAAAAGAGTATGCACCTTTTTATCTTGAATAATTAATTCAATTGAGTTAGGATTTTCTGGTTTTTCGCGGTCTGGAACGTGCCATAATCTAACAACACGAACCTTCAAATTCCAACTCATTTTGGATATTGATATTTTGCTAATACAGTTATAGTTTGGAGTCATATTTTGCAGTATGTCAAATTGAATAAATCACAATTTGTTTGTGCGGAAGCTAAACCCTAAGCAATGTAGAGAAGCCAAACCTAAGCAAAAGTTGTTGAAATAAAGATTTCTAAGGAAAGACTACAAAAGGAGTCGGAACCTTAGTTATTTGAAAACCTAATTTTTATAAAAGGTATGTGTATATGTCAAAATGAATATTTTGATTGTTTCCTTGTAAAAAAAGATACCTACAGTAATGTATATTGTACACAAGTAAGGTCAGATACAAAGCTCGTACTAAATAAAGAATTATTATTTCAACTTAAAATCAATGTGTAAGATACAAAACGAAAATTTAATTGATTCTTTCTCAAAAAAGGATACCAAGCATAACTGAATTATACACGAAAAATTAATTAAAGATACCTACAGTAATGTATATTGTACCCAAATAAGGCCAGATACAAAGCTTGATCAATTAAATAAAGAATTATTATTTCAACTTAAAATCAATATGTAAGATACAAAAAGAAAATTAATTGATTCTTTCTCAAAAAAGAATTCCTACCAGTACTGTATATTGTACCCAAATAAGGTCAAATACAAAGCTTGATCAATTAAAGAATGCTTCATCAATCTTTAATTGATTAGTGAACAGACGTCCCTACCATAATTATACAAAAAAGGTTAACTAAATTATACTATTTTATGTTATTTATTTTCCAAATTAAAATCTATATTTAATAATATAATATAGATTCTAATTAGTCAACAAACGTCAAATATATTTTCTATCATAATTAAAATATAATTCTTATTGAACTACTACTTCCATTAATTATGTTTGCATTTATAATTCAAATTATTAGTGTTTTCTTAAAATTGTCAAGTGGCTTCTTTTTAGCTTGCAACTTGACTTAACCACATGATTCACTACCCATCTTTTAATATAATATAGAAGATTGTTTGTTTCATCAGTTCAACAAAATCGCGATTACTTTTGTTAGAACTATATCAGCTAGCACATGTAATAATTCGGCCCCATAGGTAACTTATGTGCTCTATATAGCACCTCCATTTGTAATGACCTTGATTAAGTCATAATATTATTCCTTTCATGTTTTAACCAAAAAAAAAAGAAGAGATTTTTATATGCCCAATCCTTTATTTAATATTATTTTTCATTAATAATATTATTCTTCATTTATTCCATTAATGGCAATTTCTTTTACAATTCTAGCATACTTTAAATATTTTAACTGACCCTCAAATTAATGAGTCAGTTTTATCCTAATAATATTGATATCCTTTCTCTCTCATCATTATTGTAAAACTTTCTAATTTTAACTCCTTTGAAATGGCAACCCCCCCTCCCTTTGTGGTTGCCACCTACCATCTCCATTCTTACATATCAGAAATAAATTTAAATATTTTTGCTTATTTTTATACAAGTGTATATATACATATAAATTGTTCATAATGTATATACGACAAATATACCTTATATATTTTCAACTAAAATATGCATACATTTTTTTGTTTATATCTTGTATATTAATAATGTGCTTAGCTGGAAAAGATTTTATGGGATGTTCATGGTATGTTTAAGATATAAAATATTTATGCTAGAAATATACCATAAATATGAAAATCTTCAAGAAAAAACCTATGCATATATTTAGTATATTTGTAGAATATTTACGGTATAAAACTTAATTACTCTAAATATACACCCTATATATTTAATATATTTGTGTAATATTTACAATGTCAAAATTAATATACTTATTATATATCATTAAGATTTAAATATACAAACATGAAAGAAATCATAAACCAAAAATTATAAAATTAGTCAAATACATGTTAAATAATATATGTATTATCTAAAAAGATAAAAAGGAATGGAATCGATAGGGTTGGGGATTAAGGAAGTTTAGGAGATAAATAAGGGACAAATCCTTATGTTACAAAGGTGAGAGATCTTAGGCATATTGTTGGGGTTTCGATTTTGGTGAGGTTATGCTATAGAAAAAATATTTTTGTTGCTACATATATTGAGTTTGCTGCAACCAAGATGTATTATGTTTTTTAATATTGCTTAGTTATGCAAAGAGCCCAAAAAAAAAAAACATTTTTCACGAGCTAAGCCCATTGTAAGATGTTGGTCTTTGTTTGAAGAAGCCCTGTTCCTACGAAACATCGAGAATTCGAAATGAACGAAGACATTCTTGTTTTTGGTAGCCTCTTTGTCTTAAAGTAACGAAGACACCATAATAAATAAATAAAAGACAACAAAAGAGGATTACTAAGTGATAAGCACCCTAGAAAAAAGGATGAAAGAAAAGATAACGAGTTATTCAATTGCATTTAACTTCTGAAAAAGGACAGAAGACCTGCAAGTCTGCAACCCCGATTGAAATGGTCTTCTTTACACTATCATATTGATTAAAATTTTCAGGACCTACGATATATAACACACGGCCGAAGAACTAGTTACATGGACTAGATTATACATACTATAAGCTAAGTGTGCTAAAAATTTCCAGAAGACAGTTTTTTAAAAATTACATCAATATAATTCAAATAAACTAGCAATGGCAATAATAATAATAAGGGGTCGTATGGTATGAATTATTAGGAAAAATAATACATTTATTAACTTTGGTATTATTAATTTCTCATTTGGTACAATAGTATTTTTTCATTTATGTATAAGTAATACGCACATGCATTAGTTATACACCTTATTCGGTACTATTCTTATATATAGCAAACTATGACATTGGAAATACCATGATTTTTAATACATGGATAAGCATGTATGAGAATTTCAAAACCTTTTCCAAATCATTTTCAAAGAATATGAAGTGTATTTTTGTAAATAAATAACCAAACGATAAGAAATAATTATAATATAATTAATTTCAACATTACTAATTCATAACTAATTCCGCATAACTCAATATAATTCTTACCCACGCTACCAAACGACCTACAACAACATTAACACAATAAAGACGTGTTTAGAACTAGGAGATTCTTAAAACAAAATAGTCGCGCAAAATTTCATAAAAAATAAAACTATTACCAAAAGGAAAAAAAACACATATCCAACAAAAAATGGGATCAGCCATCGGTAATTATAATATTTTCTTGTTTAGGCAAAAAGAATAAAATCCAGTAAAATTAAGCTTAACAAAAATAATTAAATCATTTTTACGAATTCCTCAAAATCGATCCTGCCATCGCCATCTTCATCAAAAGCCAAGATCATCTTTCTGCAATTTTCCAATTCTGCAGCTTGCTTTAATCCAAGAGCAAACAGCACTCTCTGCAATTCCCTTTCATCAATAAAACCATCTTTGTTCTGATCAAATACATCAAAAGCTTCTCCTAAATCCTGCATATTATTATATTCTTCTTCTTCTTCTTCTTCTCCAAACAAGTCATATATATTGTCTAAATCAAACCTCTCCTGTAGTTTTTCACCTTCAGGGTGGCAAAAAATTCCCAATTTAGCCATTATAATCTCTACCTCTTCTCTGCATAAGCTTCCATCGACTAACATATAAGGGGTTGTTTTCTTGTTTTTTTCCAGGTGGTCTGATGGACCAACTTTGGTGGATTTTTTAGAATTTTGTGTTTGGGACAAAAAGTTGATAAATTTTCTTCCCCAATCAAAGATTATGTACAACAAGAAGAAACCAACTAAGCCATGAATTAGCAAAGGCACAGGAACGGTAGTTAAAGGTAACTTCTTGAATGTAAAACGATTGAGATAGGTAGGAGCTGCCATTGGCTATATTGCCTAATGGAGCTTCTCTGTGATTGAGAATGGAGAAAATTACAAAATTTTCTCCTTTCTCCTTGTTGTATAAGGGATATGTTAAGGCATGCAGATTGAAAAAAACAGAGGAAAGAGATGGTCTTTTTTGTTTAGGTTTTGCGAGAAGAGCGGAGAGGAATGGTAGGGAATAATGTTTATGTGTAAGTATATATAACGAAAGTTTTTTTTTTTTTTTTTGCTTTATTATTCCGAAAACCTAAGTCACCATTGATTAGAAAGTTGATGAATTTTGCAGTTTTAGTCCCTTAAATATCAATAAATAGTTAAACACGTTTAACTTTCAATTTATGAGAATATGTAGTTTGATTCTTTTCCGCTTTTGAATATTTACGAGTTTAATGAATTATTTTAATTATTATATTATTTAATTATTCATGTGTTATGTTACGTCATATTTAAGAATAATATGGTAATATAATTTTAATTTAGCATAATTCTTATACTCTTTATGTTTCAATTTATTTGGCACCATTTGACTATGCACAAAGTCTAAGAAAGCAAGAAGATTTTTAAAACATATATGGTATTAAACATATTATAATATTATAACATCTGTGTAGTTATAAGACTTTTCAAAACTTATAGTCTTAAACATTCGATAACATTTGTCTGATTATAAAAAAAATTCACTAAAGAAATAATGCTATTATGTTTAAAACGGAAATAGTGTCAACAACGTGAAACGAAGACAATATAACACATTTTAATAAATTTAAAACTTAACTGTACCATATAAGGATTAAAATTAAAATTGATCAATAATTTGAGTGACGAATAGTGTTATTATCCCTCATTTGAATGAAAGTTGAAAAGGGAGGATTGAGGAATGTGCTTGTCGGGTTCCGTTGATTTCAGTCATGGGTTAGAACTTAAAATAATATTAGGTTATTGCCCCATGTGTCGAAGAATGCGAAAGTCAGTGGGTATTCTTGTTGGAGTCGTTTGCCTTTGGCCTCTGGACGGGAATTTGGTGGCCTTCTTTTGTTTTTTTTGTCTTTTTATGATTTGATTTGACCGTTTTAATTAGTGCTGCTGCTACTACTACTACCAGTATTTGACTATTTATGAGAAAAGAAGTAGAAGGAAGTTGCTCTGCTGATTGTGATAGTGCAGTTTGATGTCATCTTTTCTTCTTAATGCGTTGCTTTTTATGCAGTGAAGGGTGGATTGAAATGTCTTAATTAGTATTCTGCTGCATTTTCTATACTTCTGCTTAGAAAAAATGGGTATGGGTAATATAATAAATCTGGAATATGTGTTTTATTATTACTGATATGAGTAATATCTATACATAGATATATTATCACCTCAATTTATCATTTAACATGATAATATAATGTGATTTGATATAAATACTGGTGTCGGAATTTTTTTTTCCCCACACAATTTCTTAGTCCTTGACTTCAAAGTTGAAACCTTTGGTACTTGAAACCCCTAATCAGGTTGGCATGAATTTCTAGTTTACTAAGTAGTTCAACGTGAAAAATCTGTCCGTAAAATTATACGCCATCTATTACACTTTATGTGACCCTTTTACTCTATGGGGGATGAATTTGAACTTTGTATTTCGAAAAAAATTCACAAAACTAAACCGAAAGAGTATTTCTCAATACTTGGTAAGCAAGTATCACTTTTCAAAACCAAGAACAGAAATCGATACTTAAAATAAATTTCACGAACTTAATTTTGTTGAGAATCCGATACCTTGTTCTTTTTTAAATAAATAAATAAAAGTTACATATATTAAACTAAATTAAAATGTAATAAAATAATAATATTTTATAATTCATACTTAAAAGTATTTAAAGAACATTTGAAGACATATTTAATCAAATAGAAAAATATTTTACTCTCTAAATGATATTAAGAGTAAATTGGGTGACCGTTCAACTTTGTGTTCATTACGCAAAAGTCATTTTTCTTCTTTTTGTTACATAAAAATCATTCAACTTTGTGTTCATTACCTAAAAGTCACTTTTCTTTCTTTTGTTACACAAAAATTATTTTACTTTGCTCTATTTATCACAAAAGTCACATTGACCAGATTTTATAATACTTATACTTGAAAAGTCTATTATGTTATTATATAAATCTTCATATTTATATAATACCTTCTATATTATATACTATATAATATATTTTTACCTAGGTATTTTACTTATAATTAAAATAACTTTAAATTATTTTATTTATTATTTTTATAATATATCCATTCGTTTAATTTTTTTATGGCACTCAATTTGTTTAATCATATTCAAACATGAACATATTTTAAATATAAAAATAATTAAAAAAATTATTATTTTTTAATATTTATTTTAAATAATAAAAATATATTTGTTTAACAAATGATAGTTTTTTATAGTCAATAATTATTTTTTTAAAAAAAATTAGAAAATATTTGTGTTTAATATTAATTTTTTTAAAGCTTTATTTATTAATATTATTTATTTGAAAGTATTAATCTGATGTGTCATTTTGCTAAATATGGGTATTTTATTTATTAAATTAATGGGCATGGCTTGGCTGATAAATCAATGAGCTTTTATTTTTTAATTTTTATTAAACATATTTCATTAAGCATGATTAAGAACTTGAACTTGAAATTTGTTCGCGGTAATATTACTGACAAATTTAATAATGCTACTTATATATCTTGAAAATTAATATTAAGAAAAAATTAAATGTACGAATATATTATAAAAATAATAAATAAAATAATATTAAGTTATTTTAATTATAAGTAAAATACATGGGTAAAAGTATATTATATAGCATATAATATAGAAGGTATTACATAATGGGAGGATTTATAATGTCAAGGACATAATAGACTTTTTAGGTGAAATGTTTGTAAAATCTGGTCAAAGTGATTATTGTGATAACTAGAGCATAGTAAAATGATTTTTGTGTAACAAAAGAAAGAAAAATGACTTTTAAGTAATGAACACAAAGTTGAATGACTTTTACGTAACAAAAAAAAGAAAAATGACTTTTGGATAATGAACACAAAATTGAATGACCACCCATAAAATTTACTCCGATATTAATCCGATAGAGTAGATTTCTTTTTTGTTTTTTTGGAACTAAAGGTGGGCTAATTTTCTTCAGAAATTCAATGTTCCTTCAGCTACTTCAGATTGACCAACCACAGTATGGACACACGCAGGTGTATATTGCCGATTCCGAGGTCCAATTTGGGCAGCTATTACACTTTTTCTTTTGAAATCTTTCTTCTGCATTTTCATCTTCTCTGATTTAAGAAAGAATTGACAAGTTGCAGCTATTTACAACAAGAAATCAGAACCGCTTAGTTTGTTACTATAATGGAGAAATTGTTATAAAATAAAGACGTAAAGTAAAGAAATCGAAAACAAGTATAAAGAGAGATTGATATATTATTCAAATTCAAACTAATGTACATAATAAACTGAATTTTCCTCTATTTATAGAAGAAAGGAAGTTGTTGTTTAAGCTGCTACTGCAAGCTGTTGTGTAAGCTGCTTGTAAGTTGTTGTATAAGCTGCTTGTAAGTTGTTACTGTACCAGATATAGATAATCTTCTACCAGAGATAATATTTATCCATAACGGAGTACCGAAATGATAAACTTCTTCAGGAGGTTTATTTCCAATAAAGTACTAAATAGATAAATATATTTACGGTGGAGTCCCATATGGATAAGCTTATTCAGGAAATTTATTTACAACGGAGTACTAAATGAATACTCATAATATAATATATTTATAACACTCCCCCCCTGGATATTCATTAAAAGATATTGTGCCTCGTTAAAACCTTACTAGAAAAAATCCGATGGAAAAAATCCTAGTGAAGGAAAAAGAGTACACATATTTAGCAATACGCAATTCTAGTTGCCTCATTAAAAATCTTATAAGAAAAACCCCATGAGAAAAACCTTAGTAAGGAAAAAAGAGTACAACGCGTATTTCACTCCCCCTGATGAAAACCTTGTTCCAAATATTTGAGTCTCCGCATTTCAATCTTGTATACCATCTTCTCAAAAGTTGAAGTTGGCAAAGTGAACAAATCTGATGAATTGTCACTTGAACGGATTTGTTGCACATCGATGTCACCATTTTTCTAAAGATCATGTGTGTAGAATAATTTTGGTGAAATGTGCTTCGTTCTATCTCCTTTTATAAATCACCCATTTAATTGGGTTATGCATGTAACATTATCTTCATATAATATTGTGGGGTTTTTATCACATTCTAACCCATATTTTTTTTTCTGAATAAAATGAATCACAGATCTCAACCATACGCATTCCCTACTTGCTTCATAAATAACTATTATCTCAGTATGAAGAAGTAGCAATAATAGATTGTTTTGTGAAGCGCCATGATATGACAATACCTCCAGATGTAAGTACATACCCAATTTGAGAACGAACTTTATGGGGATCGGATAAATAACATGCATCTGTACAACCAATATGATCTGCACCACCTTTGTTAGCATTAGCAAGATACATAAGTGCACCAATTGCACTGAGATAGAGTATTTCAGGACCAAGGAGTTCCTCATCCTCTTCTAGAGGTCGGAACGTATCCTTATTCACTTCATGTGATTGAACACCCATTTGGTGTACTTAATGGGTATGCTTTGTTCATGTAAAAGCGTTTTAAGACATTTTCTGTATAGACAGATTGATGGATAAAGATCCCGTCTGCTAAATATTCAATTTGCAGACTAAGACAAAAAATTTCCCTTTGGAGCTCTTCTGAAGTTCCTATGATATTTATGCTATTAACATAAACAATAAGTATAACAAACTATGATGTTGTTTTCTTTGTAAAAATGCATGAACAAATGCGATCATTTACATAACCTTCATTCATCAATTCAGTGAGGCGATTATATCACATGCGCCCAAATTGATTTAAACCGTACAAAGATCTTTGTAATCTGATTGAATATATTTCACGATGCTTTGAACTATATGCTTTAGGAATTTTAAATCCTTCAGGGATCTTCATATAGACTTAATCAAATGAGTCATATAGGTTATGACTTGCATTTATATGGCATGACATCTTCAGGTGTCTGGACTACAAGTCCGATCCTCATAATCTTTTACAGTATTGTGAACTATATGGTATCAAATATATCGTCGACGATCGTTTTGTATTGGTTTGCAAGTGGCATAACTTGTTGAGATCTCATTACTTCCTTTATTTTCAGGTACCTAAACTTCTTTTGTAGTTTCATGAAATATTATGTCGTGGGCTCTTCTAGAGTTCATTTCCTCCTCATTATGATCATTATGATCATTTGCTCTTATCCTTTTTCAAGGATTGTTACCTTGGGAACCGATTGGTTTACTACGCTTCATGCGTACAGTAAACTTTATCCTTCAGGGACTTTAATTTTAATAGGAGCATTTGCAGCTGAAATATGATATTTAATTTTGGATCAGCAAATGCTTCTGATGGTTGACTTGAATTATCTTCTAAGTGAGGGTCATATTAATGATAATTTGATTCATATAGCATATTTTCTAACTGTTTATTCCATCCCCAAAATGTTAGAAAAACTAACACATATCCCTAATCTTCTTTGGGAAACCTATCTTTGTGCATTGTGATAGAGAAATTAATCATATACCACACATCAAAAGTTATTAGATAGTAAAAATATTTGGTTTCTGATCCTAAACTAATTGTAAGGGGAAGACTTATCATATTTTGTTGGTCTGATGTATACAAGTGTTGTTGTATGTAATTTAAAAAATCTTAGACCAAAACATGAGGCTTTGTTCTCATAAGCAATAGTTTAGCCATTAATATGGGGTATTCAATGCTAAACTAGCTTGAATATAACCAGTATCATCAAGAAAAACTATCTTGATTTCATAATCTGAAAATTATGCTCTTACTTGAGAAAGGCAATTTCAAATGGCAAACTGCAGGTTGACAATAAACACACATGTAACCATCTCACATATGCATATATAAATGGTTCACATGATAGGTAAATGGGCCGATATTCACCTTTTATATATTTCAGAATATAGGGATTTTAGTCCCAACTTTAGCTGGTATAATCAATTTATTATGAGAACAAGCAACACAAGATAATTCTTGAAGAATCTTCTAGTTCTTCAGTATATGCTTATCTGAATTCTCAAATACCTCATTATAAATGGCAAATGAAAACTTCAAGTTTATCATGGCATGTGCTATTTCTAAGTAAACTTTTGATTTACTATGGCATATACTTGTGCATCAATAAATTTCTGATTTACTGTGGCTACTTTTGTATCAGTAAATTTCTGGTTTACAGTAGCAACTTTTGCCTCAGTAAAACTTCTGGTTTACTGTGACTGTTTTGCATTAGTAAGCTTCTAGTTTATTGTGATACATGATATAGTACAAATTAAAGAATAAGACGGGTCACTTCTCACATACATATTATTTTACCCCCTATGATTGTGAAAACATGAAGATTTTCAATCTTTCAGTCATTTGTAATCTCAATATGATAGTCATTTATTAGTAAACTTCAGGTTTACTACAACATATATTTTGACCATAATCATATAACATGAATAACATATTTTTATATAAGCTCTTCGGGAGCCTTCAATTTATTGTCCACAATCAAATATTATTCAGACACTACTTGTGTCATGTGTCTTCTAGACAAATAGTTGGCTCTTCAGGAGTTTTTGATACATTTTATACTATCAAATATTGTTTAAACACTTTTGGTATCATGAGAGAAAATTATAATCAAATGAATAATATAAAGACAATTCTAAATTTATAAATGACAAAAAGTAAGAATTTATATATTTCTACCACTAACTTTGTGACAAATATATCCTTCAAGGAGAATTACCACTAACATCTGAATATTATCAATGCGGCAACCACATAGTCATTGCATCCTTTAAGGAAAGATACACGTGTTGTTATTTCCTTCGGGGAACTCAATAACTAACCATAATATATTAATGTGGTTGTACTAGAAAGCATTCTACAAGAATACATTTGTAACGACCCGACTTGTCGTTTTACGAATTTAAGCTCCGTATGGCGGCATAAGGCCCTGAGAAGCTTCTTATTATGTGTATTGACTTGCGTGCATGGTTGAATTCAGTTACCGGATGATTTGGAGTGATTTGAGACACTTGATCCCCAAAACGGAAGCTTAAGTCTTAGAATTTTTACCGTAGTCGGAACTGTATGAAAACGACTTCGGAATGAAATTTTGATGATGCCAATAGCTCCGTATGGTGATTATGGACTTAGGAGCGTGTTCGAAAAATTATTTGGAGGTCTGTAGAGGAATTTGGTTGGAAATGGTGAAAGATGAATTTTTGGAAAGTTTGACCGGGAGGTTGACCTTTTGATATCGGGGCCGAAATCCGATTCTGAAAATTGGAATAGCTTCGTTATGTCAATTATGACTTGTGTGCAAAATTTGAAGTCATTCCAGATTGATTTGATGTGTTTCGGCACAAGATATAAAATTTGAAATTTCAAAGTTCATTAGGCTTGAATTGGGGTATGATTCGTGGCTTTGATGTTGTTTGATGTGATTTGAGGCCTCGAGCAGGTTCGTGTTATGTATTGGGACTGGTTGGTACAATTGGACGGGGTCCTCGGGGCCTCGGGTTTGATTAGGGGTGGTTCCGGACCAAGTTTGGGTGTTTTGATGCTGCTGGTTGCTGGTTCTGGTGTTGTTCTTCATGTTTGCGAGGAGCCTCTCGCATTCGCGAAGAAGGATTTTGCTATTGGGACTTTGTTCTTCGCGTTCGTGAAGAAGGAACTTTTATTGTTCGTCGTCTGACTTTAGAGGCTCATATCTCGCAATCTATAAAGAATTTGGAGATGATCCAAATATTAAAGTTGTAGCCCTTTGTGTCTAATTTTCATAAAGATAGACCATTTGTCATTTGGAGTTGTGTACAAAAAGTTATGGTAGATATACTATAGGCTGTCCGGGAAGAGTTTGGAAATCTCTGTTGCACAGGGCTAACATTGAAAGCTTATATCTCGTAATATATAAGGAATTGGGAGATGAGTATGAAAGTTATAATCCTTGGAGTCTAGTGTTCAGAAAGTCAAACCATTCATCATTTGGAGTTTTGTACAAAAAGGTATGACCATTATAATAGAGGCTGTCTGAGAAGAGTTTGAAAATGACTTTTGAAGAATTTGTTCATCGCGAAGAACAAACCCGTGGCAGTAGAATAAAGTCCAAATTCGTGTCATTCTTCCATTTTTGGACCAAGGAAGCTCGGGTGAGGCGATTGTTCGAGAGTGTTTCAAGGAAAACATTGGGGGTAAGAATTTCTAACTTGATTTTGGTTAAATTACATGAATTTATTGTTATTTTTATCACTAAATTAGTGAATCGGGTTGAAAAATTTAGAAAACCCTCTTGGTTTAAATTTAAGATTTTGAGGTCGATTTGATATTGGAATTCGATAAAATTGATATGGTTGAACTCGTATCGGAATGGGTGTTCGG
This sequence comes from Nicotiana tabacum, assembly GCF_000715075.1. Taxonomy (NCBI): domain Eukaryota; kingdom Viridiplantae; phylum Streptophyta; class Magnoliopsida; order Solanales; family Solanaceae; genus Nicotiana; species Nicotiana tabacum. Next base: position 63,443,618 of record NC_134096.1, read on the forward strand.
ATTTTATAAAAATTATGTCGGGTTCAAAGAGGCGGGTCCCGTGTTGACTTTTATTGACTTTTTGGAATAAAATTTTAAGTCGACGTATTATTATCCGAAATTATTTTTGATGAATTTTAATAAAGTTGTACATTTAATTTGGATAGATTTGAGTTGTCCAGAGTTCAATTCAAGCAAGAAGGCTATTTTGGAATATCGGCCAAACTTCAAAAAGGTAAGTGTCTTGCCTAACGTCGAGTGGGGGAATTACCCCTTAGGCATCGAGTCTTATGTGCCATTTGTGAAATGTGAAAAGCCATGTACACGAGGTGACGAGTATATACTCGGGCTTGTATGTGCAAAATATATTGGGTTTAAGTCTTAGGCATATTGTGTAGTAAATTGGATAATTGTTGGCATTTATTTAATCATCTATTTGCTATGCCTAAATCCTTGTTGGTTGAACTTATTTTTATATAACAATTTGATGTGATTGTTATTTGAATATTTATGCAATTCCGTGAGTTTGATGGTTTGATAATTCTGGGAATTTATTTTCATTTTGAATTTTTCCTATGCAAATAATTAATTAAGAAAGTTTAAGAAGAAGCGTTAATATAATTATCTAAATTTGGATTAATGAAGGCTTTGATTTATGCTGAATAATTTCTATCTCTGTTGATTATTTTTGTGGTGTTATACACATTGTGTGGAACATTCGGCTATTTGTTGTAAAAATTATTAATTTGGTTATATATTTGGAATTTGTTTGTGGCCATTGGGCAAATTGTGATATGAATTGATTTTGTTATGTTGTCGTGATAATTTTTCATATAAATTATTGTGTTGTGTGAGTTATTTTTTGAGGATATAAGAGTGGCATTTCCCTGTTGTTATTTTGAGGATATAAGGGTAGCATATTACTGCTGATATTATGTGGGTATAAGTGTGGCATTTTACTTTCATTGTATTTGTTGGAATATTGTCTGGGCGGAGCAATAAGGGTGGCTATAGGAGCGATAAGGGTGGCAATAGAAGCGATAATGGTGGATATTGATATTGTTTGGGCGGAGCGATAAGGGTGGCTATAGGAGCGATAAGGGTGGAAATAGAAGCGATAAGGGTGGCTATTGTCAGGGACGATATGTGATGATGTGGGGTTGTGGTGTTGATAATTTTCATGTGATGTTGTGATTTTCTTGTGTTTACTTTTATACCTTGTGTAATTTGTCTTGTTGTTGGTAAATTGATAAGCATTTGATTTATGTTGAAATCGAGAGCATGTGGCTATTGCCAGGCAGATTATAAATTGAAATGTGGGCACGAGGTGCCGTGAGTAAATAATGAGGATATTTGGCACGTGAATTGTCCGTGCAGTTATGATATGATATGTGGCACGAGGTGTTGCAATGAATTGATGATGATAATTAGCACGTGAATTATCCGTGCAGCTATGATATGATTATTTATGGGCACGGGGTGCCGTAAAAATATGAAAATGGGTTGAGACCCGTGTTTATGAAAAATATGAAAATGAGCTGAGATCCGTATTTTTTTTATGATTATGAAATGAGGTGTCACATGGTGACTTTTTATTTAAAAGAATTATATTCAAAATATTTATTTGGAAGGATTTTTAATCAAAAACAATTATATGAAAGAATTGTATTTGAAAGATATTTATTTGAGGAAATTATATTTGAAAAGAATTATTGAAAGAATTATATTTGAAAAATAATTATTTGAGAAAACTACTTTTGAAAGAGAGTTATTTGGCAGAATTATGTGTGAAGGATATTTATTTGAAAAACTTGAATTAATTGGGCGTACATGTATTTATTAATTGTTGAGTGATATTTATGGTATTCTTGTTGTCTTGCTGCGCATACCACTGATTGTTTTATCCTGCCCTTATTGCTATCTGTTTTCTAGTATTTTGTATATTATATTGCACAGGTTATTAGACTAGTGAGTGTCTTGACTGTACCTCGTCTCTACTCCATTGAGGTTAGTCTTGATACTTACTAGGTACTGACTGTGGTGTACTCATACTACACTTGTGCACATTTTTGTGCAGAGCCAGGTACTAGAAATATCGGACTTGATACCTCCGGTCAGCTCAAATCTATCCAAATTAATTGTATAACTTCATTAAAATTCATCGAAAATAATTCCGGATAATAATGCGTCGACTTAAAAATTTATTTCAAAAAGTCAACAAACGTCAACTCGGGGCCCGCCCATCGGAACCCGACATAATTTTTATGAAATCCAAACACCCATTCCGATACGAGTTCAACCATACCAATTTTATTAAATTCTGATAACAACTCGACCTCAAAATCTTAAATTTTCGTTTTTGGAAGATTTTATAAAAATCTTGATTTCTTCCATTTAAATCCGAATTAAATGATGAATATAATCATGGATTCATGAAATATAAACACTTTAGGATATAGAACACTTACCCCAACCAATCTTGTGAAACATTCTTCCAGAATCGCCCAAATCCGAGCTCCAAAATTCCAAAAACGAAAATAGCAAAATGACCAATTTTTGGTCCTTAACATTCTGCCTAGATTCGCACCTACGGTTACTGTTCACGCACATATGGTTATTGTTCACGCGCATGCGGGTACTGTTCACGCACATGCGAAAAAAATAGTAGCTGCCTAGAAATTCCAGCAGCTTTTCTTCAAGTTCGAATTGATCCGTTAACCTTCCGAAATCCACCCGAGGCCCTCGGAGCCTCAACCAAATATACCAACATGTCCCAAAATACAATACAAATTTAGTCGAGGCTTCAAACCACGTCAAACAATGCCGAAATTTCGAATCGCGCATCGAATCGAATTATAAGTTTTCAAATCTTCCAACTTCTATATTTTGCGCTGAAACGTATCAAATCAATCCGGAATGACTTCAAATTTTGCACACAAGTCATAATTGACTTAATGGAGCTATTCCCATTTACGAAATTGAAATCCGACCTCGTTATAAAAAATTCATCCTTCGGTCGGACTTTTCCAAAATCTTATATTTTTCAACTTTCGCCAATATGTGTCGAATTGTCCTACGGACTTCCAAATCCAAATCCAAACATACGTCTAAGTCCGAAATCATCATACAAAGCTATTTCCATCCTCGAAATTCTATTCTGGGGTCGTTTGCTCAAAAGTCAACTCTCCGGTGAACTCTTTCCATTGAAGCTTCTAAATAAGAATTGCTCTTTTAATTAAATTCCGAATCTTCAGTAAATCAAACTCGACCACACCCGCGGTCATAATACATTTTATGAAGCTTCTCGAGACCTTAAGCCACTGAACGGGGCATTAATTCTTAAAACGATAAGTTGGGTTGTTACACTAAGAGGGGAAGAATGTAACTCCCCAGAAATTTTTTGAAGTACTTCAACACTATCAAGAAAGTTGATGGGTGCATAGGCACGAGTTGCTACAGCCAGTTGAAACTAATAATGTGCGTTGAATAAAAATTGAACTTTCTGAAATGTTTGGAGTGTAACAAATTAGTCTTAAGGTTCACAAATATGGATAAAATAAATAATCTCAAAAGAGATGGTGTTGCCGAACTTACCTCCAATGCAGTAACGTGGGACCAACCGTGAGTATATGTGTAAAAGTAAAAATCATCAATTCGATAACCTCAGAATAATTATTAGCACGTTCGAGGACAAACGTTTGTTTAAGAGGTGGAGAATGTAACGACCCGACTTGTCGTTTTAAGAATTTAAGCCCCGTCTGGTGGCACAAGGCCCTGAGCAGCTTCTTATTATGTGTATTGACTTGCGTGCGTGGTTAAATTCAGTTACCGGATAATTTGGAGTGATTTGGGATACTTGGTCCCCAAAACGGAAGCTTAAGTCTTAGGATTTTTACCGTAGTCGAAACTGTGTGAAGACGACTCCAGAATGGAATTTTGATGATGTCAATAGCTCCGTATGGTGATTATAGACTAAGGAGCGTGCCCCAAAAATTATTTAGAGGTTTGTAGAGGAATTTGGCTGGAAATGGCGAAAGATGAATGTTTGGAAAGTTTGACCGGGGGTTGACTTTTTGATATCAGGGCCGAAATCCGATTCTTGAAATTGGAATAGTTTCGTTATGTCAATTATAACTTGTGTGCAAAATTTGAAGTCATTCCAAATTGATTTGATGTGTTTCGGCACAAGATATAAAATTTGAAATTTCAAAGTTCATTAGACTTGAATTGGGGTATGATTCGTGGATTTGATGTTGTTTGATATGATTTGAGTCCTCGAGCAGGTTCGTGTTATGTATTGGGACTGGTTGGTACAATTGGACGGGGTGCCGGGGGCCTCGGGTTTGATTCGGGGTGGTTCCGGACCAAGTTTGGATGTTTTGATGCTGCTGGTTGCTGGTTCTGGTGTTGTTCTTCGCGTTCGCGAGGAGCCTCTCACGTTCGCGAAGAAGGATTTTGCTGTTGGGACTTTGTTCTTCGTGTTCGCAACGAGGTTCTCGCGTTCGCGAAGAAGGAACTTTTGTTGTTTGTCGTCTGAGTTTAGAGGCTCATATCTCGCAATATATAAGGAATTTAGAGATGATCCAAATATTAAAGTTGTAGCCCTTTGTGTCTAGTTTTCAGAAAAGGAAACCATTTGTCATTTGAAGTTGTGTACAACAAGTTATGGTGGATACACTATAGGCTGTCCGGTAATAGTTTGGAAATATATGTTGCATAGGGCTAACTTTGGAAGCTTATATCTCGTAATCTATAATGAATTTGGAGATGAGTAACAAATAAAAGTTATAGCCATTGGAGTCTAGTTTTCAGAAAGTCAAACCATTCATAATATAGAGTTTTGTAAAAAAGGTTATGACCATTATACTAGAGGCTGTCTGAGAAGAGTTTGAAAATAACTCTTGAAGAATTTGTTCATCACGAACGCGAGGGGAGTCTCGCGAACGCGAAGAACAAATCCTGGGCAGCAGAATAAAGTCCAAATTTGTGTCATTCTTCCATTTTTGGAACAAGGAAGCTCGGGTGAGGTGAATTTTCGAGAGTGTTTCAAGGAAAACATTGGGGTAAGAATTTCTAACTTGATTTTGGCTAAATTACATGAATTTTTTGTTGTTTTTATCACTAAATTAGTGAATCGAGTTGAAAATTTTAGAAAACCCTATTGGTTTAAATTTAAGATTTAGAGGTCGATTTGTTATTGGAATTCGATAAAATTGGTATGGTTGAACTCGTATCGGAATTGGTGTTCGGATTTTATGAAAATTATGTCGGGTTCCGAGAGGCGGGTCCCGCGTTGACTTTTGTTGACTTTTTGGAATAAAAATTTAAGTCAACGTATTATTATCCGGAATTATTTCTGATAAATTTAAATAAAGTTGTACAAATAATTTGGATAGATTTGAGTTGTCCCGAGGTCAATTCAAGCAAGAAGGCTATTTTGGAATATCAGCCAAACTTAAAAAAGGTAAGTGTCTTGCCTAACCTCGAGTGGGGGAATTACCCCTTAGGTATCGAGTCTTATGTGCCGTTTGTGAAATGTGAAAATCCGTGTACGCGAGGTGACGAGTACGTACTCGGGCTTGTATGTGCAAAATATATTGGGTTTAAGTCTTAGGCATATTGTGTAGTAAATTGGATAATTGTTAGCATTTATTTAATAATATATTTGCCATGCCTAAATCCTTGTTGGTTGAACTTGTTTTTATATAACAATTTGATGTGATTGTTATTTGAATATTTATGCAATTCCGTGAGTTTGATGGTTTGATAATTCTGGGAATTTAATTTTATTTTGAATTTTTTCTATACAAATAATTAATTAAGCAAGTTTAAGAAGAAGCTTTAATATAATTATCTAAATTTAGATTAATGAAGGCTCTGATTTATGCTAAATAATTTCTATCTATGTTGATTATTTTTGTGGTGTTATACGCATTGTGTGGAGCCTTCGGCTATTTGTTGTGAAATTTATTGATTTGGTTATATCTTTGAAATTTGGTTGTGGCCATTGGGCAAATTGTGATATGAATTATTTTTGTTATGTTATCGTGATAATTTTCTGTATAAATTATTGTGTTGTGTGAGTTGTTATTTTGAGGATATAAGGGTGACATTTCACTGTTGTTATTTTGAGGATATAAGGGTAGCATTTCACTGTTGATATTATGTGGGTATAAGGGTGGCATTTCATTGTCGTTGTGTTTGTTGGAATATTGTCTGGGCGGAGCGATAAGGGTGGCTATAGGAGCGATAAGAGTGGCTGTTGATATTGTCTGGGCAGAGCGATAAGGGTGGCTATAGGAGTGATAAGGGTGGCAATAAGAGCGATAAAGGTGGCTATTGTCAGGGACGATATGTGATGATGTGGGGTTGTGGTGTTGATAATTTTCATGTGATGTTGTGATTTTCTTGTGTTTACTTTTATACCTTGTGTAATTTGTCTTTTTGTTGGTAAATTGATAACAATTTGATTTATGTTGAAATTGAGAGCATGTGGCTATTGCCAGGCGGATTATAAATTGAAATGTGGGCACGAGGTGTCGTGAGTAAATAATGAGGATATTTGGCACTTGAATTGTCCGTGCAGTTATGATATGAAATGTGGGCACGAGGTGATGTGATGAAATGATGATGATAATTGGCACGTGAATTGTCCGTGCAATTGTGATATGATTTAATTATGGGCACTAGGTGCCGTGGAAATATGAAAATGGGCTGAGACCCGTGTTTATGAAAAATATGAAAATGGGCTGAGACCCGTTTTGTTTTATGATTATGAAATGAGGTGTCACATGATGACTTTTTAATTGAAAGAATTATATTTAAAATATTTATTTGGAAGGATTTTTATTCAAAAACAATTATATGAAAGAATTGTATTTGAAAGATATTTATTTGAGGAAATTATATTTGAAAAGATTTATTGAAATAATTATATTTTAAAAATAATTATTTGAGAAAACTACATTTGAAAGAGATTTATTTGGAAGAATTATGTGTGAAGGATATTTATTTGAAAAACTTGAATTAATTGGGCGTACATGTATTTATTAATTATTGAGTGATATTTATGGTATTCTTGTTGTCTTGCTGCGCATACCACTGATTGTTTTATCCTGCCCTTATTGCTATCTGTTTCCTAGTATTTTGTATATTATATTGCACATGTTATTAGACTAGTGAGTGTCTTGACTGTACCTCGTCTCTACTCTATTGCGGTTAGTCTTAATACTTACTGGGTACTGACCGTGGTATACTCATACTACACTTTTGCACATTTTTGTGTAGAGCCAAGTATTGGAAATATCAGACTTGAGTAGAGTTAAAGAGGGATCTTAAGGATTCAAGGTAGAGCTGCTTGGTCGTCGCAGTCCCTTGGATATCTTTTCATTTCATTGTACTATTAATATGTAATCAAACCGTATTGTATATTCGGCCCTTGTGATCATTCTATGTATTCAGTTAGAGTTCGTGACTCAGTACTACCAGTCTTGGGAGGTTGTATATTCATATTTGTTCCGCTGTTAGTTTTGATTACTTATTTAATTCAAAAAAATGGCTTCAAAAATATAATGGAAATCGGCTTACCTAGTCTTAGAGACTAGGTTCCATCACGACGCCTGTGGTGGAATTTTGGGTCGTGACAGCATTTGCCTTAGAATGATACTTAATAAAATTATCCAAGATGTTTTACGTACAACGGGTACGTGCAACAATGATCTTTATGCCACAATAATAATATTTATATCCTCTTTTATTCTACCTCTTCAGGAGGTAAGTTGTGGTATTTACACCGCTTTATAATATTTTCCTGCTTCATGAGGAAATTTCAATTATGTTACTTCTTCAGGAGCAAATTTAAAATCCGAAATATTGAGTATATATTCTCTCAATCATATTAACTCTTCTGGCGGTGAATTGTAATATATTTACATCAAGAGCGCGTTCATATTTACGGCTTTATAAATATTATTACATTCATTTCAGGGAATGGATTAGTATTTATAAAAAATTCTCATCCTTCAGGAAATCGAACATAATTATCTGAACGCGCATTAATCACATCAAATTGTGATGCTTCAATTTTAAAATATTTGCTACTTCAGAAACATATCGAGGTATGAATATAATATAGATAATTTTCTCTAACTTATCTTCATTGTAACCATAGCAAGCCTAAATTATCACTTCTGGTGGTCATAAACATATAACACTTCTGATGGTTAACAAAATTTAGTTACAATGAGATATATGAAACATAGCCGCTTCTGGTGGCCGTACTCTGCTGGAGTTCAAGCGAACCATGAAGTTAAGTCATAACGAGACTTAGGAAATATTATCACTGTTGGTAATTATATATTTCTCATAAACTCTGCTGGAGTTTAGATGGATCTGACATTGTTATTCACTTTGTAATCTTTTATGGAGATGACAACATGATGAAAACAAGTATATAAAAAAAATAGTTGTTACATGCTAATACGTATACAGAGCACGTAACATACCAAGTTGATTCAATATCCATTGTCTTCTTAGCCTTTAAATTTGTATTTCAAATCACAATATACCTGCAAGTCTTGCATCACTAGTTGCTTAGAATTATCACGTGATGGACATAGATAATAAGCATAATTTATCAAGCTCATGAAGGGAATCAAATTAAAATTATAAATTAATAAGCCTTATCTTTGAGAAATGACATCAGAAGGATTTCATCTCTTCATAGAATTGGAAATTAATAAAACCAACGTGATGTTCACCACTCTAAGGATGTAATTTTCCTCAAAATGCTCTGAATGAACTCGGTTTGACCATGCACAAGGGCAGTATGTTGCCTCACAGTCAGGTAGTGATGATGAAATTAGAGACTCGTGTTAATAACATGTTATAAAATAAAGATCGTAAAGTAAAGAAACCGAAGACAAGTATAGAGAGAGATTGATATATTATTCAACTTCAAACTAATGTACATAATAAACTGAATTCTCCTCTATTTATAGAAGAAAGGAAGCTGCTACTGCAAGCTGTTGTGTAATGTGATGATCCAAAATATCATCTTTAAATTTAATGATTAATTATGTGATCTAAGCACTATTTACCATTACTCAACTTGAGTGTGCAGTCCGTAAAAAATTTTCGGAAAAGTTTTTAGGTGAAAAATGGATTAAAATGTGAATTAGAGCTTTAAAACTCAACTAAGTTGACTTTGGTCAATATTTTGAGCAAACAGACTCGGATAAGTGTTTTGACAGTTCCGGTAGGTCCGTATCGTTATTTAGAACTTTGGCGTATGTCCAAAATCAAATTCTGAGGTCCCTAGCCCGAGATATGGAATTTTGATGAAAAATTTAAAGTTTAAGTTCAAACAGTGACCGTATATCGAATTATGTGCAAATGACCCCGGAATAGAATTTTGATGATTTCAACAGCTCCGTATGGTGATTTTGGACTTAGGAGCATGATCGGAATTTTATTTGGAAGTCCGTAGTGGAATTAGGCTTGAAATGCCGAAAGTTGAATTTTTGAAAAGTTTGACCGAGGGGTTGACTTTTTGATATCGGGGTCGAAATCCAATTCTGAAAATTTTCATAGCTCAGTTATGTCATTTATGACTTGTGTGCAAAATTTGAGGTCAATCGGAATTGATTTGATATGTTTCGGCGCAAAATATAGAAGTTGGAAGATTTGAAAACTCATAATTCGATTCGATGCGAGATTCGTAATTTCGGCATTGTTTGGCATGGTTTGAAGCCTCAACTAAGTTCATATTGTATTTTGGGACATGTTGGTATATTTGGTTAAGGTCCCGAGGGCCTCGGGTGGATTTCGGAAGGTTATCGGAATGAATTTCGGACAAAAAGGAACTGCTGGAATATTTCTGCTGCAGAAGCTATTTTTGGACAGCAACCGGTGCAATCGGAGAGCTGACTTTGGAAGCTTATATCTCAAAATCTATAAGGAATCTGAACATTATCAAAACATGAAAGTTGTAGCTCTTTGATTCTAGTTTCCAGAATGATAAACCATTTATCATTCAGATATTTATACAAAATGTTATGATCGATTGACTGAAGCTGGTACTGCAGATTTTGGCTACAACAGTGTGCATCGCCAGAAATTTCTGCTGCACAGGGCTGACTTTGGGAGCTTATATCTCGCAATCTATAAGGAGTTGGGCGATGAGAAAAACGTGAAAGTTGTAGTATTTTGTATCTAGTTTGCAGAACTTTAAACCGTTTGGCAGTTGGAGTTGAGTACAAGAAGTTATGATTGATACACTACAGGCTGTCGAGGAAGAGTTTGATGTTTTCAACATAAGCATGCAATGATCCAAAAGTCCATTTTTAGTTCTAGAGATCGAAATTTGATTTTGAGACTTTTGACATTTTGATAATGAATTATAGGAGTGATCTGAAAAGTTTGGTCTAATTTCATCAAGTCGCGATTGAGTTTTAAGCGCGAAATATGAGTTAATTGTTTAACGAGCGAAATTGGTATCATATTGAGCAAATGAGTTCCGAATTGAGTTTTGATTGAACGAATGGGTTCGTAATTTTATTTGTGACTCATAGGAATAAGAATCGTCGAATTCCGAGTTCGTATGATGGAGTTAGAGCCTTTTTAGTAAAATAAAACTACTAGTGTAAATAGTCCTGGTGTGCACCTTTAGCGACCAGATGTGACACTTTTAGCGACAGGATTGGACTTTTAGCGACCAGAATAGTATTTTTGGGGCAGAAACTTAAGGACCAAAAATGGTCATTTCCTTCATTTCGTTTTGGAGTTTTGGAGCACGGTTCTTGGGCGATTTTGAGGATTTCTTCAAGATTTCAACTTGGGTAAGTGTCCTATATCCAAATGTGATTATATTTCATAAATCCATGGTCATATTCATCATTTATTTCGGATTTAAATGGAAGAAATCAAGTTTTTTGCAAAATCTTCCAAAAACGAAAATTTAAGATTTGGAGGTCGAGTTATTGTCGGATTTTGGTAAAATTGGTATGGGTGGACTCGTAATTGAATGGGTTGTCGGATTTTATAAGTTTCGCCGGATTCCGAGATGTGGGCCCCACGGGCAAATTTTGAGCTAATTTCGAATTTTAATGAAAATATAATATTTTCTTATGAAATTGATTACTATAATTTTTGTTGACTGTATCGAATTAATTATGACTAGATACGAGTCGATCGGCGTCGGAAATTCGAGGAAAAAGTATAATACTTGGTTAAATTAGAGCAAGTCGAGGTAAGTGACTTGTCTAACCTTGTGTGGGGGAAATTTCCCTTAGGATTAGTATTGATGTGATTATTGAAATGTGTTGAAAGTCGTGTGCACGAGGTGACGAGTGTGTACACGGCTAAATTGCGAAAGATTATATTTTAAAATTGTGTAGATCACTGTTGCGCATTTATTAAATTATTTTATCTTGTTATATTCTTCATCATTGATCTGAGATATATACTTCAAATTTGTTTGATCTTTTCTTACTAATTGTTTTACCTGTTTAGTTGAAACTTGGTTTCTTTTATTCTGTGCATTATTTGAAGGTTGATTTTCTTTAAATTAAATATTATTAATATGAAGTATTTGACATTTTTAAACTTGATATTGAAGCAACGTAGTAAAGATTTTGAAATATTATTTTCCTAAATTATTTACTCCTGAATATTTTTATACTCATTGTGAGGGAGCCGTGCGCTCTTTATTGTGGAAAACTATTATTGATGATTTATTTTGGCATGAGCCGTGAGCTCTTTATTGTGGAAAAATATTATTGTTGAATTATTTTGGCAAGTTAAACTATTTGAGTACTTGAGGTGCAAATTGTGATATATTGTGATATTGATACGCATGCGGTGGTATAAGGTCTGGGTGTTGAAACGCATGCGGTGAGATAAGGGTGGCTTGATACGCGTGGCTAGTAGGGAAACTACTAGAAGTCATGCGGTGTGATAAGGGTGGCTAAAACGCGGGATGCTATTTCGGGAAAAATATTTTCTTTAAATAAATTGTGAAGGCTCCCGCGGTGATATAAGGAAATGAGATATTGTGAATTTATTTATGATTTGGGACTACGAGGCGGTACCTCGGGAGTGCCCTTGTTGATATTGATTTATGGCCATAGTTGCTTTTCGATTAATTGTTGTGATTTTCATAAAGTTGAAGGAAATTCTGTTTTGATTCCACGAGATATTATTTGTAATTATTTGATGTCATTAAACGTGACATACTATTTGATTCATTTCCAATGTCATTTTATTTTTACTACATTGATAAACATTTTACCATGCCATTATTATATTCCAGTAGGGCCTCACCTGACCTCGTCACTACTCTACCGAGGTTAGGCTTGGCACTTACTGGGTACCGCTGTGGTGTACTCATACTACGCTTCTGCACATCTTTTTGTGCAGATCCAGGTACATTTTACCAGTCTAGACGTCAATGAGTTACATGCGCACGGAGACTTCGAGGTATATCTGCCAGCGTCCGCAGACTCCGGAGTCCCCTTTTATTTAGACCTTGACATATACAGACATTGAGAATAAATTCTTAGAAGCTTATGACTTATTTCTACCGGGTTTTGGGAGTTGAAATTGTTTGAATTGTAGTTTATTTATTTCAGATATTTATTATTATTCCGCATTGATAGGCTTACCTAGTCTTAGCGACTAGGTGTCATCACGACATCCTACGGAGGGAATTTGGGGTCGTGACATGTAAGCTGCTACTGCAAGCTATTGTGCAAGCTGTTACTGTAAGTTGTTGTGTAAACTGCTACTCTAAGTTGTTATGTAAGTTGCTACTGTACCAGATATAGATAATCTTCTACTAGAGGTAATATTTATCCATTACGGAGTACCGAAAGGATAAACTTCTTCAGGAGGCTTATTTCCAATAGAGTACTAAATAGATAAACATATTTACGGCAGAGTCTCATATGGATAAGCTTCTTGAGGAAGCTTATTTACAACAGAGTACTAAATAAACATCCATAATATAATATATTTATAACAAAAATAACATTTTCTTTTGATCTCTTTTTTTTCCTTTTTCCTTTCGGCAAAGGTCCAAATATACCCCTGTACTTTTGAAAATAGTCTAAGAATACCCCTCGTTATACTATTGAGTTATCTACCCCCCTGCAGTCATACTTTGAGTTCAAATATACCCCTCATTTAAATAGAGGGACACGTGTCATCGTCCTATTGGCCAATTATAAATATCTCCTAATTAATTAAACGGCAAAGGGCCAAATATACACATGTACTTTCGAAAATGGTTTAAGAATACCCCTCGTTATACTATTGGGTTATCTATACCGTTGCAGTCATACTTTGGGTTCAAATATACCCCTCATTTAAATGGAGGGACACATGTCATCGTCCTGTTAGCCAATTCTAAATATCTCCTTATTAATTAAAAAAACGCATTACTCATACCTAAAAAATAATTTTCTAAAGCAATTTATTTTTTGTGAAAACTGGAAAAAACTAATTTTTTTTTTACTAAAAACTTAAAAAATGAAAATATTTTTGTATCCAGTTTTAACAAAAAACAATGCTTAAAAAAAACTGAAAAATATTTTTTAAAACAATATTTTTGTAAAAATTGGAAAAAAACTGAAAAGTAATTTTCTAAAGCAATTAAAATTTGAAAAAAACTGAAATTGTTTTACCTAAAAACTGACAAAAAAAAATATTTATTTTTTCAGTTTTTACAAAAACATTGCTTTAGAAAATTGTTTTTTAGTTTTTTTTTTTAGTTTTTACAAAAATAATTGCTTTAGAAATTATTTTTCATCCTTTTTTTAAAGCAATATTTTTCTAAAAACTGGAAAACAATATTTTCGATTTTTTCAGTTTTTTGTAAAAAAAAACATTTAGTTTTTTCAAGTTTTTACCAAAACATTGCTTTAGAAAATTACCTTTCAGTTTATTTTTCCAGTTTTTTTAAAAATATTATTTTAGATTTCAGTTTTTTAAAGCAGTTTTTTTGTAAAAATTGGAAAAACATATATATATTTTTTTTCCAGTTTTTAGTAAAAAAAAAATTCATTTTTTTTTGTTTTTACAAAATAAAAATTGCTTTAGAAAATTATTTTTCGGGTATGGGTAATGAGTCTTTTTAATTAATTAGGAGATATTTAGAATTGGCCAAGAGGACGATGACACGTGTACTTCCGTTTAAATGAGGGGTATATTTGAACCCAAAGTATGACTGCAGGGGTATAGATAATCCAATGGTATAACGAGGGGTATTCTTAGACCATTTGTGAAAGTACAGGGGTATATTTAACCCTTAACCGTTAATTAAAAAGACCCATTATTTGGTACCCAAAAAGCAATTTTCTAAAGCATTTGTTTTTTGTACAAACTGGTTTTGTTTTTTACTAAAAACTGGAAAAAAAATGAAAATATTTTTTTTTCCAGTTTTTACAAAAAAACTGCTTTAAAAAAAACTGAAAAGCAATTTTCTAAAGCAATTAAAAACTGTAAAAACTGAATTTATTTTTACTAAAAACTGAAAAAATCTAAAATATTTTTTTCCAGTTTATGAAAAATATTTCTTTAAAAAGAACTGAAAAATAATTTCTAAAGCAATTTTTTATTAAAAGCTGGAAAAAAAAAACTGAAAAATAATTTTCTAAAGCAACTAAAAACTGGAAAAAACTGAATTTTTTTTAACTAAAAACTGAACAAAAGAAAATATTTATTTTTTCAGTTTTTACAAAAATATTGCTTTAGAAACAAAATAATGAGTCTTTTTAATTAATTAGGAGATATTTAGAATTGGCCAACAAGACGATGACACATGTCCCTCCGTTTAAATGAGAGGTATATTTGAACCCAAAGTATGACTGCAAGGGTGTAGATAACCCAATAGTATAACGAGGGATATTCTTAGACCATTTTCGAAAATACATAGGTATATTTAGACCTTTGACGTTTTTCTTTTCATTTTGGAAGAACTGAACCTCTCCCCCACCTCTCCCCACCCCAAAACAAAATAAAAAAAGTAGAAACTGTTGTAACGGGTGGAGTATAATATTCCTTCAATTGAATTTTTGTGTTTGGTCAGAAAACTCGAATATTCTGACGCGAGGGTGGATTATTTATATACCATAGCTCTGAATCTTAGAATTATTTTACTGTATACAAGTTCCATTTGGTGTACCTCTTTGCAAATAACAAAAACTCTTCATCACGAAGTCGTGTGGTGGGATCGATAGGAGGGTACATCGAAAATTTTATTGACGGTAAAAGATTCTTATAACCATTTTAATATATATCTCTAAAAAAAAAATACAAAGAGCTCTAGGTTTGGGTGCAATTTTCTTTGTCTACCATTTTACAGGAGCTGATAGGCAAGAAAGCATTGACCTGTTATCCTAATACCGTGAGCACCTAATTTTTCCCCTACATAAAATTACTCCTAAAAAGCCCCCAAAATAGTTTTCTAATTAGCTTAAATTTTTGTAAGATTTTAAAGAATTTTTCTCTATTTGTTGTCTGCATTTTATTGCAGTTAGTTGCATTTTTTTTTTGCCTAATTAGGAATATCTTAAATCACAAAGTGTCAAAAATACTTTCATCTTTTATTCTTGTTGCATTCTAACATTTTAGGATTTAATCATATTTTTATATGCATAGTTTTAAATCATAAAAAATCATCGAAAAATATTTTATCTTTCATTTAGTGTGTTAATTGCATTTAGGAATTAATCATGTGTTAGTTGCATTCATAAAATAAAAATCACAAAAAAATAATACTACATTAGTCATTTTCTTTGCATGTTTTAATTTGATTAGCTTAAATTGATTCACAATTTTAATTAGTTGATAAGTGGTTTAGTAATGCAAAAGAGGAATAACTAGGAGTTCAATTAAGTTGGCTATTTTTTAAAAAGGAATTGGAAGAGAAAAGGGAATTGTTTAGCCTTGTCTTCGAATTTGTAACCCTCCGTAAATTCGGCTTAGGTGTGAACGTGTTAAATGAGTAGTAATATTATATTTTAGACATGTGAAGTTCTATCGGGATGCGTATGGGTGGAAATAGTTGTTTTAGAATCAAGACAGAAATTGAGGTGTATAAGATTCGATAAAATCGACTAAGTTTACGAAAGGTCTGTCTTCTAGCAGGATTTCGTAAAAAATTATAATAAATTTGGGAAAACACAAAACACAAAAGTTGTATATCTTTGAAATAGCTTTCCAATGATATATTTTTAAGCACGAACGGAACTCTGTGCAAAACTTTATATGCATTTTATTGGACAATGCACACTATGCACGCCCAGGTGCGCACCCGGATAGTCCCGTGCGCAACCGCGCACTTGTGGTAGTGTTACTGCCCTGCTGCATGTTCAGGTGTGTGGGAGCACACCCGGAGGTCATTGTAAAAGCCCTACTTTGTCCCACACACCCCAAAACACAAAAACTTACTCTAGAAAGGGAAGCTCTAAGAACCTAACCTCCCCCAAGGTCCCTCCACTATCCAAGTTGAGTTCTAATGGTGATTCTAAGTTAATTTTAATTCTTCAACACCTTATTAATATGGGTAAACCTTTCAAATCATTATATATTCGATTGTTACATCATTGTTGAGAAAAGAAACTCTATGACTCGTATTCAAGAGGATTGAACGTCAAAAATGTAATATCTTCACCCTCTACTTGATTATAGTATAGGATTAATGATTATAAACTCTAGTTCATGGGATATGAGTTGATGGGTTTGACAGAAAATCATGTTGAATATTGGTTAAGTGTATTGTTTATCTTATGGGTGATGAAGAATGATGTTGATTATAATCATTTGAGATTTTAGAATTTATCTAGGAACAAGAGAATGGGTTATTGGGTGTAAAAATACCATTAATAAGGACTATGAAGCTTTATACCCACCAAGTGTTTGATAAAATATCTAAGTGACCAAGACATGAGTATTATTGCTAATATGGAATCCCTTTGACTTGTATTGCTACAAATTAAAGTTGAAAGGGTTGATAAACATTGTATTACGCTCAAGAGAAAAAGTTAAGGTATGTGAGGCTAACTCTCTACGTTTGAGAATGTTTATGATTCTTTCTATATCTCATTCCTATGACTATTGCAAATTTTCTCAGAAAGTAATTATGCCCCAGTTTCATGAATAGTTGTAGAACTTCTATTCTCTAGATGATGTGGTTTCATAATTCATTATATATCCCATGAGCCTCAGCTATGACAAATTATTCGATCATGAATACATAATCCAGTCGAGTCTTATTCAACATTTCAGTATCATGTAACCCAGTAGGGTTCAGTATTTCAGTATCATGTATTGCAGTATGATTCTCAGTTCCTTATTTTAAATCCCGAATGTTGAACACCTGTATTTGGGCCTGAGGTCGTAGTTCATGCTTTATGCATCTTTGGGCTTGAGGCCGTAGTTTATGCTTTATGCATCTTTGGGCCTGAGACCATAGTTATGTATACGTATACTTGGGCCCGAGGCTGTAGCTTGTGCACATATATATTGGGCCTGAGGCCGTAGTTTATCAGATAAACATGTTGTTTATCATTCAGAAGAGGGAGTATTCATATCCTTACTTCCTTGTTCAGTTATCAGTTTATCAGTTAGAAGTTCAGTTTCAATTCCATTATTTACAGTTCTCTCTTTCAGTTGTTTCACATACCAGTACAATTCAAATATACTGACGTCCCTTTTCGCCCGCGGCCTGCATCTCGCGATGCAGGTAACGATTTACAGGTTGACGACTCTGCTTGCTAGGACATCTCGTATCAGCTATTGGTGAGTCCTAGTCTTTCGGGGCATTATCCCTCTTTTTTCAGTCTTTATAGTATTTCAGTTAATAAGGTATATCAGAGACTTTGTCCAGGTAAACAATTAGCATTCCGGTATTCTTTAGAGGTTTCGTAGGCTATAGTACAGTCAGTCAGATATTAGCATGCTTTTATGTGTTAGCCTTGTCGGCTACTCGTTTATATTTGCAGACTTTTCAGAATTTTTCACATTTATGATATTTCAGTCAGACTCTTTAGCAAATCAACATGTTGCATATTTATATTCAGCTTACAGTTATACCACATGTTGATCCATCCATCCAGTTGGTTCGCTCGGTCACATGTAGTTAGGCACCGAGTGCCGTGTTACGCCCATACCATGGTTCGGGACGTGACAACTTAATATTTATCATATGCTTGTAGTGTTAAATGATCAGTTAATTGCATTTTGATTTAGGATAATTAACAAATTTTATGATTAGTTGAATGCATGTTTAATCAGCTGTGATTGTATATCGTTTGCATCTGTTAATTGAAGGTCGAATTAGCTAAAACTCTTGCATATTTTTGTTCCCTGTTTCTTGTTTGGGCTTTGAGGAATTTGGGCTTGTATTGATAGGTGTCATTGGGTTAAGATCACTTGACCCAGGCCCAAACGTGTGAGGTTGGGTGACTTTAAAGAATAGCAAAAGTAAATAGAAGTAAAAAAAGTATGTGGTTTGCAAATACAAGAATAGTGAAGGGTACTTTACAAGGCTTAAAGGGGTAATTGGAGAATTAATATTTTTGAGATAATCTTTCTGTTATTTGTTGGGAAGGTTCCAGAAGAGATTAGTAAGGTCCAAAAAGCAATAAAACAATAGAAATTATGTCAAAAGGGTACTTAAGGTTTAAAATATAGGGGGGGGGGAGGTAGGAAAGAGAGGAATATCTAAAAGGGAGAGCTGTACAAAATTTGTTAGAGAAAGATGCCTTTTCCCCTATTTTTCAGGGCTGTCACATTTTTCAGATTATTCTCTCATTTTGCTATAAAAGACACCTCTCCCATAGATGTTAGGACAGACTAATTCCTGCATTTTCAGAGACATTTTCCTTTCATTTATCTTTACTCTCATTTTCACACAAAATTTCTAGAATTCCAGCTTTAAAATTTCAGAAAATATCAGAAAAAGCTAAAATAAAAAAAAGAATTCTTCTCAATTTACTTCAATTACTGCTATTTGGCCTCATCTTTCTGGGATTGAAGTTCAGTCCAGTTTCAATTTCTGCTATTTGTTATTGTGTTGTCAAGTTGTGGTTGAATATGATTTCTAGCTACACTTTTCAAAAATCAGAGATTTATTTTCTTTCTTCCTTGTTGCTTTTGCTGCTGTTAAGGTACATATTTTACTCTCCTTCGATGTAACAGTACTCAAATGCTATAATATCATCAGACTTGCAATCATGGGTCGACTATATATTTGATAAATATTCCTTGAAGTAGTTTAGTCATTTATGTGTTTGATTGCATCTTCTCTGCCATTTTTGTTTGCGAGTAGAACTAGATCTGAAAGTTCATCATATAGAACTAGTATAAATCATAACATAAGTGGTCATGTTGTAGTAATTATGGAAGCATGTTAAATTACATTAGTTGACCAGTTAAAATGAAGTTAGAATTGAGATTTTCAGGTTGGTTTGTGTCACGACCCAAAATCCCAACCTGTCGTGATGACGCCTATCTCGATACTAGGCAAGCCGAAAATTTCAATAAACCAAAACTTCTCTTTAAGGCTGAAAATATAATATTTAAATACAATACAAACACTCCCCAAAACCTGATGTTACTGAGTACATGAGCATCTAATATGAATACAAGTCTGAAAAATATAGTCTATAATAGTCTGAGACCAAATACAGTAAACAAAGAGATAGAGAAGGAGAGACAAGGTCTGCGGAACACGGCAGCTACCTCAAAATCTCCTGAAAATCAACCGCGCGAAAGGATCAACACCCGCTATGTCCGAGAATACCTGGATTTGCACACGAAGTGCAGGGTGTAGTTTGAGTACAACCAACTAATCAAGTAACAATAATAAATAAGGAACTGAAGATAGTAACGAGCTACATAGTTATGGTTCAGTCCCAGTAATTCCAGCAAAGAATAGACATGTTATCAAATCTGGCAGTTTAATGTCAAATCAATTTTTTTACAGATCCTGTTCATGTAATCCGTATATCAATAATCTTTTAGAGATTTCACAACAATGACAGATAGCAACTAAGTGCAACAACAAATGGAAATCAAGTACAACCTTTTAGGACAACAATCACTCACTGGGCTCCCAGCCCTCATCACTCACTCTCAATGGGTACCCGCGCTCACTGGGGGTGTACAGACTCCGGAGGGGCTCCTACAGCCCAAGCGCTATAATCTGCACGGACAACTCACGTGCCATAATATAAATAATAATAACAGAGACTGAGATAAAATAAATAGGTAAACTTTGACTGAGTACCAAATAACAATTTAACAGATAATTCAACATGTACCCAACCTCTATGGGTCCCAACAGTACCAACATATAGCCTAAACATGGTTTCTAACATGCCTTACGGTCAAATTTTCACAACACATAGAGAGCATATAGCTAACAACAAGTTATTCAACTTTACAATTTCACGGGACGGACCAAGTCACAATCCCCTCGGTGCACGCCCACACACCCGTTACCTAACATGTGCGTCACCTCCAAAATAATCACATGACGCCAAAATTTGGAGTTTCATACCCTCAAGACCAGATTTATAACTGTTACTTACCTCAAAATGTGAAACTCTTTACTCTGCTATGCCTTTGCCTCGCAAATCGGCCTCTGAATGCCTCGAATCTAGTCACAAATAATTCGTTTTAGTCAATAGAATTTATTGGAATTAATTCCATAAGTAAATACTAATTTTTCATAATAATCCAAAATTTAGCCCAAAAATTGCTTGTGGGGCCCACGTCTCGGAACCCGACAAAAGTTATAAAATTCGAAAGGCCATTCAACCACGAGTCTACCCATACCAATTTTACCAAAATCTGACCTCAACTCGACCCTCAAATCTACAAATCTTATTTCCAAATTTCTAAGTTCCAATCTCTGATTTACACCTCAAAATCATGTAATCTAGTAGGATTATTCGATGATAATTCAATATTATGGAATAGAAATGATCACAAGGGACCTCAAGTTTTCCTTGAAAATATATCAAAATCGCCTCTCCTCAAGCTTCAATTTGTCAAAAATGGCGAATGGGACGACGTCCCTGTTTTTATAATTCTGCCCAGACTGTCTCGGTTTTGCCTCGATCTTGGCCTTCGATTGAGGTCCTCGATCCTGGGTCTCGATCCTGGGCCTCGATCATGGCTCTCGACCCTGGTCTTCGACGATGGGCTCGATCTAGGCTTCGAGCCTAATCCTCGACCCTGCCTTCGATCGTGGCCCTCGACCCTAGGCTCGATCGTGGCTTCAAGCCTGATCCTCGACCCTGCCTTCGATCGTGGCCCTCGACCCTGGGCTCGATTTTTCTTGATTTTGGGCTTGATTCTGGCAGAAGAAATTTCCAACATAAGGAAATTGAAGCAGCTATTGTAGTTCAATTTTTTATCCGTTAACCATCCAAAACTCACCCGAGGCCCTCGGGACCTCAACCAAATATACCAACAAGTCTTAAAACATCATATGAACTTAGTCGAATCCTCAAATCACCTCAAACAATGCAAAAATTATGAATTACGCCCCAATTCAAGCCTATTGAACTTAGACACTTTCCATTTCTACAAACAACGTCGAAACCTACCAAATCACGTCCGATTAACCTCAAATTCTGCACACAAGTCATAAATGACATAACATACCTATTAAAATTTTCAGAATCGGATTTCTATCCCGATATCAAAAAGTCAACCCCTCGGTCAAACTCCCCAAAAATTCAACTTTCGGCATTTCAAGTCTAATTCCTCTACGGACATCCAAACATTCTTCCGGATACGTTCCTAAGTCCGAAATCACCATATAGAGCTATTGGAATTATCAGAATTTGAGTCCGAGGTTTTTTATACATAGGTCTATATCAGGTCCACTTTTCTAACTTAATTTGTTTTTCAATTATGAGACTAAGTGTCTCATTTCACTCCGAATTCCTTCCGGACCCGAACCAACTAACCCGATAAGTCATAAATCAATAGCAAGGCATAAATTGAGCAGTAAATGGGGAAATAGGATTATAATATTCAAAACGACCAGCCGGGTCGTTACATTCTCCCCCTCTTAAACAAACGTTCGTCCTCGAATGGGATTAGAATAATACCTGGAGTCTCAAATAAGTGTGGATATTTGTTCCGCATTTCTTGCTCCATCTCCCAAGTAGCTTCTCCGACTGGCTGGCCTCTCCACTGCACCTTCACTGATGTTATGTTCTTTGACCTCAGCTTTCGAACATGCTGGTCTAAAATAGCCACCGACTCCATATCATAAGTCAAATTACCGTCCAACTATACTGTACTGAAATTCAGAATGTGAGACGGATCCCCGACATACTTTCGGAGCATGGATACATGGAACACTAGATGAACACCTGATAGACTAGGTGGAAAAGCAAGTTCATAAGCTACCTCCCCAATTTTCTTAAGTATCTCAAAAGGCCCAATATACCGAGGGCTCAACTTGCCCCTTTTTCCGAACCTCAATACACCCTTCATGGGTGAAATCTTGAGCAGAACCTTCTCCCCAACCATGTGAACAACATCACGAACCTTCCCGTCACCATAACTCTTCTGTCTATACTGTGCCGTGCGAAGCCGTTCCTGAATTATTTTGACCTTCTCTAAAGCATCCTGAACCAAGTCAGTACCCAATAGTCTAACCTCACCAGGCTCAAACCAACCCATCGGAGACCGACACCGTCTCCCATATAAAGCTTCGTACGGAGCCATCTGAATGCTTGACTGATAGCTATTATTGTAAGCAAACTCTACGAGTGGCAGAAATTGATCCCAAGAACCCCCAAAATCAATGACACAAGTGCGTAGCATATCCTCCAATATATGAATAGTGCGCTCGAACTCTCCTCCGTCCGTCTGAGGGTGAAATGTTGTACTCAATTAAACCTGTGTGCCCAATTTTTGCTGCACTGCCCTCCAAAGTTATGAGGTAAACTACATACCCCGATCTGAAATAATGGACACCGGCACACCGTGTAGGCAAACAATCTCGCGAATATAAATTCCAAACAACCGCTCCGAAGAATAATTAGTACCGATTGGAATAAAATGCGCAGATTTGGTCAACCGATCTACTATCACCCAAACAACATCAAACTTTCTCAAAGTCCGTGGGAGTCCAACTACGAAGTCCATGGTAATAGGCTCCCACTTCCACTTCGGAATTTCAAGTCTCTGTAGCAATCCGCCCGGTCTCTAGTGCTCGTACTTTACCTGTTGACAATTTAAACACCAAGATACAAACCCAACTATATCTTTCTTCATCTGCCTCCACCAATAGTGTTGTCTCAAATCCTTATACATCTTCGCGACGCCTGGATGAATAGAATACCGCAAACTATGAGCTTCCTGGAGAATCATCTCACACAAACCATCTACATTTGGCACACATAGCCTGCCCTGCATCCGTAATACACCGTCATATCCAATAGTGACTTTCTTGGCATCATCGTGCTGAACCGTGTCCTTAAGGATAAGCAGATGTGGATCATCATAATGGCGCTCTCTGATGCGATCATATAAAGAATACCAAGAAACCACACAAGCCAAAACTCAATTCGGCTCGGAAACATCAAATCTAACAAACTGATTAGCCAAGGCCTGAACCTCCAAGGCTAAAGGCCTCTCTTCTACCGGTAAGTATGCTAAGCTGCCCAAACTCTCTGCCTTACGACTCAAGGCATCGGCCACCATATTGGCCTTTCCGGGATGATAGAGAATGGTGATATCATAATCCTTAAGCAACTCCAACCACCTTCGCTATCGCAAGTTAAGATCCTTCTGTTTAAACAAATATTGTAGACTCCGATGATCGGTATATACCTCACACTGGACACCGTACAAGTAATGCTGCCAAAATTTCAAGGCATGAACAATAGCTGCTAACTCAAGATCGTGGACTGAATAATTCTTCTCATGTACCTTTAACTGTCTGGACGCATAGGCAATCACCCTACCGTCTTGCATAAGTACTGCACCGAGACCAATCCGCGACACGTCACAATACACAGTATAAGACTCTGAACCTGTAGGCAACACCAATACTGGAGCTGTAGTCAAAGCTGTCTTGAGCTTCTGAAAGCTCTCTTCACATTCATCCAACCACCTGAACGGAACACCTTTCTGGGTCAATTTAGCCATAGGCGATGCAATAGATAAAAAACCCTCCACGAAACGACGATAATAACCGGCCAAGCTGAGAAAACTCCGAATCTTAGTAACTGAGGATGGTCTGGGCCAATTCTGAACTGCCTCTATTTTCTTCTGATCTACCTTAATACCTTCAATGGACACTATATGTCCCAAGAATGCCACTGAACTAAGCCAGAACTCACACTTAGAGAATTTGACATAAAGTTTCTCCTCTCTCAACCTCTGTAATACAATACCCAAGTGTTGTGCATGCTTCTCCTGGCTACGTGAGTACACCAGAATATCATCAATGAATACCATGACAAATAAATCAAGATATGGCTGAAATACACTATTCATCAAATGCATAAATGCTACGGGGGCATTGGTAAGCCCAAAAGACATCACAAGAAATTCATAGTGGCCATAACGAGTCCTGAATGTCGTCTTTAGAATATCCGAATCCCGAATTTTTATTTAGTGATACCCAGACCTCAAATCAATTTTGGAGAACACCCTTGCTCCCTGAAGTTGGTCAAATAAATCATCAATTATTCTTGATTGTAACTTTGTTCAACTACCTATAATCAATGCATATCCGTATAGTACCATCTTTCTTTTTCAAAAATAGAACCGGTGCACCCCAAGGTGACACACTAGGCCTAATAAACCCCTTTTGAAGGCATTCCTGAAGTTGCTCTTTCAATTCTTTTAGCTCAGCTGGTGCCATATGATACGGAGGAATAGAAATGGGTTGAGTGCCCTGCACCAAGTCAATGCCGGAATCAATATCCCTGTCATGTGGCATACTCGGTAGGTCTGCAGGAAATACATCCGGAAAGTCTCGCACGACCGGTACTGAATCAATAATAGGAGCACCTGCATCAACATCTCTCACAAAGGCCAAATATGACAAGCATCCCTTTCCAACCATACGTTAGGCCTTCAAATAAGAAATTACCCTGCTAGGAACAAGATCTAGAGAACCCCTCCATTCAACTTTTGGCAACCCCGACATCGTCAACGTCATGATTTTTGCGTGACAGTCCAGAATAGCATGACATGGAGACAACTAATCCATACCCAGGATTACATTAAAATCAACCATACCGAGTAATAAGATATCAACTCTAGTCTCCAGTTCCCCAATAGTTACCACACACGACCCATATACACGATCCACAGTAATAATATCGCCCACCGATGTAGATACACAAACAAATGAAACTAAGGACTTACATGGCATATCTAGATAATGAGCATAATATGATAATACATATGAATAAGTGGAACCAGGTTCAAATAATATAGAAGCATCCATGTGGCATACTGAAACAATACCTGTGATCACTGCGTCTGAGGCAACAACATCTGGCATGGCAGGGAAAGTATAGAATCGAGCCTGCCCGCCTCCTGATAGGCCTCCCCCTCTTAGGCGACCCCTAGATATCTGACCCCCACCCTGAGATAGCAGGGTGGGTGGTGTAACTGCTGGTGCTAGTGCCGTCGATCGAGAACTCTGCTGTGAAACCCCACTCAATAGCTTAGGACACTCTCTCTTGAAATGACCAAATTCTCCGCACTCGAAACAACCCCTCCTCTGACGGAACTGCTGCTCCTGATAACCCGAGGAATGACCTGCAGAAGCCTGTGCGGATGAGGCATGATGAGAACTCTGCACTGGTAGTGCACTGAATGAAGACTGACCTGAGTGAGCACTGTAAGAACCATGGCTAGCTGATGCACCACGATGAGCTGGACGACCCGTCTGCGTGGGTCTGTAAGAATGACCCCTACCACGGCCCCCCTAAAGGAACACCGTTGTAATCACCCGGACCACGACGCCTCTTAGCCTCTCTCTCTCTACGTTCCTAGCTACGAACTATCTCTATCTGCCGAGAAATGTCCACTACCTCATCAAAAGTAGCACCAGATACTCTCTCCCTAGTCATAAGTAATCGCAGCTGATATGTAAGGTTATCAATGAACCTCCTAATCCTCTCCCTATCAGAGGGAACCGACCAGACTGTGTGACGAGCTAACTCAAAAAATCTCATCGTGTACTGCGTCACAGACATATCACCCTAGCGAAGCTGCTCAAACTGTCTGCACAACTCTTCTCTGCGGGATTGAGGTATGAACTTCTCTAAAAAGACCACAGAGAATTGATGCCAAGTAAGGGGTGTTGCGCCAATAGGCCTACGTCTCTCGTAAGTCTCCCACCATCTGAGTGCAGACCCAGAAAACTAAAAAGTAGTGAATGAGACCCCACTGGTCTCCAGAATACCCGCTGTGAGAAGCATCCGTTGACACTTATCCAAAAAATCCTGAGCATCCTCTAACTCAGAACCGCTAAATGGTGGAGGTTGAAGCCTCTAAAATCTCTCAAGTCTCCTCTGCTTATCATCTTCCATAATAGGAACTACCGGGGCCTGAGCAGCTGCAACCGGCTAGGCTGGTAGTGCCCCCGGTATCTGAAGTCCCTGTACTACCTGGTCTGGAGTACGGGCAACGATGGCATTAGTACCTCCCCCAGCCTGAGAAGTGGCAGGTGCGGCCTTAGCCGAAACCACCTGAGCAAGACCAGTGCAGGATGCCAATATCTGGGCGAAAGTCTCCTGAATGCGTGCAACCTCAAAGGGCACAACTGGTGCCTGATCTGATCCTGTCGGCTCAACTATATCTGGAATCTGCTCCTGAGCTGGAATAACTGGTGGTACTACAGGTTTTGGTCCAACTGTGGTATGAGCTACACCTCGACCTCTACCTTGACCCCGGCCTCTACCACGGCCCCGACCTCTCGCGGCCCTAACTGGTGGCACTGATGGCTAACCGTCTGATCCAGTAGTATGTGTCCTCACCATTTGTGAGAGAATAGAATAACAGAAATTTAGTTTCCAGAATCAACAAATTCGCACGACAGAATACAAGAAAGTGAAATTTTCCTAAGGGCTCTACAGCCTCTCGAAGATAAGTACATACGTCTCCGTACAGATCCGCAAGACTCTACTAAACCTGCTCTTGACTGGTGAGACCTATGTCACCTGGCTCTGATACCAACTTGTCACGACCCAAAATCCCAACCTGTCGTGATGGTGTCTATCTCGATACTAGGCAAGCTGAAAATCTCAATAAACCAAAACTTCTCTTTAAGGTTGAAAATATAATATATAAATACAATACAAACACTCCCAAAACCTGGCGTCACTGAGTACATGAGCATCTAATATGAATACAAGTCTGGAAAATAGTCTATAATAGTCTGAGACCAAATACAGTAAACAAAGAGATAGAGAAGGAGAGACAAGGTCTGCGAAACACGATATCTACCTCAAAATCTCCTAAAAATCAACCGCGTGAAAGGATCAACACCCGCTATGTCCGGGAACACTTAGATCTGCACACGAAGTGCAGGGTGTAGTATGAGTACAAACAATTTAGCAAGTAACAATAATAATTAAGGAACTGAAGATAGTAACGAGCTATACAGTTATGGTTTATTCCCAGTAATTCCAGCAAAGAATAGACATGCTATCAAATTTAGCAGTTTAATGTCAAATCAATTTTTATACAGTTCATGTTCATGTAATCCATATATCAACAATCTTTCAGAGATTTCACAACAATGACAGATAGCAACTAAGTGCAACAACAAATGGAAATCAAGTACAACCTCTTAGGACAACAATCACTCACTGGGCTCCCAGCCCTCATCAATCCCTGGGCTCCCAGCCCTCATCACTCACTCTCAATGGGTACCCGCGCTCACTAGGGGTGCACAGACTCCGAAGGGGCTCCTACAGCCCAAGCGCTATAATTTACACAGACAACTCACATGCCAAAATATAAATATCTGGATCCGCATGGCCAACTCATATGCTGCACGGCCAACTCACATGCTATAGTATAATATAAGGTTCCGCACGGCCAACTCACGTGATGCACGGCCAACTCACGTGCTATAGTATAATATAAGGATCTGCACGGCCAACTTACGTGCTGCACGGATAACTCACGTGCTATGATATCAATATCTCATAATCAGCCGCTCGGCCTCTCTCAATCATAAATCTCTCCAGTCTCTTGGGCTCTCATTAATCATGAAATCGGCCCAAACAACAATGATATGATGTATCAATAATAATAATAATAGAGACTGAGTTAAAATAAACAAGTAAGTTGTGACTGAGTACCAAACAACAATTTAACAGATAATTCAACATGTACCCGACCTCTATGTGTCCCAGCAGTATCAACATATAGCCTAAACATGGTTTCTAGCATGCCTTACGGTCAAATTTCCACAACACATAGAGAGCATATAGCTAACAACAAGTTATTCAACTTTACATTTTTATAGGACAGACCAAGTCACAATACCCTCGGTGCACGCCCACACGCCCGTCACCTAGCATGTGCTTCACCTCCAAAATAATCACATGATGCCAAAATTCGGGTTTCATACCCTCAAGACCAGATTTATAACTGTTACTTACCTCAAAACGTGAAACTCTTTACTCTGCTATGCCTTTGCCTCGCAAATCGGCCTCCGAATGCCTCAAATCTAGTCACAAATAATTCATTTCAGTGAATAAAATTTATTGGAATTAATT
Organism: Nicotiana tabacum; assembly: GCF_000715075.1. NCBI lineage: Eukaryota > Viridiplantae > Streptophyta > Magnoliopsida > Solanales > Solanaceae > Nicotiana > Nicotiana tabacum. The sequence goes on from NC_134096.1 coordinate 63,472,381, forward strand.
CCATAAGAAAATACTAATTTTTCATAAAAATTCGAAATTTAGCTCAATAATTGCATGTGGGGCCCACATCTCGGAACCCGACAAAAGTTACAAAATCCGAAAGCCCATTAAACCACGTGTCTACCCATACCAATTTTACCAAAATCCGACCTCAACTCAACCCTCAAATATACAAATCTTATTTCCAAATTTATAAGTTCCAATCTCCGATTTACACCTCAAAATCATTTAATCTAGTCGGATTATTCGATGATAATTCAATATTATGGAGTAGAAATGATCACAAGGGACTTACCTCAAGTTTTCCTTGAAAATATATCAAAACCGCCTCTCCTCAAGCTCCAATTTGTCAAAATGGCGAATGGGACGAAGCCTCTATTTTTATAATTCTTCCCAGACTGCCTAGGTTTTGCCTCGATCTTGGCCTTCGATCGAGGTCCTCGATCCTGGGCCTCGATCATGGCTCTCGACCCTACCTTCGATCGTGTCCCTCGACCCTGGGCTCGTTCGTGGTTTCGAGCCTAATCCTCGACCCTGCCTTCGATCGTGGCCCTCGACCCTAGGCTCGATCGTGGCTTCGAGCCTGATCCTCGAGCCTGCCTTCGATCATGGACCTCGACCCTGGGCTCGATCGTCTTTGATTCTGGGCTCGATTTATTTGGGCTCAATTTTGGGCTCGATTCTAGCAGAAGAAATTTTGAAGAGAAGGAAATTGCAGCAGCTGTTGTAGTTCAATTTTTGATCCGTTAACCATCCGAAACTCACCCGAGGCTCTCAGGACCTCAATCAAATATACCAACAAGTCCTAAAACATCATACGAACTTAGTCGAATCCTCAAATCACCTCAAACAACGCTAAAACTATGAATTACACCCTAATTCAAGCCTATTGAACTTTGAAACTTTCCATTTCTACAAACAACGCCGAAACCTATCAAATCATGTTCGATTGACTTCAAATTTTGCACACAAGTCATAAATGACATAACATACCTATTAAAATTATCAGAATCGGATTTCGACCCCGATATCAAAAAGTCAACCCCTCAGTCAAACTTCCCAAAAATTCAACTTTTGGCATTTCAAGTCTAATTCCTGTACGGACCTCCAAAAATTCTTCCGGACATGCTCCTAAGTAAGAAATCACCATACGGAGCTATTGTAATTATCAGAATTCGAATCCGAGGTTGTTTATACATAGGTCCATAACCGGTCCACTTTTCTAACTTAATTGTTTTTTCAATTATGAGACTAAGTGTCTCATTTCACTCCGAATTCCTTCCGGACCCGAACCAACTAACCCGATAAGTCATAAATCAATAGCAAGGCATAAATTGAGCAGTAAATGGGGAAATGAGGTTATAATATCTGTTCTAAAAAGCATTTCTGGGGCGAGCCCCGGGGCGATGGTGTGAGGCGAAAGTCTAAAGAGGCGTACGCCCCGCAATTTGGGGCATACGCCCGAGCATTCGGGGCGCGTTTGTTTAGTAAGGAGTAAGCCCTAGAGACTTTTTCAAATTAAAATAAAATTTGTTGAATTAGTCCTTCATATAATACCCAAATTCTCAAAAGTCAGTTTGGTAATTACTCAAAATATTTAAAAAGGAACTCAAAAGTATTAAATTTAAAAGTAAAGACCCTTTTTATTGATTTAAGCCCTAATTCATGGTTTTCCCAATTTTTTATCTTGTCCGCTAGTCTGCTAATATCTTCCAAAAGCAACAAATATTTAATTTTTTTTACAAATACAAAGAGAACTATATTTTTCTTCATAGCAGCAAATTCAAAGTTTAAATTGCAGGTTAATCATCCTTTTTGTTCTTCCATATAGAAAACTTTATTCTTTTAGACTCAATTACTTGTGCTTGTAAGTAACGTATAATAGATTATTTTGATTAGTTTTTTGTGGGGATGGAGCACAGATATATATAGTTTTCTTTAATTTTTATGCAATTTTACTTGTTTATAAATATTAAATGTCATTATATTATTTTATAAAATATTAAAAATTAAATACCTATGGGGCTTACGCCCCGCTGAGGCATATGTAAAATGCCCCGCCTTACGCCCACGCCTTTTAAAACACTGGTTATAATATTCAAAATGACCGGCCAGTTCGTTACAGTTTGAAGCTGAAGGAATGTCCATATCCAGCAGTAATGTATTGACCAGTGCTATATAGATTTGGAATTTTGAAGAAGAAATATGGAGGAGTTCGTTTGTATTTTGATTTGATCTCAATTACGTTTTTATTTAGTTTAGGATTTGGAGACTATTTTTTATGGATAGTTTTTTTTGGTGTAAAATTGAGTTGAAAACAGGTTTGTAATAAATTTGTTCATTAATGAGTGTAACTAATAAATATGTCAACAAATGCTGCTCATATTATGTTTTTCTCAAATTGGTTGAACTTTTTGGATCGTGACAACATGGTATCAGAACACTAGGTTCACGTAGGTCTCACAAGTTATGAGCAAGCCTAATAGAGTCTTGTGAATCGGTGCAGAGACATCCATACTTATCTTCGAGAGGCTATAGGGTGTTAGGAAACTACTCTTTCTTCATCTCCTATCGTGCAGTTGATGTTCTGCTAAGTATCTTTCTCTTATTCTCTCACAAATGGTGAGAGCGCGTGCGGCGGAGGTACCCGATCATGGAGGAGCGCTCCTCTAGCTATTGGAGGCCGAGGTAGAGGCCAAGGGAGGGCTCCAACCCATGGTAGAGGATGAGGACATCCCAAAGTTGCCCCAGTTGTTCCACCAGTGGGTCCAACAGATGATCCTATTATTGAGGAGCATGATGAGGTGCCTGCAGCAGAGCCAATCCAGGTGGATTTCATGTCCGCACCGAGATTCCAGGAGGTCATGGGCCGTATGATGTGGTTCATTGATTCTATGACTCAGGCTAGTTTATTTCCAGCAGACCCAGCCACATCTCAATCGGGAGGGGGAGCACAGACCCCTACCGCTCAAGATCCAGGGTATGCAGCTGTCGTATATCAGACACTGAGCGCACTACCCCTGGGCGGAGCTCAACCAGTAGCAGCAGCCATACCTGAGCCCAGAGCAGCTACAACCGACGATCCGCATAAGCTATTGGACAGATAGACTAGGCTTCATCCTCCTGTCTTTGGGGGTGGGCAGAATTAGGACCCCTAGGACTTTATTTCCCTCTTTCTTGCTCTCCGGAGGTGAAAAATCCCGAATAGACTTTATCTTTGTCGGATCTAATTCAATACCCCTCTGACTGACTATAAACCCCAAGAGTTTACCAGACGGAACTCCGAATGCACACTTAGCTGGGTTTAATTTCAAGTCTTACGTGCACAGACACTCAAAGAACTTCCTCAGATCTCGCACATGATCTTTTTGAATTCTAGATTTAATGATCATATCATCCACATATACCTCAATCTCTTGATACATCATGTCATGAAAGATGGCAGTCATAGCTCTCATACAGGTTACCCTGGCATTTTTCAGACCAAACGACATGACCCTGTAATAGTAAGTTCCCAGCATAACAATCTACGAAAGATTGTATCTCGTGTTTAGCACAATTGTCAACAAGAATGTGGATATTTGGCAATGGAAAGTTGTCTTTTGGACTCGCCTTGTTCAAATCCCAATAATCAACACAAACTTGGGTTTTTCCGTATTTCTTTGGCACCGGTACCGTATTAGCCAGCCATGTGGTGTATCGAACCACTCGGATTACACTAGCTTTCAATTGTTTGGTGATTTATTCCTTGATCTTATCACTGATATTAGTTTTGAACTTTCTTTGCTTCTGTTGGACGAGCAGATAACCGGGATAGGTAGGCAATTTATGTACCACCAAATCAACACTCAGCCCTGGCATATCATTATAAGACCATTCAAACACGTCTTTGAATTCAAACAAAAGTTGGATCAAGGCATACCTAGTTCTCTCATCAGCGTGAATGTTTATCATGGTTTCTCGGACCTCTTCTGAATTTTCCAAATTAATTGGCTCGTTTTCGTTTATGTTTGGCTTAGGCTTATTCTCAAATTATTCCAATTCTCGATTTATTTCCCTAAAAGCCTCATCTTCATCATATTCTAGATCTTGATTTATTATTTTAAAGTTAGATAGTATTTTAGGGTCTGAGCATGAAGTCCGCCAGAATGTCATGTTATTTAAGTACGCATTATTAAAACTCAAAAGAAAACGATAAGAAAAATAGCAAAACCGGAACAAAGGAAAAGAGACATCTATGAACGATGCAATATTGATTCCATTTCATTGAATTGAAAGATAGGAGGATTTACATCAGAATTAAAAGACACTAAAGTAAAACATTCGAGTTACACCCTGAAATAACCCGTAATGCAAAAAAGATAGCAAGACTGAACTACCGGGATTCCCGCCTGACGGGGAACGGGGTAGCCTCCCAGTTCTAGATCTTGAAATTTGGCCCCATATACTGCACCTTGGCATGGCTTGTGCCTTCCTCTGGTTGGGCCATGTGGCATTTATATAGCATTTGTTTCAAAGCTCCGCATATATCATTAATTTCTTCAGTCGTAAAGCCCTTTTCTTCTTCCTCCACATACTTTCGTTTGACAAATGATCGGGCGAGATGTGGAATGGGTTGTGACAGGACCCACCCATTTTCTTTATTATTGTCATCCCATGTTCTATCACCCTTTGTAGCTTAGAAACCCAACCCGAAAGAATTCTCATTGAAGAACGAGGAAATTGGCTAAGTAATGCCCTATAGAGATGCTCGAGCCCCTTTCCGGGCTTGTACCCATTTCTCATCATTTGAGTGACAACCATAATTAAAGCATTAGACAAACAAGGTTGAGGTAGTGGGGCCCCTTCTTCAAACTGATCAGCGACCACAATTTCAAAAGCATAATACACAATGTGCTCATTGCCGTCCCTGGCTTCAAGACACGGGACTGAGAGGTCCCGATAAATAGATTTCTCGTATTCTCCATGGACAACAATTTCTTGATTGTCATACTCAAACTTGACCATCTGGTGGAGAATGGAAGTAACAGCCCCGGCGATATGAATCCATGGTCTGCCCAGAAGGAAATTGTATGAGGTTTCTATGTCCAAGACTTGGAGGGTCACCTCAAAATCCACGGGGGCAATAGTTAAGATTAGATCAATTTCTCTGATTGTGTCTCTCTTAACCTCATCGAAGGCACGTACACAGACATTGTTGGCCCAAATTCTTTCAGTACCGATTTCTATCCTCTAAAGCGTTGAGAGAGGAAAAATATCTACTCCAGACCCGCCATCCAACATCACCTTTTTCACATAGTAGCCCTCACATTTAACATTCAGGTGAAGGGCTTTGTTGTGGGCAGCTCCCTCTACAAGCAAATCACCACGGCTGAATGAGATCTTATTGATCTCAAAAAATCTTTCGGCTATCCTTTACAATTGTTCGACGGTAGTTTCAACTGGGACATACACTTCATTCAAAGTTTTGAGGAGCACTTTTTGCTGTTCATCTGAACTCAACAACAGAGATAAGAGTGAGATCTGGGAGGGAGTCTTCCGGAGTTGGTCGACTATCGAGTACTCTGAGGTTTTCATCTTCTTAAAGAACTCCTCCGCTTCTTCATTGCTCGTAGGTTTCTTGGGCGGCATTTGTTTGTCCCCATTTGGCTTGGATTTCCTTAGCTCATCCGGGGTATAGTACCTCCCAGACCGAGTTATCTCATTTACTTCCCCCATAACTTATTTCCCTTTGTAAGTGACAATTGTCTTGCTATAATTCCAAGGGATCGCTCATCGGACTCTGTGGTGCATGACTGATAGCCACGAGCTTAGTCAGCCTTGGCAAAATTACCGGCCCCCGTGCCACATGTGTTCCTTTCTGCACATACAACCTTGGCACATTCAACATAACTTTCTTTTCATCAAACTTCTTTGGAGTGTTGAGGACAAGCTGTTCTTTCTCGAGGCCTTAGGAACATAAAGAATCAAATTCTTGGCAGGTGTTGACCCAGCTTTTATTTCAACGACCTGAGGAACCGGAGCTACTTTCTTTTCAGTTTTGGCCAGTTTTATCGCGAATTTAGGTCTTGCCTCTGAACTAGCGATGTAAACAATGGCCATCGGTGCTGGGTCAAATTCTTTGTCATCACAGATCATACTGATAACTGGAATGTTATTATGAGTAGGAAATGGATTATTGGTCACATTGGGGACCTCCTCGTCCCTTAACACAATTCTTTTCGCTTCAATCAAGTCTTCGACTGCTCTCTTGAGGGTCCAGCAATCTTCTATATCATGCCACCCCTGAATGGTACGCATATCTGGTATCGGCCCTATATTTTGGAGACTCGGGGTTTGGCCGATTTGGAGCCACAAGTTGTAAAAAACCCAATTGGATTAACTTTTGGAGCAAACTTGAGTAAGAGTCACCAATTGGGGTGAAATTTTTTCTTCTGGGAGGCTCTCGGGGGCGTGGATTATATTGGGGTGTATTTTAGGGTGGGCGAGGATTATATGGAGCTTGGTAAGGACTGTTATTTCTAGGAGGTGGAGCTCGGTTTTGATTGTAGTTTTATCGGGGCCGTATGTAGTGTTGTGCATTCATCCCCACATATGGAGGCGGTGTCACAGCGTACGCAGCGTTATGGTGTGGGTAGTAATATTGTGGGGTTCGTGGTGGCATATAAGAATGTTAAATGATCGATGAGATCCCCTTGAGCTCGAAGGCATCATGGCTCCCTCTTTTCTCTTTTTGCGATTGGCCGCCGAGCCATTCTGGATGGCTTGTGATGTAGCTTTAAGGGCGGCTTAACTCAATAGCTGTCCTGTTTCCAATTCGTTCTCAACCATTTCCCCAATCTTTATGGCTTCAGCAAATGGTTTTCCCATGGTGGACATCATGTTCTAGAAATAATCAGCCTCTTGGGCTTGCAAGAAAACTATGACCATTTCTGTCTCATCCATCGGTGGCTTCACACGGGCGGCCTGCTTGCGCCACTTAATAGCATATTAATGAAACGTTTTCGTGGATTTCTTCTTTAGATTAGATAAAGAATTTATGTCTGGAGAAATATCCACATCGTATTGAAATTGGAGGACAAAATCTCTGGCAAGATCATCCCAAAAATGCAGTGAGCGATTTCCTGGTCCATGTACCACTCAGAAGCGATTCCAGCCAGACTCTCTCCGAAGTATGCCATCAGAAGTTCCTCTTTTCCACCACCCTTTCTTAGTTGATTGCAATACCTTTTCAAATGAGCAATCGGGTTTTCGTGCCTGTCGTACTTTTCAAATTTCGGCATTTTAAAATGAGCTGGCAAATGAACATGTGGAAACATGCACAAGTCGGAATAGTAGACACTTTTTTGCCCACTCAAGTCCTGCATGTTCTTAAAACTCTGCTCCAAGCTTTTCATTTTTCGAGCCATTTCTTCCTACTCAGGATTTTAACTGTTCTTTCTAGTTCAGCCCGAAGCTCATACTGTAGATGTTGGGTGTACGAGTCCGGAGTGATGTAAGTCATATCCTGCTGAAATTGCGGAACTTGGAAAGTTAATGTTGGGGGTTCAAAACACGACTTGGGTACAATTGGTTGTGCCGCGGTAAAGACCGTTACAGCGAAGAACAATGCTAGAGATGCCCTAGAAATTGGCGCCTGGAGGCGAACCGCAGAAGGCATACCATGACCGTTAGACGGCATTGAAGGGTACCTGCATGGGATGAAAGGGTTAGACACGGGGACATTGGTCTATCCACCCGACCTAGGGATCAACTCAGGGAACCTATGAATTGCACTTGGAGGTTCCCTACCATTAGACTAGGCGTCCTACATTTCCATTATGAGAAGACGCAATATCCTGTTCTCTTCAGTAGTTCCTGATTCAGGTTCTAGAATAACCGATGTCCGGCTATCCTCAGGATAGATAATTGGTAGATGACTTTCGGAAGCCATAGGGACTTTGCCTTTAGATATTGTGAAGTATGGATGAGAAGCCAGATTACCAACAAGAACCAACCACCTGAATAAAACCTGGCTAAAGGCACGCACAACAACCTTGTTAGTTTTGAAACATTTAACAAATAGGAAATCGCACATTGGGATGCAATGCACCGAACAGTTAAACGTTTCTACCATATGTTTGCAATGGTTGCGTGTTTCATCCCGGCCTTTTAAATGTCTGTACTCTTTCCTTCCACTTCTCGCTCTCTTTTTCCTTTTGTTTTGTCACTCCTCGTTTTTCTCTTTTGTTTTTGTAACTCTTTCTTTTTTTTTTTTTTTTAATTTTCTCTCTTTTTTGTTGATTTTTGCTCAGATTAATTATGGCTATGATCGTATCCGATGTGGATTGCCTATGTATTATGACGCTGCTTGAATCAGACCATTACGTAGTTCAAGGAAATAAAATAAAAACAAAGAAATTTTTGAGGTTTTTAATATTTCATTAATAACAGACTCTTTTTGGGTTTTGATTACAAGGACTCGAAATGGACGAAGGACAAACAGACTCGACGTGAGAAAAAGGTAAACTACATACTCAATAATTAAGAACACATATGACTCTCAAACGTTATCCTAGGGGCCCAGGTGACTTCAGTCGGTCTCGGCGTGAGCTCGCTTGTAATCTCTTCCTGAAGGAACTCTAGGTCGGCCATGACCTGGCGAGCGAAAGACAGCACCAAAGTGAAGAACATAGCTCTAGTCATATTCTCACACTCATTGAATTTCATCGCAGTGTAGTCAGCTATTTCATTGAATCTAAGCTTAATCGCACCTTTCTGCTGGAGCAATCATCCAATCTGTTATTCTCGGACTACCACGACTTGCATGGCGCAGTTATTCCAGTTTTGTAATTTCAACACATCCTCTTCAAACTGGTTGATCAAGGCATGGCAATGCTCCCTCTCCGTCCTAAAGTCTCTTACTTGTTGGCCCGTTTCATTCTCAAAAGCTGCTAACTCTTTCCTTAAGACTGCGACTTCTTTGTCTTAACTTTGCTTTGCCTGGCAAGCTAAGTTTGTCCATTTTTCTTCATCTTTTCCCAATTGGACCATCCTTGCCCGAGCTTTTGCTAAATCTTTTTCGGCCTTTATTAGATCGGCCGCATAGTCGTGTACTTTTTGCCTCAGGTTTTCTATGATTTTTTGGTCCCTTTCACTTCTTACAAGCATTTCAGCAGCTATTCTCATTTCCCGGAGTTAGGCTCGGAGGGCCTCGTTCTCATGGGTCAGACTTTTCTTTTCACCTTCACCTTCTTGTGCTTGTAAGTCATTCTCAAATTTGAGGTTTCTCAGCTTTTCTTCTAAAGTATGAATGGTTGCTTGGTATCCCTTTTCCTTTTCACCCCAGGCCAACCGTTCTTGGATTGTATCATCAAAAGCTTGAACATGCGGCCTTTTGGTGGGCCTTTCTGGCTCAGGCTCAGGCTCATCATCTACACGAGACATTTTCCCGAACCATATAGCATAACCTAGATCTACCTCACCTTTCACAGGATCCGGCACCTGGGTATCATCTTTCAAATACCGGCAACCATCCAAAATTTGCTGGACTAAAGTCTCGGGTAATGGGGCTTCGGGGTGTAGCTCAATCACTTGCACACTCAAATCTTCATCCTCAGGCACTACTTGGTACCTTCCTAGCTGTCTTAAAACTCTCTGAGGTGCATACGGTTGGACACTTCTCCAACTCATCACCAGTAGATAACTTTTTAAGGTCGACATGTGTATCACTTCCCTTACAGGGAGCCATCCCAAAGTCAACTCAATTTGACTTGTGTTTAAAGATTTTAAGTGGGATATCCATGCTTCCAACCCTTCTGGCGAATTGTAATTTTTTACTCTTTCCTCGTAATTCCCGATGAGGTTTTTCTTGCTCGGGCCATAGCTCATGAATTTGAGGTGATGACGGAGATGCTCAATCAACCACATATGTAATAAAATATTGCACCCTTCGAAGAACTTTGCCCCGGATATACACAATGTTAATGCCCGATAATGTCTGATAGAATAATCGGGGCAAGAGTTTGATGTTCTTTGGTAGTGAGGACGTGCACAATTCTGGCTATGTGGATATCAATTGTCCGCTCTTCATTTGATAAGATCATAATTACCAGAAATGCCACTATGAAGGCAAAGCGACGGTGAACCTGCCATGTGTCCTTGTTCTGCTTGTTGTTAAGGCCTTTTTCATGCATTTTAAAACCATTTGGCTGTCCAAACCTGGAGTACAAGAAGTAGAAAGAACAACATCCTATGTCTACATTGGGTTTTCTAATTTGCTTACTGATATTCAGAAGATCAAAGAATCGATGCACATAGAGAGTCCTTGGGAATATGAGTTTCTGGTTTCTCAAATCCCTATCGAAACCGGAATATTCAGCTATTTCTTCTAAGGTAGGAGTAAGCTCAAAATCTGCGAAGCGGAAGACATTGTGAACGGGATCCCAAAAGGTCAGTAGTGCCTCAATCAAATCATCCCATGGTTAACTTTCATAATATTTGTGAGGGCGCCCAAGTGCTTTGTTACTCAATCCTGACCATCTTGCCCCAAGTCATACCACCACATCTAAAGCTAAAGTGGAGCCTGGTCTACAACCGTTAACAGCATGTTCTGAATAATGCTCATTTTGTACCTGTGGATGGTTAGGGTTAAGGTTGACACTAGTTTCAAAAGACAAACCAATGGACTCTTTTGCAAAACAATCTTTCAATTTTCTAAGAAAAACCAAAGGGGGTGGCTATTTATGCAACATTGGCCAAAGCAAGGATGGCTATTTTTTTTTTGCAACAATGGCCCCTTTGTACTTTCAAGGAAAGTTTTGTGGCCGGGGGAGGGCGTTATGGTAAAAGTGATGCCCAATTGACAGACATGTTCGTTCTTGCGAGAATAGCCCTTCGACAATTTTGAAGATGTTCTAAGGCTATTCTGACATAAACGACTCAGGATGCAACCGGTGGGTCAACTCACTTATTTAACAAAACACTAGACACATTTTCTTTTTTTTGGTTATTTTTGTAAAAATGAGGTCAAATCCTATGGAGGTTGCCACATCCAGTGAGAATCAAACCTTTGTAGTTCGGTCAATTTTAACAAAACAGGGAAAACCTGACACTTGAAAATTTTGGCTTATTTTGAAATGACTTTTCTCTTCTTTTTTTTCAAAACTTCGGCAGAGTTTTAGGATTTTTCAAATACCGGGATTTTTAAAAACCGGATAAATTTTCTCTCTCACCTCTCACTCCTACTTTTTCTCTGAGCTATCTCCACAACTAGCCCGTAAGAAGTCCCCAACTCAACCTCTCGAGCCATGGTGGCATGGATACCAGAGTGCAAACCTGCAACAAACCTCCGTACTCTCTCTGCATCGGTAGAAAGTATCATAAGAGCATGGCGAGACAACTCAAAGAATCTCACCTCATAGTCGGTCACCGACATCTAACCCTGTTGTAGATGCTCGAACTGAAATCACAACTCTTCCCTCTGAGATGGTGGAATATATGTCCAAAAAAAGGCGTGTAAACTGATCCCAAGTCATAGGAGGAGAACCTAATGGTCTGCCGAGAAGATAAGACTGCCACCATCTATGGGCCCTGCCCTACAACTGAAAGGTGGTAAAGTCCACCCCGTGGGACTCCAATATCCTCGTGTTGTGCAGTCTGTCACTACACCGAGCTGCTAGGGAGATTGAATTACATTAGCAGATTCATCGCTCAGCTTACCACCACTTGTGAGCCTATATTCAAGCTATTGAAGAAAGACGCGGCAATCAAATAGACAGATGAGTGTCAAGAAGCTTTTGATAAAATCAAAGAATATATGTCAAATCCATCGATGTTGGTTTTGCCTGAACCAGGAAACCCTTGTTCTTATACCTAACAGTCCTGGAAAATTCTTTCGGCAGCGTCCTGGAGGAACACGATGTAATCGGGAAAACAAAACAAGCCATATATTATCTGAGCAAGAAGTTCACCAGTTATAAAGCCAAGTACACTTTGTTGGAAAGAACTTGTTGTGCCCTAACTTGGGTCGCCCAAAAGTCGAGACAATACTTGTTGGCTTATACAACGTACCTCATAACCAGAATGGATACTCTGAAGTATATATTCCAGAAGCCAATGCCAAACGGAAGGTTAGCAAAATGGCAGATCCTGCTCACAGAGTTTGACATTGTCTATGTCACTCGCACGGCGATGAAAGCTCAAGCCTTGGCGGATCATCTCGCTAAAAACCTGGTTGATGATCAATACCAACCCCTAAGCACTTACTTTCCGGACGAGAAAGTAAACTCGGTTGAAGTAATTTCAGAGAACATCAATGTCTGGAAAATGTTCTTTGATGGGGCTGTAAACATAAAAGGCGTAGGGATTGGGGCAATTCTGATCTCACCCACAGGTCAACACCATCCAGCCACAACCCGACTTTTGTTCTTTTGCACAAACAATGTTGCTGAGTATGAAGCTCGCATCATGGGTATGAACATGGCGGTTGATCTGGATGTACAAGAGTTATTAATCATGGACGATTCTGATTTAATTATCCAGCAACTCCAAGGTGAATGGGAAACTCGAGACATCAAACTCATCCCGTACAGGCAACATGTAGAAGACATCAGTAAACAGTTTAAGTCCGTCGAATTCAAGTATATTCCCCGATTTCACAATGAGCTAGCAGATGCACTAGCTACTTTAGCCTCAATGCTACTATACCCGGGTAATGTTCATATTGACCAGCTCAAAATTCAGGTTCGAGAAAGGCACGGTTATTGTAACGTAATTGAAATGGAGCCAGATGGTGAGCCATGGTATCATGATATCAAAAGGTTTTTGAAAATAAAATAACATCCCGAACAGGCTAGTGGAGATCAAAAGAGAACTATCAGAAGGCTTCCAAGCAGTTTCTTTTTGAGTAGAGAGATCCTATACAAAAGAACTCCAGATCTGAATCTTTTGAGGTGTGTAGATTCTCGAGAAGATGAAAGGATCATGAACGAAGTGCATTCGGGAGTATGTGGGCCTCACACGAACGAGTATGTCCTTGCAAAGAAAATCCTCCAGGCAGGTTATTATTGGATGACCATGGAAAATGATTGTTGCAGTTTTGTCCATTAAATGCCATTAGTGTCAGATACACAGTGACTTAATTCATTCACCGCCTTCAGAGTTGCATCCTATGTCAGTGCCTTGGTCGTTCGTTGCATGGGACATGGATGTTATTAGGCCAATCGAGCCGAAAGCTTCAAATGGGCACAGATTCATCTTGGTTACCATTGATTATTTCACAAAGTGAGTCGAAGCAGTCACTTTCAAAGTCGTCACTAAGAAAGCAGTGGTGGACTTTGTGCATTCTAATATTATTTATCATTTTGGTATTCCTAAAACTATCATTACGGATAATGCTACAAATTTGAACAGCCACTTGATGAGGGAGGTATGCGAACAATTTAAAATTATGCATCGTAATTCTACCCCTTATCGGCCAAAAGCTAATGACGTCATTGAAGCTGCAAATAAGAACATCAGAAAGATCCTTAGGAAAATGGTTAAGGGTACCATACAATGGCATGAAAAGTTTCCTTTTGCACTATTGGGATATCACACAACCGTGCGCACATCAGTTGGAGCCACTCCCTACATATTGGTTTATGGCACTGAAGTCGTGATACCCATAGAAGTTGAGATTCACTCTCTTCGGATCATTGTTGAAGCTGAGATCGAGGATGATGAATGGGTCAAAACCAGGTTGGAACAATTGGCTATGATTGATGAAAAGTGAATGGCCGCAGTTTTTCACTTGCAGTTGTACCAACAAATAATGGCTCATGCCTACAACAAGAAAGTGCGGCCCATAAAATTCGAAGTGGGCCAACTCGTTCTGAGACGTATTCTCCCGCATCATGAAGAAGCCAAAGGAAAATTTGCTCCAAATTGAAAAGGTCCATACATTGTAACAAGAGTGCTGCCAAAGAGAGCGCTTTAACAATCTCTGATTGGGATGACGAAGACTTTCTTTCTCGCTACCCAAACACTATCAACCCTTTGCAAACCCTTTGAGCCGGTTCCCTTTCTTTGATTACCCTCTTTGGAACCTGAAAGTTATTATTGAAATAAAATGAAATGAAAAAAAAAGAGAAGAAAACAAAAGAAAATAAAAAGAAAATCAAAAACAAAGTTCATGTAATTGAACTACGTTCGACCTGATTCCGAAAGGATATATATGCAACCTCTCTCTAGGGTTTGATTGCACCAAAACAAAAATCCACATTCCCCCAAAAGTGAAAACTGGGGCAAACGTTACAACGGTTCAGCGATGGTTCGCCCAAAAGGTTCCAAAATTATAATTCAATCCAAATTCTTTTATCTAAATCCGTGTCAAGTCCTTTCGATCAATCGGTGAGAATGTTCAAGCATCGGAGGATACAGTTACATGGATCTAATGCAACAAAAATGAGATAAATAAAATGAGAGTCTTATTGGTGAAAAACCCTCACATGCACTGTAAGGCGATAGTGAGTAAAGAAATTAAAAATGAGAGTCTTGTTAGTGAAAACTCTTGGAATGAGGAAATCAAATTGAAGTGCCTACAAGGGAAAAATAAAGTTGAAAAGGTTAAGTCCCACGTGACTAACCGTCTTGCAATGTTTGAAAAGCCAAAGGTTCCCCAATGCTCTCATATTGAAACTTTGAAGAAATAAGTCAAAAATTAAATGTTCACAAAGGCAAAATAAAGTTGGAAAGGTTAAGTCTCGTTACGTGACTGGCCGTCATGGCAAAAGTTCGAAAAGCCAAAGGTTCTATGGGGCCAGAAATGTAATCAGTAATCAAGAAACAACCAGTTGCCGCTGAAATCATCATCAAATGAATATGGGCCGAAATCAAATGGCTGAAGCACTCAAGGCCACAAAACCAACCACTGTTTTAAATTAACAATTGTTCTTTGTTGAAAAACGAGAAACATGTGCAATCCAAAGACAACATTGCAAGAAGCAGATGCAACCAAAAAGGAAACCGCACAGAGACTAAAAGCAGCTCCGCAACAGCAAAACTCCAAAAAGGGAAGTCTTCTCAAAATTCTTTCCTGCCTTTTACTCATTCTCTAAATAAAATGAAAAAGAAAAAAATAAAAAGAAAGAAAATTCAAAATCATGGTAGTATAGGATACACCAATCCATAGCTGAATTATCCAATGTAGGGTATACCATTCTCTAGTTGATGACCTTTTAGACATAGGGCACACCACTCCCTAGTCTCCTTACCATCATAGGGTACACCAATCCCTAGTTATGTTTTCCAACATAGGGTACATCATTCCCTAGTTGATGATATCCTATACATAGGGTACACAACTCCTTAGTCTCGTTACCAGTATAGGGTACACTAATCCCTATCTGTATTTTCCAACGTAGGGTACACCACTCCCTAGTTGAGTTGATCTTAAATGCAGGGTACACCACTCCCTGATATCTTTATTGATAGAGCTTAAATGCAGGGTACACCACTCCCTAATAATATTTTAGACATAGGGTACACCACTCCCTAGTCTCCTTACCAGTATAGGGTACACTAATCCCTAGTTGTGTTCTCCAACATATGGTACTCCATTCCCTAGTTGATAATATCCTAGATATAGGGTACACCACTCCCTAGTCTCATTACCAGTATATGATATACCAATCCCTAGCTGTATTTTCCAACGTAGGGTACGCCACTCCCTAGTTGAGTTGATCTTAAATGCAGGGTACACCATTCCCTAATATCTTTATTGATAGACTTAAATGCATGGTACACTACTCCCTGATATCATTATTACACATAGGGTACACCACTCCCTAGTCTCCTTACAAGTATAAGGTACACCAATCCCTAGCCGTATTTTCCAACGTAGGATACACCATTCCTTAGTTGATGGTATTTTAGACATAGGGTACACCACTCCCTAGTCGCCTTACCAGTATAAGGTACACCAACCCCTAGCTGTGTTTTCCAACATAGGTTACACCATTCCCTAGTTGATGATATTTTAGGCATAGGGTACACCACTCCCTAGACTCCTTACCCGTATAGGGTACACCAATCCCTAGCTGTATTTTCCAACATAGGGTACACCACTCCCTAGTTGATTGAGCTTAAATGCAAGGTACACCACTCCCTAATATCATTACCAATTTATCTTGAATGCGGGGTACACCACTCCCTGGTATCATTACTGCTTGATTAAGCCGAAATGCAGGGTACACCACTCCCTAACACCATTCCCTAGTTTTTGCTGGTATAGGGTCGCCAATCCCTAGTTGTATTTCCTAATATAGGGTACACCACTCCCTAGTTGATTTGATCTTAAATGTAGGGTACATCACTCCCTGATATCATTTCAAATGTAGGGTACACCATTCCCTAGCTATATTTTCCCAACATAAGGTACACTAATCCTTAGTTGAGACATCATTTAAACAATCAGGGTACACCATTCTCAAAGAATCATATTTTCCCTGGGTACACCAATCCCGACCTTTTATTGCTTTCAATCATGAAGTAGTATAGGTTTTGTTACAAATAACTCACAAAATTTTCCTAGTGAAAATTGGGGCAGAAAAATTTTGTTCATTTATTTATTTGGGTGTCTGAGCAGGTTTTACTTCGAGGCACAGAGTTCGAGATGACCAAAAGTAGATGTCTCAATCCGGAATAAAGAAAAGAAAAGAAAGAAGTAAATCCAAAATGCAGAAGCGGATGGAAAAGATGTGAACTGCTCAAGACATGACTAAATTCACGAGCATTGAAGGTCTCTTTTTGGTTAGAAGAAGCCATAGAATAATGAACTAGCACCTCCAGCTATCAAGCATCATGGTTCATATTAGAGTTTACGTGAAGAACCAGTCAAGACTCAAGATCAAGCTTCAAAAGACTTATAGATAGGAATCTTATAACTCATAGCTGATAGGCTTGTTTAGTTTCTTTTGATTTTGATTTTGGTGTAATAAGGAGTTCAGCAAGCAGTAACAGTAGCAACAACAGTGAAATCACAGCTTTTCGGTAGTCCCAGCTACCAAAATTCCAGAACTACAATGACGTGATTCCTTTATAGCTAAGGATATGTAGGTAACATGAGAAGCAATGTTTGATCAAACTTTTCCAAAATGCTTCCCATGGATTATCTAACGGTCAAAAATTACTCGTGATTGCTCACTTTATCTTTACCCGAAAACTCTTCATGTTCTCGAGTAAAGAGGGGCAGCTGTGAGCACCTAATTTTTGCCCTACATAAAATTATTCCTAAAAAGCCCCCAAAATAGTTTTCTAATTAGCTTAGATTTTTGTAAAAATATTTCTCTATTTGTTGTTTGCATTTTATTGTAGTTGGTTGCTTTTTTTTTTTTTTTGCCTAATTAGGAATATCTTAAATCACAAAATGACAAAAATACTTTCATCTTTTATTCTTGTTGCATTCTAACATTTTAGTTGCATTTTAGGATTTAACCATATTTTTAAATGCATAGTTTTAAATCATAAAAAATCATCGAAAAATATTTTATCTTTCATTTAGTGTTAATTGCATTTAGGAATTAATCACGTGTTAGTTGCATTCATAAAATAAAAATCACAAAAAAATATTACTACATTAGTCATTTTCTTTGCATGTTTTAATTTGATTGGCTTAAATTGATTCACAATTTTAATTAGTTGATAAGTGGTTTAGTAATGCCAAAGAGGAATAACTAGGAGTTCAATTAAGTTGGCTATTTTTGAAAAAGGAATTAGAAGAGAAAATGGAATTGTTTAGTCTTGTTTTCGAATTGGGCCAATGCCCAACAACCCAATTAAATTACAAAACCCGTCCAAATTTCGCCCCAAGCCCAGTCTCCATAATGCGGTCAAATTCCCCTATAACCCAAATGACCTCGTTTTGGCTTAAAATAATCACAACCATTCATCAGATCTAATCCAACGGCTGAGAACTCCAATCCCTAATCCTTTATAATTGTCCTAACATACCCCCCAAACCCTATGAGACCCCCCCTTCATTTCTCCATCTCTCTCACTATCCGCTCAGAGCCGCTGCCAGAAATCGCCTACGATGGCGACGCACTCTAAATCCTCCCAAAATTTCACCCCATACTCCCCATCACCTCCTCATGCCCCTCCCGTCATAAGATTTCCAAAAAGAACACTAGATCTCTTCGATTACTAGATGTAGGTTTGGCGAAAATGCAAAATCACCCATTTTCATCTCTTGACCGATTCTGACCCCTTTTCACGTTAAAATTTATATCGAACGATGGATTTTGACATAAGCTGTCGATTGGTGTTAGTTTTAATGTGATTTCATGTTCGCTGGGAGCTGGTCAATTTCTGTTTGACCCATCTGAAAACTTCAAATAGTTTCTCGCATTCTCTCTCCCTCATTCATAGCCGTCCGAACCATAAGCCAAGAACATAAGGAACGTTCAAGGTAGCAGACCTTTAGGGTTCAAATTCCTCCAACCTCTTCAATTGATTTTTACCGGCCAGTTGATCGATATCGTTATGTGTAGCACCGGTTCCGCTTTCGTGCGT
Organism: Nicotiana tabacum; assembly: GCF_000715075.1. Lineage (NCBI taxonomy): Eukaryota > Viridiplantae > Streptophyta > Magnoliopsida > Solanales > Solanaceae > Nicotiana > Nicotiana tabacum. The sequence continues at coordinate 63,490,912 of NC_134096.1, forward strand.
TGAACCAGTGTTCATGTCACGGCATTGGTTGTTGTCCGGGTTTCTTTTGCCGACAGTTGGACCACCATCGGTAATTTCTTTGCTTTTATCCCTAATTTCTTTTGATTTATTTACTTGAGCATGCTTAATGTTTGTCATATGCTTGTAGTGTTAAATGATCAGTTCAATTGATTTTTGGTTTAGGATAATTTAAAGATTTTTAGATTAGTTGAATGCATGTTTAATCAGCTATGATTGTATATCGTCTGCATCTGTTAATTGAAGGTCGAATTAGCTAAAACTCTTGCATATTTTTGTTCCCTGATTCTTGTTTGGGCTTTGAGGAATTCGGGCTTGTATTGATAGGTGTCATTGGGCTAATATCACTTGATCCAGGCCCAAACGTGTGAGGTTGGGTGAGTTTAAAAGGTAACAAAAGTAAATACAAGTAAAAGAAGTCTGTGATTTGCAAATACTAAAATAATGAAGGGTACTTGACAAGGCTTAAAAGGGTAATTGGAGAATTAAATATTTTGATTGAATCTTTTTATTATTTGTTGGAAAGGTTCCAGAAGAGATTAGTTGGGGCCAAAAAGCAATAAAACAATAGAAATTAGGTCAAAAGAGAACTTAAGGTTTAAAATACAGGGGGGGGGGGGCTGGAAGGAAAAAGAGGAACATCTGAAAGGGACAGTTATACAAAATCTGTTAGAGAAAGATGCCTTTTCCCCTATTTTTTAGAGTTGTCATTATTTTCAGATCATTCTCTCATTTTGCTATAAAAGACACCCCTCCCACAGATTTTAGGACATATTAATTCCTGCATTTTCAGACACATTTTCCTTTCACTCATCTTTACTCTCATTTTCACGCAAAAGTTCTGGAATTTCAGCGTTAAAATTTCAGAAAATATGAGAAAAAGCTATATAAAAAAGGAATTCTTCTCAGTTTGCTTCAATTACAGCTATTTGGCCTCATATTTTTGGGATTGAAGTTCAGTGCAGTTTCTATTTCTGCTATTTGTTGTTGTGTTGTCAAGTTGTGGTTGAATCTGATTTCTAGCTGCACTTTTAAAAAATTGGAGTTATATTTTCCTTCTTCCTTGTTGCTTTGGCTGTTGTTAAGGTACGGATACTCTCCTTCGATATAACAGTACTCAAATGCTATAATATCATCAGACTTGCAATCATGGGTCGACTATATGTTTGATAAATGTTCCTTAAAGTAGTTTAGTCATTTATGTGTTTGATTGAATATTATCTGCCATGTTTGTTTGCGAGTAGAACTGGATCTGAAATTTCAGCATATAGAACTAGTATAAATCTGAACATGAGTGTTCATGATGTAGTAATCATGGAAATATTTTAAATTATATATGTTGACCAGTTAAAGTGAAGTTAGAATTGAGATTTTTAGGTTGGTTTGAAGTTGAAGAAATGTCCATATCCAGTAGTAATGTATTGACCAGTGCTATATAGATCTGGAATTTTGAAGAAGAAATATGGAGGAGTTCGTTTGTATTTTGATTTGATCTCAGTTACGTTGTTATTTAGTTTAGGATTTGGAGACTATTTCTTATGGATAGTTTTTTTTGGGTGTAAAAATGAGTTGAAAACAGGTTTGTTGTTATGAATAGAATTGTACTTAGAGTGAATGTCTATCATTTAGAGAGTTTGTTACTTTGTGGCTAAGTCATTTCCCCCCATAAATAGATGGGCTTTACCTCATTGTAAATGATCTGAAATTCATTAAGAATTACCTCTCTTTCCTTGCAATATTATTCTTTCCTTATTGTTTTATTTCACGTTATCAGCACGAGACTCTACCGTCTCAAGAAACTCTTTGAGAAGACTTAAGGTATAATTTTTCTACTCTTTTAATAATGTTTGATATTATGAAACGAAAGTTTGTTGCCCTTAAAATTTCGGGCAAGAACTATATGTCGTGGTTGTTGGATGCTGAAATCCATTTAGATGCAATGGGTCTTGGAGACACCATTAAAGATAAAAATAAAGCATCTACCCAAGATTGTGCTAAGACCTTGATTTTCTTGCTCCATCACCTTGATGAAGGGTTGAAAATAGAATATCACACCGTCAAAGATCCACTTATTTTGTGAAATGTCTTAAGGAAAAATAGGACAACTTAAAGTTGGTCACACTTCCACAAGCACGATATGATTGGCTCATCTGAGGCTCCAAGACTATAAGTCTGTTTCTTAATACAATTCGGCGATGTTCAGAATTACTTCTAAATGGAAACTTTGTGGAGATAGTATAACTAACTATCATATGCTTGAAAAAACGTTCACAACGTTTCATGCCTCCAATATGGTCCTGCAATAGCAGTACCGAGAGAAAGGTTTCAAGAAGTATTTTGAGTTGATTTCTCCTTTCCTTATGGCTCAACGAAACAATGACCTGCTCAAGAGAAATCACGATAATCGACCTATTGGGTCTACACTATTGCCTGAAGTGGATGAGGTGTATTCCCATTATGCTAAGCGTGAAAAAGGTCGTGACCCTATTCGTGGTCGTGGCCGCGGCCGCGGACAAGGAAGAAAATTTTCTGGTATTAATCATCCCCCAAAGAAAAATAACCACCAAAAGTGGAAAGGGAAAGATGAGAAGCCAAGGCAAATGGTTCAGAAACTGACCAAGACATTTGGTTGAGTTTTATCAAGCACCTCTAAAGAATAAAGACCCTGAAGCTAATTTTGTCTATGACAATGAATTTGACATCACCCACTTGGATGTGACAGATTGTTTTGAGCACCCTAATGGAAAAATAGACCACTTGATTGGTGATAGATCCGTGATTAAAAATGATTGAGTAGTTTGATTTTTATCTATTCATAGTAGTTAGTGAATAAAGATCATGTAATCATAGTCTTTACATCAATACTAGTTTTTCAATTAGTTTAGCGATAGTCGTTTATTTAATAAAGCTTTCGTTCTATCTGACTTTGTTTTGATTAATCATTATTTGTTATTGATTTGGTTTACTTAACTTTTCTGTTGACTAGCAAAACAACAAATTGATAATTGGTTAAGTACTAAACAGACGAAAGAGGCTAGTAAAACGAAGAACATCTAACACCAAAGAAATGAACTTAATGTTCTTTATTCTTGGACAATTAATGAGTCAAATAATAGTTAATAAAACTTGGAGTTCTCCGTCAATTTTGATATTTGAGAAGTACACTGAAATCAGAGGCGGAGTTAGGATTTGAAGTGTGTGGGTTCTAAATTTTAAAATAAAATACTGTTTTTAACAGGAATAGAACCCCATATTTTCCAGCGAACCCACAGTCCTTACCATTGAATCAAGACCCCTTTTGTTACTGGGTTCGACAGTATATATTTATATAAATTTAATAAATATTTTAATAAAAAACAAGGTTCGCCTAAACCTGCACCCACTGCTGTAGCTCCGCCCCTGTCTGAACCCATGTCTACCAAAATGAGTTCAGGCTTGCATGTTTTACATTAAAAATTATTGGTGGAAAGTTTTAAGAATCGGAGCAGAATGATAAGAGAGAAATTTACTTCTTGTTATGTTAACAGTCAATTTGTTCACTATTACATTTTTTAAAACATATGACAATAATTGCATTATTATTAGTTATGTAATTGTTTGTATCATAATCAGAGTTTGTTCGAAATTGCATTAAAAGTCATTATTGAACCATTGATTTAACTTTATTTATTTTTTCTTTTTCTCTAATAATACTGATGTTTATTCATATATTTTTTTTGTATGTCAAACCATGTGAATCAAGTATGGATACCTCACAAAGCAAACTTGGATCAAGTTTTAATTGTAAAAATATTTAGTTAATTGATTCATATACGACACATACTATATTCAAAGAGAAGAAATATTTCTCTCATTTAAGTATGTATAAGGCAGATGTTACTACAATTTTTAGTAGTAGTAATTTAATTGAAGGCTCTGAAAGAGCTATTATAACTCTACCTAAGGGAACAATGCTTATCATAAATAATGCAATGTTCTCCTCCAAGTACAAGAGGACTTGTTGAGTTTTAAAGATATCCGTCAAAATGGACATCATATTGAGACAATAGATGAGAATAACCTTGAATATCTCATTGTTACCAAAAATGTCTCTAGCCAGAAAAGGATTATTGAGAAGTTCCCATCTTTGTCTAGTGGACTGTATTGGACAAGAATAAGTTCAATTGAGGCACATTCTATTGTAAATCAAAAGGTTACTAATTCCAATACTTTTGTACTTTGACATTATCGATTAGAATATTTGTGGACCTATTCACCCACCTAGTGGGTCGTTTAGATATTTTATGGTCTTAATAGATGCGTCTTCTAGATGGTCTCATGTATGCCTATTATCATCTCGCAACCCCGCATTTGTAAAATTAATGGCATAAATAATTCAATTACGGGCACAATTTTTCGATAATCCAATTAAGTCTATTCGACTTGATAATGCTGATAATTTTTTATCCCAAGTATTTAATGATTATTGCTTATCAATTGGGATAAACGTGGAACATCCTATAGCTCACGTTCACACTCAAAATGGCCTTGCAGAGTCTTTAATTAAACATCTGTAATTGATTGCAAGACCGTTACTCGTGAAAACGAGGTTACCCACTTCTGTTGGGGTCATGCCATTTTGCATGCAGTAATGCTTCGTCTCAGACCGACAAATTATCATAAATATTCCCCGTTGCAATTAGTTTTGGGTCATGAACCTAATATATCCAATTTACGAATTTTTGGATGCGCAGTATATGTGCCTGTAGCCCCGCCATATCGCACCAAAATGGGTCCCCAAAGAAGGTTAGGAATATATGTTGGATTTGAATCGCCGTCCATTATTCGCTACCTCAAAATATTAACGGGAGATTTGTTCACTGCTCGATCTGCAGATTGTCGATTCGATGAGGTATTTTCTCCAAAATTAGGGGGAGAAATTGGTGAAATCAAATGGGAAATTTCATGAAAAAATCCATCATTATCTCATCTTGATCCACACGCCTCTATTTGTAAAAAGAGGTGCAAAAGATTATCCATTTACAGAAAATATCAAATCAAATTTCAGGCGCATTTACGGATCTGAAAAGGATAAAAAAATCACATATTCCTGCAAAGAATGTTCCAATCTGTATTGATGTTCCCGTTGGACAATCTTCTAGTGTCATAGCTAACGAGTCAAAAGCACGCCTAAAATGTGATAGACCATTGGGTTCTAAGGATCGAAATCCTAGGAAAAGGAAAACAAATGATCATTATGGCACTATGAAAGAGTTTCATGAAGAAATCCACGATTTAACCAATCCTGAGATTCATGAGAAAATCACTGAGCATGATACTCAAGAAAATAAGAAACTACCATTAAATCCAATCGATATTGAGACAAATTTGAAACAATGGGATATAGTGGTGGATTATGTCTTTGCATACAATGTTGCATCTAGCATTATGTAAGATAGTGAGGATCTTGAACCTCAATCTGTTGAAGAATGTCGACAAAGACGTGATTGGCCAAAATGACAAGAAGTAATCCAATCCGAGTTAGATTCACTTGTGAAACGTGAAGTTTTTGAGCCTGTATTCCAAACGCCTAATGGTGTTAAACCCGTTGGCTATAAATGAGTCTTTTACGTAAAAGAAATGAGAAAATGAGGTACAAAGATATAAGGTACGCCTTGTTGCACAAGGATTTTCACAAAGGCCTTATGTCGATTATGAAAAGACGTATTCTCTTGTTATGGATGTTATAACGTTCTGTTATCTCATTAGTTTTGATGTCCATGAATAGCTTGACATGCAATTAATGGATGTGGTTACAACCTACCTTTACGGCTCACTCGATAATGAGATATACATGAAAATTTTCGAAGGATTTAAAATTCCCGATGCATATAATTCAAAGTCCCGGGAAATATTTTCAATAAAATTACAAAGATCTTTGTATGGTCTCTAAATCAATCAGGAAGAATGTGGTATAACAGCCTTAGTGATTATTTATTAAAGGAAGGTTATATAAATGATGCCATTTGCCCATGTGTTTTTATAAAGAAAATAACATCAGAATTTGTTGTACTTGCCGTATATGTTGATGACATAAACCTTATTGGAATTCCTATAGAACTCCAAAAGGCAATTGATTATTTAAAGAAGGAATTCGAAATGAAAGATTTCGGAAAGACAAAATTATGTCTCGGTTTGAAAATTGAACATTTGGCAAATAGAATTTTTGTTCATCAATCTGCCTACACAGAAAAGGTATTAAAACGGTTTTACATGGATGAAGCATATTCATTAAGTACTCAGATGGTGGTTCGATCACTTGATGTGAATAAGGATCCGTTCCGACCTCAAGTAAAGAATGAAGAGCTACTTGGTCTTGAAGTACTATATCTTAGTGCAATTGGTGCACTAATGTATCTTGCTAATACTACACGACGTGACATAACTTTTTCAGTTAATGTCTTAGCAAGATATAGCTCTGCTTCTACAAGGAGACATTGGAGTGGAATCAAACACATACTGCAGTATCAAAAAGGAACTACTGATATGAGATTATTTTATAGCAATAATTTCAGTCCCGATCTTGTTGTTTATTCCGATGCTGGGTATTTATCCGACTCACACAAGGCTCGATCTCAAACAAGCTATGTGTTTACCTGTGAAGGCACTGCCATATCTTGGCGATCGACTAAGCAATCAATCGTGGCTACTTCATCTAATCATGCTGAGATAATTGATATTCATGAAGCAAGTCGAGAATGTGTGCGGTTGAGGTCAATAATACATCTTATTCGAGACAAATGTGATAAACTAACCACAATTTTGTATGACGACAATGCAACATGCATAGCCCAACCGAATGGAGGATTCATAAAAGGAGATACGACAATGCACATTTCATCAAAGTTATTTTTCACACATGATCTTCAAAATAATGGTGATATCAATGTGCAACATATTCGTTCAAGTGATAATATGACTGATTTGTTCACCAAATCTCTACCGACATCAACCTTCAAGAAGCTAGTGTACAAGATCGGGATGTGAAGGCTTAAAGATGTGAATTGATGCTCTCATCAGGGGGAGTTAATACGCGTTGTACTCTTTTTTTCTTACAAGGTTTTGTCGGCTTAAAGATGTGAATTGATGCTCTCATCAGGGGGAGTTAATACGCGTTGTACTCTTTTTTTCTTACAAGGTTTTGTCCCATTGGGTTTTTCTTTCAAGGTTTTTAACGAGGTAACCAAAAGACGTATTATTAAATACGTGTACTCTTTTTACTTTACTAGATTTTTTGCCCATTAGTTAAGGTTTTAACAAGGCACATTACCTATTAAGTAGACATTCAAGGGGGAGTGTTATGAATAGAATTGTACTTAGAGTGAATGTCTATCTTTTAGAGAGTTTGTTACTGTGTGGCTAAGTCATTTTTCCCTCTATAAATAGAGGGGCTTTACCCCATCGTAAATGATCCGAAATTCAATAAGAATTACCTCTCTCTTTTCCTTGAATATTATTCTTTCCTTATTGTTTTATTTCATTTGTAATAAATCCGTTCATTAATGAGTGTAACTAATCAATATGTCAACAAATGCTGCTCATATTATGTTTTTTTCAAATTGGTTGAACTTTTTGTGTAATTGATATATTCCTCTTATTCGTGTGAGCCTATGAGGACGTAACTTCTCTCCTTTGTCATTTGGGCCTCATTCGGAGCCCAATTCCGAAAATGGCTATGTTTAAGGCTTGTAGTGAGCTTGGAATTGGGCTGGCCCATTTCAGGGGTCTTCAGATTCGAAAACCATAAGAGCTGCGCCTGGAACTTGGCTGGGCTCATATGGCTAGGCCCAACTAATTGTGATGAAGGCTCAATTTGGGCTTAGTTCATAAAACTGAGTTTGCCTTGATTTAGTTACAATATCGTTGCTAAGTTTAATCAATTATCCTTGCTTGCCTTTAATTAACCAAATCACCAGAATTTATATTTGAATTACAGTGGGGTGTTCGTCCTCTTCAATAGAGTAGTGATTCACGATGAGTCTTCTGTCAAACCTAAAACTACCTATGCAGGTCCACCATGCTTTTTCCATAATTCCACTTCACAAATAATCTCAAAGTTAGTTTAGAATATTAACTTATGAATATTGGTAGGATGCTTTAGGCGCGTTCTAATATATCATCATGATAATGTACATGTTCGCGTGATATAATTATGATTCCAAAAATAAATCAAAGTACGTGTTCGCACGACTTTGGCCAAAAACAATCTTAATAATTAATAAAGCGCGATTAATTGTGGACACGTATGCGTGACATGATTTTAGTGCACTAAATAAAACAGGTTTACGCACATGTGATCTGTTTCAAAGATAAGTCCATAACGCCATAATTAAAAGCGGTAAAAGGTAAAATACACATAGGTTCTAAAAATATGTATTTAAATAATTAATTAAGTCAGGTATGATTAAAGTGACCGTACTAATATCACGGAATCAGAAAATGCCTAATACCTTCCCCCGATTTAACATAATTCCTTACCCGATCTTCTGTGTTTCGCGGATTTTAAAACAGAGTCAATTTCCGCGATTTGGGATTTTAAAACAAACCGATGACTTGGGACACCATAATAAATATTCCAAGTGGCGACTATAATTAAATAAATAAACTCATTTCGAATAATGTCACTTTAATTAAAAAAATTTCTTATCTTCGAAAAAACAGGGTGTGACAAATACTACAACAAAATCAATTATCCCTCAATCTCATGCTAGTAGACATCAGCTCAATGTAAATGCTTCTTTTGGATTCATAATATTTCAATACTCTGTAGTTATGCAAAATAGTACCCAAAAAAAATGACAGTCTCTGTTATATATGCAACCATAGCCAGCCATGCCCATGGTAAGGGACCAAATTAGAAATAAAGATGTCACAATTCAATTGTAACGTTACAAGTGCTAAACAAGTGTAACGATCCGACCGGTCGTTTCGAGAGTTTGTTACGATCCGAAATTTCTTCCTTCGGACCGTGATGGCGCCTAACATTTCACTTGCTAGGCAAGCCAATGTTAGAATAATGTTAACCAATTTTTAAACCATTTTTAAATTACTAATAATCAAGGAAACAAAAGCGGAAGCAAAGTTTGAAACATAGTGAAATAATCCATAAAAATAACGGTGTCTATCATAAATTCCAGAGTAAGGTTGGAAGAAACTGTGCTCCAGCATGTAAGTTAAAAGGACTGCTTAAGGTTTTTGATCAGTAGTTTGTCTCTTACATGTATTATGTAATTGTAGCTTCTTAAGAAATTTATAATCGTCAATTTGATTTTGACATTGAAGAAGTTCACCTCTTTGATTCTTTAACGTGTACTGGTTTTGTAGGATTGATGTTGAATCATTGACATCTACATGTTTGAATATTTAGTCCTCTGCTGAGCTCCATTCAGAGTGCATAATTGTTCTGGCACAAAGTGCTCTGAATGGGTAGACTTATGAGGTTGAAAAATGCCACATTTATTTGTATAACATTTATTTATCTTCATTTCCAACATATTAATTGATGCACAGGTACAAATTACATAATTAGTTTAACCATATTTTGTTGTCAAAGTCCCATTGTTAAAATTGACTTCACTTTGTTTGATGTTAACTTTAAATGGTTTTGGCATTGGTTTGATTTTGTTTAACTAATTATTAGTTTACCAATCCTATTTTGTTAGTATATTATTTTCTTCTACTTTAATTTCCGAGATGCTGTTAGCTTTGATTTTAATGCAAGTTTTACTTTGTTAGTCATTGTGCTGGATTACCAACTTATAATACTTTAATTTAATTCAAGTGTTAGCCAATTGAGTTTAACTATATTTTGGCAGTAATATTTTTTTTAAAGCTAGAAAGGCAGTGGTGTTTGTGCAACTGTGTTTTGTGATGATACACGAGGAAATAAATATGTAATTAAGCTCTTGCCATGTGACTTTTTAACAACTTTAGCATAATGCCCTTTTTAAATCAAGTGGCAGATTTATCTGCAAGAAAATTTCTATTTTGTTTCTTTTTTATGTAACCAGTACTTTTCCTTTTCTCTGTAACTAAATTTGAACATTTTGGAGTCTACTTTGATTGACATATCATCAGAGAAATAGTAGGGCCTTCAAGTTTCTCATAAAATATTTATATTTTATTATTTCAACTTTATGGTGAGTCTACTTTAATTGTGGAGTAAGAAGATCATCGGGTGACATCAAAAGAATTATCGGGTGACAACAATACAAATCACCAAGCAAATACATAGTACTATAAGTTTCCATTCCGAATGATAAATATTTTGAGTTACCTTGCATGAGTTAGTATTAGTTTAGTTTTATAAGGATTTGAGCATTTGATGTTTGTTAATTGTTATTATGGTTATTTGTAATGGAGTTTGATTTATGTTATAAGTTATTCAATAAAATTATTTATTTAATTTCATATTTCATTATTTTTTTTAAACAGCGAGATCATATTAAGGGGGTTATAAACCCCCACAAGTAATATTTTTTAAAATATTGGTATTATTTTTTGGAGGTTATAAATCGCATTAATTGTCTCTGAAAACCTCCACAAATTAAAATTTCAATTTGTGGGGATCGTCGTGAGGGTTTTAAAAAATCGCCTCTATTGCTCGTAGCACTCATAATTGTGGCATTTTTTAACCCGATCCACCCCGGGAAGTCACCCATAGGGATGAACCGGTCGCAGAAAGGTCAAATGAATATGAATCGGGGGCTAATCCAGAGATCATAAAGATGCTCGAAGAGCTGACAAAACGGATAGAATCGGGGGAGAAGAAAATCGAAACTAATGACAAAAAGGTGGAAACCTACAATTCCAGGATAGACCAGATCCCAGGAGCACCGCCAATATTGAAAGGCCTGGATTCCAAGAAGTTCGTGCAAAAACCTTTTCCTCCGAGCGCGGCTCCGAAGCCGATCCCTAAGAAATACCGCATTCCCGAGATTGCCAAGTATAACGAAACAACCGACCCAAATGAGCATGTAACCTCTTACACATGTGCCATCAAAGGGAACGACTTGGAGGATGATGAGATCGAGTCTGTCCTATTGAAGAAGTTCGGAGAGACCTTGTCAAAAGGGGTTATGATATGGTATCACAACTTACCTCCTAATTCTATTGATTCATTTGCTATGCTTTCGGATTCTTTCGTGAAAGCACACGCCAGAGCCATCAAGGCCGAAACTAGAAAATCAGACCTTTTCAAAGGAAAACAGAAGGATAACGAGATGTTCAAAGAGTTCGTGTCCCGGTTTCAAATGGAACGAATGAACCCGCCACATGTCGCTGATGATTGGGCCGTTCAGGCTTTCACCCAAGGGCTCAACGTTCGAAGCTCGGTGGCTTCACAGCAGTTGAAACAAAACCTAATAGAATATTCAGCTATTACTTGGGCCGACTTGCATAGCCGGTATCAATCGAAGATCAGAGTGGAAGATGATAAACTCAGAGCCCCTTCAGAGTCTGTTTATCACGTCAGAAACATCGACAGAGTCAAGAGAGACATCGATCGTAAACTGAGACCAAACAGGGATCGGTACCAGCAGTATAATGGAGACCGAAGAAGCAGTGGGTCCGGGCGGAACTCTATGAGAAATGAAAAGTGAAGTGATCGAGGTCAGAACAACCAGGGACTCATGAGCAAAAATAGCTTCGACAGGCCCATCGGGCCTAAAGAAGCACCGAGGTTATCAGAATACAACTTTAATGTCGATGTTGGCGTCATTGTATCAGTTATTGGACGCATCAAAGATACCAAATGGCCTCGACCTCTACAATTTTATCCATCCCAAAGGGATCCTAACCATATGTTTAAATATAACGGCACTCACGGCCACAGAACGGAGGATTGCCGATAGTTGAGAGATGAAGTAGGATGACTATTCAACAGCGGGCATCTTCGAGAATTCCTGAGCGACCGAGCCAAGAATCATTTTAGGAATAGGGATTCTAACAAACAAAGTGAACAAGAAAAACCTCAACACATCATTAACATGATCATTGGTGGGGTCAATGTCCCTCAGGGACCGATGTTGAAACGCACCAAAGTGTCCATCATAAGGGAGAAACGAACTCGAGATTACATACCGAAAGGAATCTTGTCTTTCAACGACGAGGATGCGGAAGGGATCGTGCAGCCCCACAATCATACACGGTAATATCTGTACTCGTAAGTAAAATTCGGGTTAAACGTGTGCTAATTGATTCAGGTAGATCGACCAACATCATCCGATCGAGGGTCATGGAGCAACTCGGTCTACAAGATCAAATCGTGCTTGCAGTCCGAGTTCTAAACGGATTCAACATGGCATGTGAAACCACTAAGGGTGATATAACGTTATCGGTGAACACCGTCGGGACCATCCAGGAAGCTAAGTTTTATGTGATCGAAGGGGAAATGAGGTACAACGCTTTGCTCGGAAGGCCATGGATCCACAACATGAGGACATTACCCTCAACTATGCACCAATTGTTAAAATTCCCAACACCAGGCGAAATTAAAACAATCTTCGAAGAACAGCCAACCGCAAAGGAGATGTTTGCGGTTGAAGAGACAATTCTGATATCCGCACTTGCAACGACAAATGGGTCAAGTTTGGTCACAAAGCCAGAAACTAAATAGCAATTACCGACACCAGCTCCGACCCAATCGGAGAAACAAGGGACTGATGAAGACGATGATTATGATTACGGGGTACCTATGTCTTTTATAGCCCCCTATGATTCCGATGAAACTAAATCAATGATCGAGGAGCTGGAACATGTCATATTGGTCGAGCACCTACCCGATCGAAAGGTATACCTAGGCACGGGGTTAAATCCCGAGCTCAGGAAAAAAATCATTCAGTCTCTTATAGCTAACATAGATTGTTTGGCTTTGTCCCACCTTGACATGACAGAGATCCCGCCAGAAATAACCACTCATAAGCTAAGCCTCGAAATCCCATCCGATGAAGCAGAAAAGGAGACCCCAGTCCGAGATCAAACATTCTTTCATCAAGGACGAGGTATCTAAACTCCTTAAAATAGGTTCCATTCAGGAGGTTAAATACCCCGATTTGTTAGCGAACGTAGTGGTAGTCCCTTAAAAAGGGAATAAATTAAGAATGTGTGTAGACTATAAGTATATGAATAAGGCATGTCCCAAGGACTCTTTCCCTTTGCCCAACATCGATCGCATGATCGATGCCACGGCCGACCACGAGATCCTCAGTTTTCTCGATGCCTACTCCAGGTACAACCAAATACGGATGGACTCAGGCTAAAGCTTCTCTTAGGAGAATCTGACCAGGAAAAAACCTCCTTCATCACTAAATACGACACCTACTGTTATAACGTGATGCTATTCGAGTTAAAAAATACCAGTTCCATTTACCAATGCCTAGTAAATCGGATGTTCGAAGAACAAATAGGAAAATCAATGGAGGTTTATACTGAGGATATGTTGGTTACGTCCCTGCGAGCAGAGGATCATTTGAAACATTTACAGGAAACCTTCAGCATATTGAAGAAATACAATATGAAGATGAACCTGGAGAAATATGCGTTTGGAGTTGGGTCAGGTAAATTCCTCGGATTCATGGTATCCAATCGGGGAATCCAGATCAACCCCGACAAGATCAAAGACATCGAAGATATCACAGTTATGGACAATGTGAAGGTCGTGCAAAGATTAACCGGGCGCATAGCCGCCCTTGGGCGATTCATCTCGAGGTCCTCCGAAAAGAGCCACCGGTTCTTCACACTATTGAAGAAGAAGAATAACTTCTCATGGATCCCGTAGTGCCAACATGCCTTGGAGGAACTCAAGCGGTATCTATCGAGCCTACCGCTGCTCCACACGCCGAAGATAGACGAACAACTATACTTGTAATTGGCAGTATCAGAGATAGCGGTAAGTGGAGTCCTGGTCCGGGAAGAGCAAGGTATGAAATTTCCAATTTACTATGTTAGCAGGACCCTAAGTGAGGCCGAAACTAGGTATCCTCACCTAGAAAAGCTGGTGCTCGCTTTGCTAAACGCCTCTAGAAAGCTAAAACCACACTTCTAGTGTCACCCCATATGTGTTGTGACTACTTACCCATTGAGGAATTTTATGCATAAGCCCGAGCTCTCGGGCCGGTTGGCCAAATGGGTCGTGGAAATCAGTGGGTACGATATTGAATATCGACCCCGGACTATCTTTAAGTCTCAAATTTTGGCAGACTTTATGGCCGAATTTACGCTGGGCCCTAATACCCGAGGTCGAAAGAGAGTTATTAATCAACTCAAGAACCTCCTCGGGGATCTGGACCCTCTTTACGGACGGCGCCTCAAACGCAAAAGGGTCCGATCTTGGCATCGTATTGAAGCCGCCAACAAGCAATGTAGTTAGACAATATTTTAGGACTATGAAATTGACTAACAATGAGGTCGAGTATGAGGCCATGATTGCAGGTCTAGAAGCTAAGTGCGACTCCCTCCTTGTGGTAAACTAAGTTAATGGGACGTTCGAGGTTAGAGAAGAACGAATGCAAAGGTATCTGAATAAATTGCAGGTAACATTATATCAATTCAAAGAATGGATTGTGCAACACGTACCTCGGGATAAAAAAAGTGAGGCTGATGCCCTTGCTAACCTAGGGTGATCGGTAGAGGACAACGAGTTCAACTCGGGGGCAGTAGTACAACTTATGAGATTGGTAGTGGAATAAGGTCATGTCGAGATTCTCAACGAGCCTAACTTGGGACTGAAGAAATAAATATATAGAATACTTAAAGACGGAAAACTGTCGTCAGATCCTAAAGAATCGAGGGCCCTATGTACAAAGGCAGCTCGGTTTAGCCTGTCCTAAGAGGGAACCCTGTTTAGAAGAACATTTGATGGCCCACTCGCGATATGCCTAGGACCAGGGGACACCAAGTATGTTTTGAGGGAAATCCACGAAGGCACCTGTGGAAATCATTCAGGCGCCAAATCATTGGTTCGAAAAGTGATCACAGATGGCTATTACTGTATCGATATGGAAAAGGACGCGAAGGAGTTTGTACGAAAATATGATGAATGTCAAAGACACGCTCCGATGATTCACCAGCCCAGGGAGATGTTGCATTCGGTTTTGTCACCATGGTCGTTCATGAAGTGGGGATGGATATCGTTGGACCCCTTCCGTGGGCATCCGGTAAGGCTCAATTTATATTGTTTATGACTAACTATTTTTCTAAATGGATAGAAGTCCAGGCATACGAAAAGATCAGGGAGAAGGAAGTCATCGATTTCATTTGGGACCACATCATATGCCGGTCTGGAATGCCGGTCGAGATCGTGTGCGACAATGGGAAACAATTCATCGGCAGAAAAGTTAGCAAGTTTCTCGAAGATCATAAGATCAAAAGGATCCTATCAACACCCTACCACCCTAGTGAGAACGGATAAGTAGAATCGACCAATAAAACAATACTCCAAAACCTTAAGAAGAGATTGACCGACGCCAAAGGAAAATGGAAGGGGATCTTGCCCGAAATCTTATGGGCATACCGTACGACCTCGAAGTCCAGTTTTGGGGCCACCATGTTCTCACTGGTTTATGGTGCCGAAGCTCTAATACGAGTCGGAGAACCACGTCTCAGGTTCCGATACACAACAAAGGAATCAAATGACAAGGCTATGAACACGAGCCTAGATCTATTAGAGGAAAGGCGCGAAGAAGCCCTTGTCCGGTTGGCTGCCCAAAAACAGCGGATCGAGAGATATTACAATCGAAGGGCCAACCTTCGACACTTCAATGTCGGGGAATTAGTATTAAGGAAGGTCATACTAAACACCCGGAACCCAAACGAAGGAAATCTCGGGCCGAACTGGGAAGGACCTTATCAAATTATCGAGATCACCGGTAAAGGATCATACAAGCTCGGAACAATGAACGGTGAGAAACTACCGAACAACTAGAACATAACTCACTTGAAGCGATACTACTGTTAAGGTACGATCCCATTCATTTCCTTTTATTTATTTACATTACGAACTAACACTTGCAGGCAATCATCAAAGAACGATACAATCTTTAGGCCTAAAAGCACGCGTTGCACTCATTTTCCCTTGAACCGGTTTTTTCCCAAATGAGTTTTCCAGCAAGGTTTTTAAAGAGGCAACAATAAATCGTGCCAACTTAGAATTGAAGCCCGGTTACGAATCGGTATCGAAAATCATGACAACAGTATTCGAGGCCTCTCTACGCTCGGCCCCGAACACTAGGGGGCATCACCCTCGGATAACGACTTTAACAAGGAAGGAAACTTTATGATTGAATGGTCTCGACTCGATCGATATGATTTACTGTAAGGTCCAAACAGTCAAATTAACTGTGCCGGCATACACTGCTCGAGACCTGGCATAAAACTTGTACACATGTGTAATTATTACTCACAAGAATAAAAAGAATTTTCTACCTTGCGGGTAAATATCTTGTCCCTTAAAGAATTTCTCTTTTTTCTTTTTTCCTCTTAAGGAATTTCCTACATCCGATCCCTTAAAGGTATTGAGCCCAAGGGCCACCTTTACCCAAGTTCAAATGATCACTCCCAATCGGGGACTATCGTCCAAAAATAAACTCGGACGACTCGGGCTGAGAAAGCCCGAGGGCACAAGCCCTATTAGGCAACGCCCGAACCTTAAAGGCTATGGCCATTCCCATTCGGAAACTGTTATCTTAGGAAAGCCCGAAAAACTCGGGGTAACAAGCCCACTGGGCAACACCCGAGCTAAAGGCTACGACCATATTAAAATGGCTTGGAGACGTCCGAGGACCATAAAAAAAAACAAGGCCTTCAAAATTTCATAACCGGTTCTAAAGGCTACCTTCGGCAAATTATAATCTAAAACATCATAAGTAATTTGGGGAAAAACGTTTATGGTCATACCGAACCCCCACGATGCCTTAAACAAAATAATGTCTAAGGTAAGGCTTGTTCGAACCTCCGAACATGACTTAACTATTCTATGCTAAGGCATTTAGATCTTTGCAAAACATAATGAATAAAGGAAAGGAAAGCGAAATTCTTAAACTGTCGAAGGGAAAAGCAAAGCCTTGTATATTATATACAGTCTTTACAAAGGCCAAATAGCCCTAACAAAAATACAAAAGTACACAAGTACAAAAAAATAAAAAAGCAAATATGTTTTAATAAAGGCATCTAAATAGCCTGGTCTTCTCCACCTCCGGGTCCATCAGAGCCCTCTTCTTCTTCTTCTTCTTCTTCTTCTTCTTCTTCTTCTTCTTCTTCGGTAGGCCAACTTCTTGGCCTCGGCCTCGAGCCTCTTAGCGGCTTCAATCTCGGCCTATAGATCGAAACCCCAAGCATGAATCTCATCGAGGGCCTCTCTTAACGACTGTCGCTTCTGATAATCAACAATGTCCTTCAAGCGGTCCTGGGCTGCCTCGGCATCGGCCTTATATTGGGCCACCATCTCGTCGGCGTTGGCTTTAACCACCGGGGCTGCTGACTAGGCCGTTTCTAGTTCCTTGGCCATAACTTTTAGATCAGAGACAGCCGAACTTAGCTGAGACTAGAGCTCTTCAACCTTTTTGTCCTGCACCTCGACCTTTTCCTTTGCTTCTCGAAGCTGGACCTCGGCCGAAGTCAGTTGCGCCCGAGCAACCTCTTTTTCCAAGGCCAGACGATCCATCCTGCCCCTCCATTCATCGGTCTCGGCCTTGACAATATCCATCTCAGCTCGCAGTTGATCGATGTTTTGTTGGACCTGCAGATTCCGGCCGTTAGTCACCGAGCTTAGCTCTTCATCACTAACCTCAAATATTTTTACCTGCTCGACCAAGTCGGCATGCTACTTTTGAGCCACCTCCAGCTCAGCTCGGAGGCTCTTAACCTCCCCCTCACATTACTCACTAAGAAGTTTGTATATCTCTCTCTTCTCAGTAAGCTCTTTGGCTTCGGCCTCGAGGAGACTCAACTCTTCTCGATATCGGAGGAAGGTCTCACGGTGAAGCACCGAGGCCTGCAGATACAAGGAAAAATATTAGGTTTATTAAGTAACCAAAGATGGAAAATGAAAAGGTTTGGTAACACCTTACCCGATTCAATGCTTGTTGTGCTTCGTTGAACAAGCATGGAGATTCCACCTCATTTATCTTTGACTGATCTTCTTCAGTCACCAGGCATCAGAGGTAACTAGCTACCCCAACAGGCAGGGAAAGGACCCGGGCGTCCTCCGGAATAGAGATAATGATCGACCGCTTCCGACCGGGATCGACACTCGGGGTAGGGAATCGGTTGACAAATTTCGGGCTCGAGCTAGATCCACCTATCCCCGAGGGTGGACTTCTTCTTGGTACTTCCAAATCACCCAAACCAGTGACATCCTTTGTGGTAATAGAGATCCACGCCATCAAAAAATCTTTGGGGGGGATCGTTCGCTCCTTGGACCCCCTCATTTGAACGCTCCTTTGCTGCTTGAGATTCACCGAACATTGAGTCCGTGAATGAAGGCAATCCCGTTATATCGATGACACCGGGTGGAGCAGAACTGGCGTCTTGAGGGTTCTTGACCCTCACTAATGCATCGACCTCTTGAGTTTGGGAACGATTGGCCTCTATTGCCCCCCTCCCCTGGTTGATGCCCATTCTTCGGGGACTGATGGCTCCCGGGCCACTAAAATTTCCTCCTCTTCAGACTCATGACTGAGCTGGTAGAGGGATTCCGAATCAAGTATTCGGGAGGTTTCTTTTGGCTTGCGGATAAGCCTCCTCTTTGGTTTCTTTTTCTCCGAGCTCGGAGAACTCTGAGCCCTTTTTCTCTTTTTCTCTTCACCCTGTTTCGGTGCAGGGGACTCAGTGGGAAAATCATCACTACCGGATGGGGGCCTCATTTGGACATTCTTGGGTAAACCTGCAAAGGTAAATAAAACAAGTAAGGACTTAATCATGCAAAGGGAAAATCAAGTATCACTTATGAAATAGATCTCACCGTGCGAACGAGCCTCCCACCGGCCCTTTGAAAGCTTGTGCCACGAGCGCTCGGAATAAGGCCTTTGCGATACGATACCCTCGACCCACTCCTTGAGTCGAGGAACTGCGTTTGGGATCCGAGCAACAACTGCACCATCACAGAACACCGATAAGAAGGAAGAAAAAGGGCGATAAATAAAACCTTGGAAGCAAAATCATATACTTACGTTTCATGTTCCACTTCTCATGGAATGACATGTGCTCGATCGGGATCTAGTCCGAGGTCCTCACTAGGACGAAACGACCTAGCCAACCTCGATCCCTATCTTTATTGATACTCGAGAATGCAGCCTTACTCGCCGAACGGGCGAGCTTGATCAGTCCCCCCGATAGAGTCGGGGACTGTATAAGCGCATGAGGTGATCGATCGTGAAAGGGCACCCTTTGATCTTGCTTACAAAGAAACGGAGGAGGATTATGATCCTCCAGAAAGAATGGTGAATTTGACCAAGGATTACCTCGTATCTTTTGCAGAAATCGACAATAACCGGGTTCAAGGGGCCCAACGTGAAGGGATAAGTATAAACACTTAAGAATCCCTCGACGTGGGTGGTGATAACTTCGTCAGGTTCGGGAACCACCACATGCTTGTCGGCCCAGTTGCAATCCTTCTTGACTTCGGATAGAATATCCTCGGTGATCGAGTAGATGTACCTCGAGACCTCCTCACACCAGCTTGGTACGGAGGAAGGCTTTTCGACTTTAAAATCAGCATTTACCGGGCACCCCCCCGGGATGAACTTTTTTAGAGGAGGTTCCAGTGCTGGCTCCTCGACAGTAGTTCATGAAATGGTCTCTTCGGTAGCCGGCCGCGAGGTAGAAGGATTTTCTTTTTGGGGAACGGTTTTGGAAGTTTTTGCCATTTCTTTATAGAGAGGAAATAAGGAAAAAAAGGAAGTTAAAAGAGTACACTCAGTGGTTTGAGAAAAATTCGAATGAGAGTTCTTATAAAAAATCTCAAAGTAACAAGAATGTAAGTACTTGGAAGTATTGAAATTTCTTAGGAACGAGGGCAGAAGGTTTGAATGTAAAGTTTGGATGAACAAATGAGGGGGTATTTATAGTTTTCCAACGACGATTCACATCTAGGAGTGGCCGACCAGCAACTGACAAGCGTTTAATGCCATTAAGACTTGACAGACGAGACATTTTGATGTTTTTGTCATTTCTGTCGGGTGATATCAAAGAAAGAATCGGAAGCTCATGTCATTTCTCGTCATCTACTCTTCGAAAAATGAGGAGACTATCTATGTACGGTCGAAATCGAGCTCTCCAACAACATGGCAGGTTAGGAACATGACAACCAAAGACTGAAGATCGACCCCGAGTCCCACCGAGCTAGAACCCGGGGTCATAACGCCCGCCTTCGAGAACATTGAGTCCGTAATCACGGAGTCGACCTTAGCCCCGATCGAGCTTGAAGAAACGTTGTTGGCATAACCAATAGAAGACCGAAATATCTGTGACCGGTCGGATATTACGGAGGGAATCTCGACACGTATCAACAAGGCACCGACAATCATCAAATCAAGAGATTTTTTATCTTTTATAGAATTTTACCTAAAGTAGGACTCATCTACTATATAAAAGGGGGTTTGATAATTCATTAGATACATTGTAACACGCATTCCAAAGCTATATACCATTATTATTTTAAGCTCTTGTTCTTTGGCATCCTGGCACCTATCGGAGCGTACCTAATTCGAGGGTGATTAACCTCCCAAGGCTAAGATCATTCAATTCGTGTGGTTTGTATTTACCACACGAATAAGGAATCATTTTGATGTTTTTGTCATGTCTGTTGGGTGATATCAAAGAAAGAATCGGAAGCTCATGTCATTTCTCGTCATCTACTCTCCGAAAAATGAGGAGACTATCTATGTACGGTCGAAATCGAGCTCTCCAACAACATGGCAGGTTAGGAACATGACAACCAAAGACTGAAGATCGACCCCGAGTCCCACCGAGCTAGAACCCGGGGTCATAACGCCCGCCTTCGAGAACATTGAGTCCGTAATCACGGAGTCGACCTTAGCCCCGATCGAGCTCGAAGAAACGTTGTTGGCATAACCAATAGAAGATCGAAATATCTGTGACCGGTCGGATATTACGGCGGAAATCTCGACACGTATCAACAAGGCACCGACAATCATCAAATCAAGAGATTTTTTATCTTTTATAGAATTTTACCTAAAGTAGGACTCATCTACTATATAAAAGGGGGTTTGATAATTCATTAGATACATTGTAACACGCATTCCAAAGCTATATACCATTATTATTTTAAGCTCTTGTTCTTTGGCATCCTGGCACCGATCGGAGCGTACCTAATTCTAGGGTGATTAACCTCCCAAGGCTAAGATCATTCAATTCGTGTGGTTTGTATTTACTTTATCATTATTTATTTTAATTGCAACCTAATTTATCGTTTTGTGTCAAGTTAGTCCACGTATCCTTAAAATCACTTACAAATTCAATTGTTATCGGATTTTGAGGGTAAACAGAGATAAAACTGGAAAAAAGAGAAGAAATTACTACAAGTAGCAGGATATCATAGTATTCAATAAATTGAAAGGGTACAATCTTTTGAAGAGCAAGATAGTGAACATACATGAGTACTACTAAACTAGAAATGATCGAAACATTAGAAGATGCAACAAAAGCTTCATCCATCTTCTCCAAGAACTCATCTTATTTATTCCATGTCGTATGTCCCATATCTTTCATCCTGCTACCCTAAATAAGGTCACTCACAAATCTTACTGCACCCTGCAACATTTATAAACCGACGACCAAAGAAGAATTAGAGAAAAATGAACAAACTCAATGGTGTAATTTCTGGTAAGTTGAAGCTCAAAGCAGTTTCAATCTTATAATTCATTTTTTTTAATCATAGATTCAGTCTTTAAATTAGTATACATTTAAAATTAAATTTTGGGTTTTGCTAACATATTGCCTGTTTTTCCATGATTTGCCCTTTAAGTTAACCTCGCATTTTTATTACTTGAGAGTCATATTAATTTGTACATCTAAACCAAAGTAGTTATTATGTGAGGCACACTTGTTTATTTGACACGTGACTTATGAGACTCAATTGTAGGAGAAAACCAATAAAAGGTCCTAAGGAGGAATGGAGGAAAAAGTGGTGGCAGTATTTATTTTCTGGAGAGGCGAAAGGCATCTAATTGATAAAGAGAAGAATGAAATGACAAAAATATTTATATTTTCTATGTGCTGCCAGGATTATTTTCAAAGCGTAATGAAGAGGGTGTTAACGTGCAGTACTCATGTACTATTACAAAATTAAAGGTGCGTATTAGATACGTACGTGGAGCAGTCAATGGAAGGGCTAATCTTGTAGGGAAGGTTGACACCACATTTGCTAGGGAGACTACCAGCAAGACTGAAGTTGATGCCATTGATGCTTGCAGCAGCAGATTTAATACAGTTACACGTCGCCTGACGATCAGGAGTGGTGGTAGCTTGGCTGTTGAGGGCCTTAATCCCACTGCAGCATGGTGCTGGAATAGCGCCACCTTGCCTCACATAGCTGATGCAAGGTGACAACCTCGTAACAACCTGCCCACAAGAGATGGCAGCGTCTGCATGGGGCGTTAACATCACTGACGTTGCTGCTGCAATGCACATTACTACCAACAATGCTACCTTCACCATTTTTGAATGAGCTAGTTTTAAGATGTGTATTTGCTAACAAGGGAAGTAGTGTTTTGTTTATGCAAATTCTACTTGGTGTGTGAGGAAGGGTTGTGAAAGTGCTCTTTATTATATAGAAGAATTTGTAACTAAGTATATTGTTGTCTGCAGAGTTATTAGTCTCACTAGCTGGATTCTTGGACGGTTGGTAGTTGAGTACAATTTAATGCTTTGCTCTTCATGTTTCTTTCCTTTTTTTTGTGGGGGACCTAATTGAATTTTAGTGTACGAATCACTAGCTAGATTTTGTTAAGTCTTGGCTATTTTTCCTTTCATTGTCTTATTTGCTTTTGTTGTTTTCCCCATTTTATATATCTTGGTGGTCTAATTATTAGTGCACACATGTCTAATTGATGTACAAAATACTTAGCTTTTGTTGATGTTTCGGAGTGATGTGTTAATAACAGTTTATGAGTTTTTTTCCGTGACTTTAACTTTCATGTAGCTATTTAAAATAATTTATTTTATTTTAAAATATTAAAAACTCCAACTCAAAACAACTCTCCAATTTGAATGGACAATTTTCTTTTTCGTTTTTTATTATAAAATATATGTTATTATTATTTTATAAATATTTAAATTCTAAAATAATATTCAATAATTAATTATTAACTACTTATGCCATGTGACTTTTTTCTAGGCCGACAATTGGCTTAAGGAGATGATTTTTTCCTGTGCTTTTAATAATATATAGATTTTTATACAGGAAATTAACACATAATTAACATATTATTAATTTCAAAACGGGGCCCTAAAAATTTGCATAGAGAGATCTGATGGTCGACACCCTAGAAGAAAGAAATCTATGTATGGATATTCATTCCCCTAGAGCATAAATTACAAGAAGTAGCAGGATATCATATAATCAATAACTCTTAATAGCAAGATGATGAACATACACACAACTACAAGACTATAAAATTGACGATTGAACAACGGAAACATAAAGAGTGCTGCGAAAACTTCATCCATTTAGTCCAAGCAACTAGTATTATTTATTCCATCTTGTATGCCCTATATTCTGCGTCCTGCTACCATGCACAAATTACTTCACAAATCTTACTGCACCCTGCAATATTCATAATCAACCAAAAAAATTAAGAAAGCGGAAATAATAATTTTTGGTATGCCATACATATATTTAGTTTAAAAGTCTTTTTCATATATTCTAAAATTTCGTAACAAGTGATGTAGCTAAAATTAACATAAATGAAACTGATACGGAGTGAATACTTACGTGGAGCAGTCAATGGAAGGGCTAATCTTGTAGGGAAGGTTGACACCATATTTGCTAGGGAGACTACCAGCAAGACTGAAGTTGATGCCACTGATACCTGCAACAGCAGATTTAATGCAGTTACACGCCGCCTGACGATCAGGAGTGGTGGTAGCTTGGCTGTTGAGGGCCTTAATCCCACTGCAACATGGTGTTGGAAGAGCACCACCTTGCCTCACATAGCTGATGCAAGGTGACAAGCTCGTAACAACCTGCCCACAAGAGATGACAGTGTCTGCATGGGGCGTTAACATCACTGATGGTAGGCTATAATTGTGTGTTTTAATTGATTGTTCCACTCTAATTTACTGTACTATAATTGAGTTTGAGCCTTAATCGCTAGTGATTTACACTAATTATATGTTTAATACCTTGTTGGAGTAATTCCGAGCTATGTAGATGTTATGGGATGAATTCACGCTATTTTGGAGCTTTGAAGTCTGAGTAAAAGCCCAATGATTAAGTTGGAATCGAGTTCGAGGATCAACAAACACTGGTACATTCAAAAAGAGAAACGAAGAATCGAGTCGGACGTCACCCAGGTGTGAGACCGCGCACTGGGCGCGCATGGGAGGCAGAACACTACGCAAAGTGCGCGGCCTAATGCGCGAGCACCATGCTAGGTGCGCGGCTGCGCACGTCCTGTCTGGGAAAAGTCCTACTTCGTGAAGGAGAATGTGTGTTTGTTTGGGCCCGACCCTACTTGGTATTTATATAAATGAAAAAACGGTGTTTTGAGGAGTTTTGACATACTTTAGGCCTAAGGAAGTTAAGGATAAGTGGGATAAGCAAGAGCATAAGGATTTCATCATTCAATCCTCACCCAAGACAAGGGTTTGGATCGTTTATGCTTTCCTTTAACTTAAACTTATTTGTGATGAATTACTCCATATCTATAGAGTAGTTCTCTTTAGGGATTAATGGATTTGGTGTATTGAGAATTATTTGTGGATATTAACTCTAGTTTTTATGTATTGTATCATTTTGGGTGTTTTAATTGTTGCATCTATTTTCACATGTTCATGTAATCGAAAGAGGTATAACTTGTGATGCTTTTGCATTATCTGGTTGGTTGAATTCATTAATTATTCATAGTAATCGAAAGAGGCTAGTTGAATTATTGTTTAGACCTAGTTAGGAGGATAATCAGAAGAAGTTCTCCTCACTACCAATCCACTACGAATTCTTGCATATCTTCACCAAGCATAAATTAGTTCATATTGTGAGGTTGAGACTTAATCGAGAGAGGAGTTTATACTAAACGTTTGAACTAATAATTGAGTGAATTCGAGAGACTCACTTGAACCTTACGAGTGACTTAGCTAGAGTTAAATCCCAGATAAGTATCTTGCACCTATCCAATCAACCCCTATTTTCTCCCGTTGATATCTTCCTTACTCATTGTTGCGATTGTCATTAGTCAATCGATTAAACTCTTAGTTAAATTTTAGTTTTAATCATACAAATCTCAATTGTTGATCATCTTGGATAGCAGCCAAGCTATAAACAACAAAAATACTGTTTAACTCAAATCCATGTGGTTACGATATTTTATTATACTATATTCGACTAACGTGCATATTTCAGTGTGTGTTTTGCGCTCATCAATTTTGGCGTCGTTGCCGGGGATTAGCAATTAATATTGTTTGAAATAGTTTGTGGTGCTAATTCAGGAATTGTTCTTTTTATTTTATCCTTTTGTCTTTTTTTACGTTTGGTGTTCCTTGATTGTGTGCAGGCTATAGGTTAGATTGGTGCATGACTAGATCCTCTGGAAAGGAGGTGCTACCTTACAAAGCAGAAATCGAGAAACAACTACGACAGTTAAGGAAGGAAGAAATCTACCAGAGAATACACCTCTTCAAAATGCACAACTTGTCTATGAAGAGGAGAGGGATAAGAGAATTGCTCAGAATCTACCTTTGAGTGTAGACCAATTCGGAAATATAGCTCCCGGTGCTGGGAGACCACTGGGTAATTATGCTAGACCGGTCTACAACCAAGGCTTATCAAGTGTGATACCACCTCCAACTTGATTGGCATCTATGAAGAATGATTTTACCCATTGAGGCTTTTTCGGAGAAGTCGGAGCAAGTTTACTATACCAACCAAATTTTGGCCAAGGTGAAGATTTGTCAGACGTGGCCACCAATTTGCCCTTTCATATTGGACCTTGTTGTCCAATAAATGGCCTTGTATTTTGAGAGAATGTGACCAATTAATGGCAAAGCATGCATTTCCGAATTTTCTATAAAATGAGCACTCTCAACTCATTCTCAAAATACACCAACAAAATTTGAGTATTCATTTCTTGTTTCTTCCTCTTCTCCTTTATTTATTGAGAGTATTTTATAAGAGAGTTGAGTGTTGGAAAACACTTGTGTGATCCCCTTTCTTCGGAGTGATCTTGTGAGGTTATTCTATCGGGGGTATTTGGGATTAGAGTATTTACTATAATTTTGTATGCTCTTTTGCACTCTTGTTGCTATAGTGAAATTACTCTTCTCCGCTTGTGGACGTAGGTCACACTGACCAAACCACGTTAAATTGGTGCCTTCTTTATATGCTTTAATTGTCATTGTTATCAACTTGTATTGTCTTTGTTATTATCATTATAACATATTTTGGCTAATTTTCGCACTACTCGAATTCCCAATCCTAACAACTTATTTGACACGTAAACAACAAGTGTATTTCTTGCATCTGGTCTGTAGGATCCGGGAGTTCTAGAGATATATTTCTATCAAGTAGAGGTAACTATCTGGTCACAAGACTAGCTAAGGTGTCTATCTTACAATTTATGTAATTTAATGCTTAAGTGTCTATCTATATATTTAGTCTTCTGTTCAATCTTAGTTTCTTAAATTTCTTTTGCTTTTCCAACTACTTTTTTCAGCAATTACACTTTGCAGTTGTGGTAGGTGAAAGACTAGGCAGACAGACTAGTGCCTCGAGGATTAAATCTTTGATGCTCTAATTCATTTAACTATATGTTAAAAAATGAATTGCAAAATCGTAGTTCCCTCTATTACCTCGTCTTGTATTTATTTTATATGTTTTTAATATTAAACTTTTCAATACTTATTCTCCCAAAAAGCTGTAATATATATTGTTGCCTATGGAACGATTTGTTGGCAGTAGTTAGACCAGAGGCAGAGCCATGATTTGAAACCCATGGGTTCGGAATTCTAGCTCTTTTAAGTAACTGAGTACCTTGTCTAGAATTTGTACATATTTCATGAATTTCACAAGACAAATACAGAGTCTGCACAAAAGCTACTGAGTTCAACCATATCCATAAGCAGAGGGCTAGCTCTGCCCCTAAGTTAGACCCATGTTTGATAATTGATAATCCAAGGTTACCTAATAAAAGTTCAATAATATGTGATTGTAAAGACGCGACCGGTTATTTTGAGTATTTTAGTCTCGTTCCTCTATTTATTGCCTCCTCTATGTTATATGGTGATTATGTGACTTGCCAGGATGTTTGATTTTGGTTTCGGGTGAGTTTCGGAGTGAAATGAGATACATAGTCCCTAAGTTGGAGGTTTAAGTTGAAAGAGTTGACCGTAGTTTGACTTTTGTGTATATTACTCCAGAATGGAGTTTTGATGATTTCAATAGCTCCGTGTGGTGATTTTAGACTTAGGAGCGTGTTCGGATGTTGAATTAGAGGTCCGTAGGTCGTTTCGGCGTGAATTGGCGAAAGTTAGAAAGTTGAAGGCTTGGAAAATTGGAATGTTTGATCGGGAGTTGAATTTATTGACATCGGGGTCGGAATTCAATTCCAGAAGTTGAAATAGGTCTGTCATGTCATTTATGACTTGTATGAAAAATTTGAAGTCAATCGGAGTTAATTTTGGTATGAATCGACATTAGTTTTAAATTCGGAAGTTCATAAGTTCATTAGGCCTTAATCGATGCGCGATTCGTGGTTCTAATGTTGTTTGATCTGATTTGACACTTCGAACGTGTTGGTATGATGTTTTAGGACTTGTTGGTATGTTTGGTTGAGGTCTCGGGGGTCTCAAGTGTGATTCGAATATAGTTCTACTTCATTTTTGGCTTTGTGAGACTACTGAATTGTTTTATGTCTGGTTTACTTCTTCGCGTTTGCGAGAGAGGTCTCGCGTTCGCGAAGGGTATCTGGGAGGCAAGTGAGGTTTGTTCTTCGCATTCGCGAAGATGGCCACTCTTTCGCGAAGGTATAAGGATTTGTTCACCGCGTTCGCGTATGAGGGGATGCATTCGCGTAGGCCTGGGCTCAGTGTTCATCGCATTCGCATGGAGGATCTCACATTCGCGAAGAGGAATTTGGCAGTTGAATATCTTGTGCTTCGCGAATGCGACACACATTCCGCGTTCGCGAAGAAGAGCACTTGGGCAGCAGAATTTAAGTTTCAAAACGAGGGTTCTATCTCATCTTTTCATAAATTGGACCTAGAGAGCTCGGTGTGAGGCGATGCTTCGAGGGTTTTTCAAGAAAATCATTGGGGTAAGTGATTCTAACCCGTATTGTACTATATTTCATGAATCTATTACTATTTTGCATCATCTAATTAGGGATTCGATTTGGAAATTTGGGAAAAAATTATGAAAACTTCCTAGACTAAATTTATTTTATTCGTTTGTGGATCACTCGGATAAACACAGCAACTCGCGAAAGGGGAGTATGCTATAGGTATAGTAGATTAATACACAATCTGTACAAGAGATATTTGCTTCTTAACCGTAAAATACTTGCACAAGTAGCTATATCATATAGGAATTGTCTTTATATGATTTCGAATAAAATTATTGTAAAGACCCGATCGGTCGTTTTGAGAATTAGCGTTCAGTTCGGTGGCTTAAGGTTTAGAGCAACTTCGTATTATGTATTATGACTAGCGTGTGTGGTCGAGTTCGGATTTCAGATGATTCAGGATCAATTTGGAAGAAGGATTCTTATTTTAGAAGCTTAAACGATAAGAGTTAACCAGAGTTTGACTTTTGTGTAGACGACTCTGAAATGGCGTTTTGATGATTTCAATAGTTTCTTATGGTAATTTTGGACTTAGGCGTGCGTCCGGATTTGGATTTGGAGGGCCGTAGGATAATTTGAAGCATTTTGGCAAAAATTGAAAAGTTAAAGTTTTTGGAAGGTTAAGAGGTTTGACCGGGAGTTGACTTTATTGATATGGGGTTCGGATTGCAATTCCGAGAGTTGAATAAGCTCTGTTATGTCATTTGAGACTTGCATGCAATATTTGACGTCATTCTGGGTTGATTTGATATGTTTCAGCGCGAGTTGTAGAAGTTGAAAGTTCATTAAGACCGATTTGAGGTACGATTCATAGTTTTGATATTGTTTTATGTGATTTGAGGCCTCGAATAGGTCTGCATTATATTTTGGCACTTATTGGTGTGTTTGGACGGCATCCTGAGGGGCTCGGGTGAGTTTCGAATATGTTTGGGTTGTGTTGCACTAGTTTTTTATGTTTCGACTTCATTTTTTCAAGCATAAATGGTACAATATTAAGCAAATGGGATACAATTTCTATTTTAATTGAAACATTAGATCCGTATCGTAATTACGGATCCATAGCAAAAAGAATCGTCTAATTTGGACATAGTATGAGGAAGTTATGCTCATTTTAGTGTGAGAGGAGAGAACTGGTGTTGGTGCTTCGCAGATGCGAAGTTGGGTCCGCATCTGCGACCCCGAAGGTGCGAGAAATGATCCAGAAAAGTGAAAATGACAGCTGGAAATGTGCAGGTGT
This sequence comes from Nicotiana tabacum, assembly GCF_000715075.1. Taxonomy (NCBI): domain Eukaryota; kingdom Viridiplantae; phylum Streptophyta; class Magnoliopsida; order Solanales; family Solanaceae; genus Nicotiana; species Nicotiana tabacum. Next base: position 63,520,717 of record NC_134096.1, read on the forward strand.
GGATGTTTTTGTCGCAAAAGCGAAAATCCCTGAGTATAAAAAAATCAGACCGCGTTATTTTGGTATTTTGAGCATATCTTGAGTTCTAGAGCTCCGATTGAGGTGATATTTGCGGCGTTCTTCTCCTCTTTTCATGGGGTTCAGTATCTAATTATAATTTGTATATTTTAATATAATTACAGAAGTTAATTTTTGAATTAATCCATATTTTGATTGGAGAATTAGGGGTTTTATCAAAAACCTTTTCTAAAGAGAATAATTGGATTTTGAACATCGAGTCGGAGTCGGAATTGGATGAAATTAGTATGGTTGGACTCGTATCGGAATGGGTGTTCAGATTTTGTAAATTTTATCGGGTTCCGAGGTGCGAGCCCGGGGTTGACTTCTTAGTTTTTGTTAAAGATTGAAGCTTTATTATCCGGAATCGTTTCCTATGAGTTTTATTTATGATTTGAAGTTATTTTGGCTAGATTTGAGCCGTCCAGAGGTTTTTAAACTCGAGAAGGCCATTTTAGAGTAACGGTTTAGCTTCTTTGAGGTAAGTATCTTACCTAACTTTGTGTGGGAGAAACTACCCCTTAGGATTTGAGTCATTTGTGCTAATTGTGTTATGTGAAGGCTATGTACGCGAGGTGACAAGTACGTACTCAGGCTTATTTATGGAAATTTGACAGTGTAAGGCTCTTAGGTTCTTATGTTCATTAGATGTAAAGTTATTTTAGCATACTAAATCCACCACTTACTAAATTTACCCTTACGTGTTTTATTTGGAATTAATTAATTCATGCTTTACCCTTGTTGCCAATTAAATGCTTATGTACTTTAATTGAAGATATTGCCTCTTTTTTTCCATGCTATGTTTTCCGTAATTTCTTATCCTTAATTGAAGTTATTATTATTCTTTCTGTAATTGTTTATCCTTAATTGAAGTCATTATTATCTTTTCTATAACTGCTTATCCTTAATTGAAGTTATTATTATTCTTTCCGTAATTGCTTATCCATAATTGAAGTCATTATTATATTTTCTGTAATTGCTTATCCTTAATTGAATTTATTAGTATCTTTTCTGTAATTGCTCAACCTTAATTGAAATTTTGTTATCCCTTTCATTGTTGACTTATCCTTATTTAGAATTATTGATTCATGCTATCTCTCTTACCTTCGAGTTGTACTTATGTGAAAATCTTTGTTGCACGCTATCTCTCCCCTTGTTGAGTTATTCTTGTTGAAACCATTATTCTCTGTTCTCTCTTTTATTGTGAGATCGTTAGTCCGTTTCTTTGTGTTCTGAAGTTCTTGAGTTGATTTACTTGTCGTATTCTCGTGTTATTGTTGTTGTTGTTGTACCCAGTATTGTTTAGCTAGGGGCTATGCATGGTTGTAGTATTGAAACTGTTTTGAGAAAATGTTGTGGCATATGAGCACGTGTTGTGAAAGTCATTTTATTGTGTTGTTATATTTTGGCACACGTGGTATTGTTGAGAGGATTGTCGGGGTGTTCGCACGTGAGTTGTCCGTGCTATTGTTACTATTGATATTTTCACATGTAGCGTGACAAGGAGGGCTATATATGTGAGTTTGTGCATGTGGCGAGACAAGGTAGGAATATTATTATACACGTGTGGCGAGAAAGACGAGCATTTACTTTATTATTGCGCACGTAGCGAGACAAGGTGGGCTATGTTAGAGAATGATTTGTGATGACTTGTGATGGCCTGGGGGCATTGTTATTGTTGTTATTTGTGTAGTGGTGTGCCTACCCTATGTGAGTTATACCGTGTACATTTCATGGTAATCGTTTCTTATGTGTCATTCATTGTCTCTACTCTTACTTGTTGACTTGAATTGTGGTAGAACACTTGCACAAGCATACACATAAATAAATCACCCATATCGGTTTAAGAAGATGCATCCTGATGTTATTGACCATTTACATGTCCTCCCGTGTACTTGCCTTCTGTGTGAGAGTTATCCTATTGTCACATGAGTTGTCCGTGCGGTTATGAATTTATAATGTGAGCATAAGAGGCCAAGTGATTAGGGTTCAAGAATTGGGACCCGTGATTTATGATTATGAGGTTTGGTACCTCGTGAAAATTCCTGAATAGATCTGGTGTAAAAGCGGTTGTTCTTGTTGAGTTGTTACTTGTTTTCCTTTATTTGGTTTCATCGGACTTCGAATGTGTCCAGCTTACTCTATAGCGTTACTATTTGTTTGATTCTTATTGCTAATCATTGTTTCTAGTGTTTCATTGCGAGTATTGTTTTGTCTTCCTTACCATGCTTAGCTTTATATTAATATTGTTTTCCCATTAGTTCACCTTCATACCTGTTCAGGTTGTTTAGTCCAGTAAGTGTCTTGACTGTCCCTCGCCACTACTCCACCGGAGTTAGTCTTGATACTTACTGGGTACCGCTGTGGTGTACTCATGCTACGATTTCTGTACATTTTTGTGCAGATCTAGGTATTTCAGAGTTGGTTGATCAATAGCTAGTTGTTCGGGTTTTGCTGTGGAGATTCAAGATAAACCTGTCGTCACGTTCGCAGGCCTCGGAGTCACCTTCTGATATTGTACCAGCACTGTTTCTTTCTATTCTGAAACAGTTGTATTTAGAAATTTTTCTAGCAAACTGAGTAAAGCTTATGACTTGTACTACCGATTTTGGGATTGTGCTTGTATGGAAATTTTCATATCAAAATTCATAGTTGTTGGTTAAATTTTGCTATTAATTTAGTAAGTGTTAGGCTTACCTAGTCTTAGAGACTAGGTGTGGTCACGACATCCTAGGAGGGAAATTGGGGTCGTGACAATCATAAAGGTAGTAGATTGGAAAGAATCCACCAGAATAATTTAAATAAAGTTTGGAAAGGCGATTTGAGTAATTCTTGTATGGTTGGACTCGTTATCGAATGGGTGTTCAGATTTTATAATTTTGGTTGGGTTCCGAGATGCGGGCCCGGGTTGACCTTTTGAGTTGACTTTTCATTTCTTTGCAAAGATCGTAACTTTATTATTCAAATTAGTTTCGTATAGTTTATATTTATGGTATGAAGTTGTCTTGGCTAGATTCGAGCCGTTCAGAGTTGGATAATTGAGGGAAAGGCCTACTAGTAGATTGAGTTAGCGTGTTTTGAGGTAAGTGTCTTGCCTAACTTTGTGTGGGGGAATTACCCCTTAGGATTGGTGTTGTTTTGTGATAATTGTGATGTGTGGAAGCTGTGTACGCAAGGTGACGAGTGTGTACACAGGCTAAATGTAAAAATTTACAGTTTTTAGCTATGTAGATTCCTTTTATTCCTTAATTGAGTTTACTTATCATGTTATCTTCATCATCATTAGTCTATTTCACATGTTCTTTTTGTCTTAGCTCTTATTTGTTAATTGTAATACATGTTTAGTTGAATTTCTTGTTTTCTTTATTCCATATTCATTATTTAACCGTTGAATTCTTACTTGAAGTAGTTGTTCTTGGTATATCTTGTTGTTGAAGTTGGTATTGAGTTATAAAGGTCGTGGTTCACATTGAGGTAAAGTGTTAAGTTGTGAGATACTATTTTGTTGAGTTATTCATTTCCGGTTGCTATTGTTGAGATTCTTGTGTACATTGTGGTTGAGCCATGAGCTCTTTATTGTGAAAACATTGTTATTGTTAGTTTCTTTGGCAAGTTGTGATATTGGGTACTTGAGGTGCGAATTGTGGTACGTGTAATATTGATACGCATGCGGTGGTATAAGGTTTTGGATTTGAAACGCATGCGGTGAGATAAGGTGGGCTTGATATGCGTGGCTAGTAGAGGAACTACTAGAAGCCACACGGTGTGATAAGGTGGGCTGAAACGCGGGATGCTATTTCGGAAAAATAATTTTTAAAACTAAATTCAAGGCTACCGCGGTGATATAAGAAAAAATTGTGAATTGATTTGTGATTTGAGACTACGAGGCGATACCTCGATAATGCCTTTTGTTGATACTTTCTATTTCTTCACTTGTGTTTTGTTGTTTTGTTCCGTATCATAGCATTCCCTTATTTTCTTCTGTGATGCATTATTTGCCTTAGTTCAGTGTAGCTATTATCGATATTTTTCCTTAATTGTCTCATTTCTATTGTTATCATCATTTCACTGTTATATACTTGTTCAATTTCTTATTTATTCCAGTAGGGCCTTGACCTAACCTCGTCACTACTCTACCGAGGTTAGACTTGGCACTTACTGGATACTGTTGTGGTGTACTCATGCTACGCTTTTATACATCTTTTGTGTAGATCTAGGTACCTCCTACCAGTCCAGGCATCAGTGAGTTGAGTTCGTACTTGGAGACTTCAAGGTACACCTGCCGGCGTCCGCAGGCCTCAGAGTCACCTTCTATCTATTTCTATGTTTTCGTCCTTTTATTAGATACAATTGTATAGGGATGACTATGATACCGTTGTAGAGCTTGCGACTCGATATCATCAGGTTTTGGGAAAATTGTATATGTTGAGCAGCGGAGTTTATTCTATATAGATGTTGAGTATTTGAGAGTTTATTTGTTATTTCAGTTATATTCTGTATGTTTGTTAGGCTTACCTAGTCTTACAGACTAGGCGCCATCACGACATCCTACATAGGGAATTGGGGTCGTGACAATGATTTATTGGATAAAATTCATAAATAACTACTTTTCAGTTCCTGTAACTTAAGAACAACTATTGTTATTGAATGAAATTTAAAATTTCATAACAGTCATTAACTTTCAATTTTAAACTAAAAATAACTAATCCGTGCTATTGCTACTAATTTTATTTATGAAGTAATTCATTATTTAATGAACTATCTCTTGTGACTATATAGTTAGCGGTGCACCAATCTATTTTCATAGAGTTGAGCAAAGGAAAAAGTAAGAATAGTAGGCATATTTTGTCCCCAATAAATCAACGTTGGCAACAGAAATTTTGAGTTTGCAAATATTAAGTTAGAATTTTTTTAGTTTTTAGAAATGAGAAAATTATGTATATTCATATTACCGACTATTCATAATTAGAGAATATTTAATTATCTGATCTTTTAGCTCTCAATCAAATCTGTTGATCATTAAATCAAAACTTAATTGACAGGAATTGACTTATCGAGTAAATGGGCGCTGGAGGTCGACCATCCAAACTTAGAGATGGCAAACGATGCGGTGTGATTGCGGGGCAAATTCGTATAAATTCGCGAAGATTTTAACCCGTCCTGCTTCGTATAGCATTTGCACTCGCATACATCCGCCCCACACTCGCACCCACATTCACCCGCCCCGCCCTGCCCCACATATATTTTTTATTTTTTTAGTTTTATTTTTTCTGAGCTTTTGATTGGACTTTCTGATTTAATCACCCAAAAATTAAAAGTTGTTATGATGCTCTTAAGCTACTGTACCCTTTAAAAAGAACTATTGAATCAAAACTTATTGAAATGACAACAAAAGTATTTAATCAATCAAAACTTTTAAACAGGAAATGACAACAAATTATTGAATAAAACGTGATTTAATACTAGTAATAACTTTCTTGCTTTTGAACTCTTAAGCTACTGTACTCTTTAAGAACAAGATTTAACATATAAAAAAATTTATTTATTTTTAGTTATATTTTTTATTTTTCCACTTTTAATATTATAAATGTATTTAGTAAGATAAATATTTTTTTATTTAAGATTTGCACTATATTACTGTGTTAAGTGATTTATTAAAAAAAGATAACACAATTATATTGGTGGAGAATTTTAATGATATAGATGGTGTATTTGATTTTTTAAAACAAAGAATTTTCATAAAGTTAGCAACATCTTCCCCATCCCAGATTAATGTTCAACCATTTTGGTAGTTCAAAATTCAAACTGCAAAATAATAAGGCCAAATACTTAGATAGCCCCTTAAACTTGGCATGTTTTGTAAGATAGCGTTTTAAATTTTTAAACTACGTGTATCAAAGACGCTTTTGAGCGCGTGTGAGTATTTTTTCTTTAACATGTTTCTCATTTTATATATCTGAAAAACTCCCTAAAATTTTCAGCCGGTCTCCTTCCCATCTCCGACGAGTACCTAACCGGTAAAAATGGCAAAAAAAAGTCGTTGGCAGTGAACTCATCCCCCACTTTCTGTATGTCACATGCAATACAATAACATCCTTCGCTGCTTCAATATGAGAGAGGATATCCCCAATGACCTCAACATGAAGGTAATCCACACCAATGAAACAAGTAAATAAAAATCAGATTTCGAACCCAAAATTGATTTCTCAGCAGAAACTTAAAATCAAACAAAACAAAAGCACAAGAAATTGCAACCTCTCAAGCCTTTTGTAATTTGTAACAGAAATCAACACCAACCCAAGAACCATAGCAATTTCTGATCGAAAAGCTTAAAAGTACTTGTCCGTTTATATACCCAATTGAGAAAAGTTCTTATTTTCGGCAATGAGCTTGCATCGGAAAAGTTACTCCATCTACAAACGATTTGTTTAATGCAAAGGTCCAAATTCAGACGCAGAATTGATCAAAAACAGAACTAAAAGAAACAGAGACATGAAGAAGAAGTAGGGACGGACGAAGGGTCTAGTATATGGTCCAGGGTTGGGGAAAAGGCATGGGTATGGGCGGCTTTGATTTTTTTTATTGCATTTAATTCTATTTTCAGTTATACTTGTCAAATTTTTCTCTTACAAATTTCACGTGTTGTTCAGTAGTTGGTTTACTTTGCACATCTTTCGCAAGTGTGTTTTACGCACTTGCTTTTATGGACACAAGTGTTCACAAAATACACTGCCAAGTAAAAGTGTGGTCACCCCATAAGTTTATAAGGCTATCTAGGTATTTAGCCGAATAATAAATATAGACCATCTCTTTATATTTTTTTCTTTTTTCAACAAAATACGGTTATTTCCAACTACATTGAAGGTACAAGTGTAATTAAGCACTACATTAAGTCACTAACTCCATGTGTATCATTACACCTACGTAGTGATCGTGGTTTGTTTTCAGCCCCTTAGGCGTGAATGTCACTTTTTTATTTAAAAAGACCCGTACTCGCACCCGCTCCGCAAAGATTTTTTTAAAGAAAACTAAACCTGACCCGCCTCGTCCCGCCACAAATCGGTCGATTTTTACAAACCCGCCCCCGCCCCGCGTAGGTTGTAACCTGCCTTGCCCCGCACCCGCACTGCCCGTCCAGAATCAAAATGTGATTCTTTTGGACTCAAATAACTAAAATATGTGGAAAACAAAATATATTATTTAATGACAGTTGGCCCGTTAAGATATAGCGCCATTTTAAAAGGCGCTATATATATAACGCCTTTCCTTACCGCGTTATACATATTATGTGTGCCCACCAATAATTCTTCTGGGCTTAACTGACATAACAATAATTCAACTAGGTATAATGCCCTTATTTAAAGCGCCTATACCTAAAAGAATTGTACCCCAGATTGGTTTTTGCCTTATTTAAAGAGGTTAAGGATTTTCTAAAAATTCATTCACAAATATTCTCAAGTCTTCTGAAATATTTCTTCGTTAAGTGGTTTTGCATTTTGTCATAATGTCTGAAGAGCGAAGAATAAGGGTATTGGGGTTGGGGGGGGAGGAGAGGTGAGGTTGTGGTGGCGAATAACTCAGTAACCTATAGTTTATCTCCACAGTGTCATGTTAAGTTGCCACTTACAATGGAGTACGATACATAGGTATCGTTGTTATGTAAAAAAAATAAGTGTGAGCAAACGTTCGGTGAACCTTAAAGTAACCGAAAGATATCCGTATTCTGTCACTACGCAAGGGGTTGCTTGTTATGCTGAGTTTAACGTCGAGGGCGATAAAACTCTGAGAGATATTTTTAGGACTCCGGATGAATACCGGGAATTTCTTGTGATAAAAATATTGAAAATGTACGTCAAGGTTGAAGACATTTGAAATAATGAGGTTGCACAAAGCAGGGATATCCCTCAGTCATCGGGTGGTTATATTGGAGCAGTTTCAGCCGAACAGGTTCCGGCTGAAAGAGTTTGGCATGATCTAAACTTATCTTCACGGGCGAATGAGGAGCGAGGAAATAATTTCTCTCCTAGTTTACATAATCCACAAGACGAGTGGTAAACTTCAATTTTTCTTTGTGTTACGATTTTTATTTTTGCTGTATTGAATTTGTATTAACACTAATATATTCCACAGGGGGTACCGGCCAGATATGAATTTTACAAGTTATGAACCAATGCCCAGTTGGAATATGCCTAGTTCTGGTGTGTTGGATCATGGTGGTCCATCCGGGAGTCATCTCCAATAGGATAATATCCATCAGGGGATGTCAACACATTACGATTTGTAAGTAAAGTGATATATCTATATGTAAAGTATTTATCAATTTGAGTAACTCATTATTTTGTTGGTTGTGCAGTGAAAACGAGCATCCTGAAGGTTATGTCCTTACTCAATTCGCCCGAAGACGACATATTTAATCGGGATCTGGCAGATGCACAGAGTCAGAAAGAGAATAGTAAATATGACAACAATGCTGATGATTCTGGAGATGACACACCCTTCCCTGATAAGGGTGATGATGAGGAGGAAGAGAATGCTGGACCTGATTTGTCGAGGGAGCATGCTCTACCCCCTGTTAGACCAAGAGTGTACGAGTCCCACATGCCGTTTCATTCAAGGGAGATTCCCTACTTTGATCATTTGCCAAGTATGCCAGACGTGGATACCCTCATAAGGGATATTGACGAAAATCGGACAGCAATGTGGGATGAATATAGAGCAACAATGCTGTCAAAGGGCATACTTTTTCCCGATATAAAGCGCGCCTAACCAAGGCGGTGCTAATGTATAGCGTAAAAGAGTATCGTGAGATCACGGTATGCGAGTCATCTCTAGATATATACAAGGTAGTCTGCCGTAGATGGTTTACGGGTTGTAATTGGATGCTGCGTGCGAGGAAGAAGAAAATAAATATGTGGGTTTTGGGTAAATACATTAGCACCCACAATTGTGAAATGGACACATTCAGTGGGAATCATTTTAACTTAAATGTTGACTTGATTTCTCTTGTCTTGATTCCACACATTGAAGCGTCCATAAGGTACAAGATCAAAGAGTATATAACATCCGTCCACCATGAATATGGGTGCACCATTACCAAAGAAAGGCATTTCTTAGGCAAAATGTGCGTTTGAAATTATTTATGGTAATTGGGATAAGTCCATTGCATCTCTACCTAGGTACATGGTTGTATTGCAACACTTTAACCCCGAGACTGTTGTTGAATGAAATCTTGAGCGGAGTCCGAAAATACCAGAACATATATTCAAATATGTGTTCTGGCATTTAAACCAGCAATTGATGGTTTTCTGCATTGTCGACCGGTAATATCCATAGACGACACTTATGTCTATGGAAAGTATGATATTAAGTTGTTGATCGACGTTGCAGTAGATGCTAATGGAAGTATATTTCCCTTAGCTTTTGCTATTTGTGTCAATGAAAGCCAAGAGACGTGGACACTATTTTTGAACCACTTGAAAGAACACGTTATCAAACAGCATTCAGGTATTTGTCTAATATCTGATCGGCATGGTGGTATTTCAAGTTCTGTACAGAATTTGCGTGCAAGGCAGGAACCGTATGCCTACCACCGTTACTGTGTGAGGCACCTGAAGGCCAATTTCCAGAAGGCATATCCCAAAAAAGATTTGCATGATTTAATGTGGATGGCTGCAACAGATCACCAAGAGTGTAAATTCAGGAGGCGCATGGAATCTATCAGGCAAGAAGACGAGGGAGCCTATCGTTGGTTGATGCGACATGAGCTTGACAAGTGGACTTTGCATGCGGATGGTGGCAGAAGATGGGGAATTTTGACTACAAATGTGTCAGAGTCTTTCAACGAGTTATTGAAGTCTGCACGTGGATTGCCTGTCACTGCCATGGTGCGGATGTCATTCAAGCATATGGCTGAGAGGTTTGTTGAAAGGGCTAGAGGTGCATCGTCATTTATGGAAAAAAGGGTGTTGAATTTATGCCAATACCAATGAAAAGATTTGATAAATACAGGCGGCGAGCACATTGGCATTCATATTTATAGTATTGCAACGAGCGAAATATTTTTGAAGTTCGCACCGCTATCCATCAAAACTGAGGGAATAATACACATATCGTAAATGAAGCCAATAAGGTTATGCTCTTGTGGGGAATGGTCCATCTACCACATGCCGTGCTCACATGCCATCAAGTGCTTTCAATATACAGGTTTAGGGGCAACCAACTACGTCGATAAAGAATATAGTGTTGCTGCATACTTAAACACCTATAGTGGGCAGTTGCAGCCAGTGGGTGCTGAGCATTATTGGCCGCCGGATAATGCAAGGAAAATAAAAAATTTATATAAAGTTTTGCTATTTATTTTGGTTAAGCACAGATAATAACTAAAATGCGCTAGTTATTTATAGGCAAGACAACACGCATAACGTATTATTTCAGTGCGCTATGCTTCGCGTGTTAAAGATTCTTTCGGGTACAAAATAGCTTTTCCAGAAGATAGCTTTTGCAGGCGAGCAGCCTTTTAGGTCGACAAGACAACACACATAACGTAGTATTTCACCACGCTATGCTTCGCGTGTTAAAGATTCTTTCGGGTACGATACAGCTTTTCCAGAATTTAGCTTTTGCAGGCGAGCAACTTTTCAGGTCGACAAGACAACACACATAACGTAGTATTTCACCACGCTATGCTTCGTGTGTTAAAGATTCTTTCGAGTACAATACATCTTTTTCAGAAGATAGCTTTTGCAGGCGAGCAACTTTTCAGGTCGACAAGACAATTATTTTTTTTAAATAGGTTTATGTTAGATTGTTGTACTGAAGTATTAATGCTAAATATCAATAAGATTTAACAGCAATGGAAACATAATTTTATTTCATACACATTGCAAGATAAACAAGTACATACACTTATTACAACCATATTACGAAAACAAAACACTACGTGTGTTCTTAATAGTTGGGCACATTAGATGAACTTCCACCAGGAGATGGATTACCACCGCCACCCAAACTAGCTGAAAGACATTTACGACGGCCATATCTTGTTTGCGAGCATATGCCACATTTGCGTGCATAAACGGTATCACCAACATCCATTTGGTTCTGTAAACGCGTTCTTTTTTCCACCTGTCGTTGACGTACATAGTCCTTGTTATACACCATTTTAAATAAATGTCTGGACGCAATGACCAACCAAGGTGCTATTGTGGCAAACGTGCGATTTTGAAGGCATGTTGGTCAGATGGAAATGTTGGGCGCAGATACTGGATTTGTCAACAATTGTTTGGACGCAATGGCGGAAATCAATGTATGTTTGAGGAATGGTATGATGAACTCATTAACCAGGAATACTACAAATTATGTTTGCAGTATGTTTGGAATATGAACAATGAATACCAACACCAGATCTATGAAATGCAACAAGAAATTGCGGCAGTGCAGGAGAAACTAAAAGAGGCGGAAGAAGAAAAAAATAGGCTAAATGAGAAATTTAAGTGGTTGGAGCAGAGAATAATAGGCGGTAGTGACTAAACAAACACATGCATGTGTTGAGTGTAGTATTTTATCTTTATGTTTTCCGTGTCATGTATTTTCATTAGTTGTACTGAATTTAAATTATGTTAAGTTGCTATATTTGTGTTTGTGTTATAGTATTAAAATAACGAAGAACCGTAAAAATAAAAACATAATACTCATATAATATAAACAATAAAAAATGTTTTTATTATTTACCGAATGTAATATGTACATTAAATAAAACATATCAATGAGTCCCACATCCTGTATGCTTTAAAGCATCTGCTGGCCTGAGGCGCATCCCATCCCGCCCGGCTACGCTATCAGGATCATCCTCATCACATCGCCTCTTTATCGGAGGATGCGCTGCAGCATGATTGTCAGTAGGGCTGATAGGCTCGGTAGAAGGGGCCGTCGGTCCAGCTGTAACCTACAGAATAATAAAATATTTTAATATATGAAATATATATTAGTAATGTACATGTTAAGTCACATAAATTTAAATTGTCTTACCATGGTCTCGTCAGGATCCTGAATATAATCATCCGTCGCAGCCATGTCAGTATCGCATAAGGTGGCCCCCGTGACGGGCGAGGATGAAACCTAAAATAATATTTAGATATTGATGACTAATCAATGAGATAAAAACAAATATAAATAATAGTAATACAAACAAACTTGTGCATGTGAAAGATCCTCAACATCTCTCGATGATGAGCCATAACTCAGTCGGCACCCACTATCCACATCTCGTGTCGGACAATCATCAGCAACGGTCGATCAACGGTCGATGGGTCAGGAAAATATTGATCCCACTCTTGTCGCATAATGGTCGTGCCCTCGATCAATAATGGAGCTGACGGGGTCACCTGCGAAGTCCCCAGAGTAAGCTGAAAGCTGAATGATGGCATATCTCTAGGAGCATGGTCTGGCTCATGGTGGTCACCCGGCTGATCAACTCCAACATCCTCAACAGATGCCTCAACGTCCCCTTGCTGGGGACCACCTCCTCGCCGACCCCCACGACCTCGTGGGATACCCCTACCTCGTGGGACATCCCTACCTCTCTGGGCACGCCTGCCACATCGACCACGTTCCCGCTCCACTGGTGGCCCACGATGGTACTGCTCTGGCGCTACATACTCAGCCTCGTATCCTAAGCGCTCATCAACTCGGGCTTGCCTCAATGTACGGGAAGTCAGATTGGTAACCTACCGGCCATACTCGTGAAAAGCGGCTGCTCCCTCGCCGGTATGCTGCTGCATCTGTAGTCCCAACTGGTGGAACACATGTAGGCCAATAGCCTGCACAACATGTAAAATATAAATTACAGAATGCTAGATTAACGTTATAAGTAAGTATACCAAATAACATACCAATACCTCGTGCCTCCCAACGTATGGAACTTACCGATCGCCAGCGCGATAAACGGGATTCCCGATGAAAAGTCGGGTAACACTGCGGTACCAGCCCATATACTCATGCTCACCATCCGTAGGGTTAAGTGAAGGGGGTGGCGGAATCAGGTCATGCCGCTGGTCCCAAATATCGATCTGCGCCTCTAGCCATGCCACATATGTCTGGTAAACCCTGGAACGATCATCCCGCTGGTAATGTGTCATATGCCAAGCAGGCGGTGGCGGTACAAGTTGCGGGCAACCAAAATGGCGAAGTACTCTCTTGGTAGCATGATGCTCGACAATATTGCGACACATCAACGGGATGGAAGAGCTCCACATAATTCGGCCGGTCGAGCATTAATCGGGCAAACCAGCTATTAGCTCGTCACTACATGTCCTCCAAATGAACTATTAAGTAAAAACAGGAAACGTGAGTATACGCAACACATATAAAGCAATGCCAAGTAAGCTTAGGTATACATTTACCTGTGCGCCCTCCAGCAAATCCAACAAATCCCTGCAATAGGGGAGATTATGTCGAGCCTTGTACTCCCATCCATATCCCCGCCAATCAATCCACCTCCTAGATAAAGGGAGAAACAAAGGTAGTGCATCCGGAGCTAAGGGTGGTAGAGGTGGCTGTAACTGCAGGAACCGCTCCTAGGCCCAAACCTAATATACAACGTGGACGTAAAATTTAAGGTATAGTTTTACTAGGTATGTTATAGTGAAGAGAGTATTCGACTATGTTTTCACCTACAACAGCGAAAACAATCCTGCAACGTCTCGCTGGGTGCCCATGCTCGCTCGACACATATGTCTGTACAAGTAACCGAGAATAGCAACACCCCTAACTGTAATGATGTAAATCATCTAGCCGCTCAAGATGATGAAGAAATCTCAAGCTAACTAGGTTTTCCGAAGTGTTCGGGAACAAAACCCCTCCAAACATAAGCAGCAACAACAACCTCGTGTACCGGTGAATATGAAGCTCCGGTGTATCATCTGTGATGTCAGCGTGCATCGCCTCCAAATGCTGCCGAATGGGCGTCAACTGCAGACGACTAGCCCCAATCAATGCAATCTCATCCGGTGGCTGGAAACCGGTGAACCGCTGCAGCATCTCCAGGTACTGCAAAACCGTATACTATTTGATGGCATTCGGCAAAGCAACCGGGTGTCCATCAACGGGCAGCCCATACAAGACATCCGCGTCCTGAAGCGTGATATTGGCCTCGCCAATGGACAAATGGAATGTGTGCGTCTCCAGTCGCCATCGCTTTATCAGGGTCGTGATTAACGACCAATCCAGCTGCAGCCGACCGATCTCCACAATCCTATAAAAATCCGTATCCTGGAGGAGTCTGACTATACGGGGATGGAGAGGGTGAGCCCTAAGAAAGTCTCACATATTGTCTACTCTCCTGGCGCGGGACGTCTGGGACAGTAACTGTCCCTCCCATATGTAGGACGACCTATGCTCGCCCTGTAGCAACAGAAGCTCTAGCGTGGGAGGTCCGAGATGCAAAGGCGGAACCTTCATGTCGACTACTGTATATTGAACAATATTAAATATATTATTTTACTTTAATATGTTAATTTTATTATTTTACACGTTAGTTTTATTATTTTATATGTTTGTTTGTTACTCACCTATTTTTGACTATAATAAAATTAAATAATTAATTTTCATAATTATACAAGATTTAATTATTAAATATTCACATATAGGTTCTGGGCTCGATATTTGAGGCCCAGTAGCACCAATGTATCATGAATTCTTGTGTTCATGATGAAAAAAGTTTACCGATTTATCACTCAATAGCTCTGTTATTTTAAATATTAGTTTATTATTTATATGTTAGTTTAATATTATATATGTTACTTTTATTAATTTATATGTTAGTTTTATTATTTTATATGTTAGTTTTATTATTATATATTTTTGTTTATGACTCACTTATTTTTTACTATAATAAAATTAAATAATTAGTTTTCATAACTATACAGGATTTAATTATTAAATATTCATATAACAATACTTAGTCCGGGAAATATTGTTGTTTTCTCATGTTAATTTCTTTTGATCGTTGACTAGAATTGGACAAAGTTTGTGATTGAACTATCAGCTTTTTTGACGTATTTTTGGGTATAATAGATACTTAAATGATTAATTTCAATAACTACAAGGATACTACGCTACAAGGCACTACATTTTACTACGCTAAAGGGCACTATATTACAAATATGAGTACTATATTATACCATAAGATATCACTACAGGGAACTAAACTAATAATTTATCTATTTTACTAGTCTTTTAGCAAATAAATAATCTAAAGCGGATAACAGCAACCGCGGGGGAGGGGGGGGGAGGGGGAGTTTCTGGTTTGGTGAGGAAGGGAAGGAGATAGAATTTTATGTGGGTATAACACCTTTTATTAAGATGCTATACTATAGCATCTTAATAAAAGGCGTTATAACTTTCCCGCTCTTTTCAGGTTCAACTATAACGCCTTTTAAAAGGGCGCTATAACGTCCGTTAAGGTATATATATTTTGATCACTACATTTATTTTTCACACATTTTAGTTCTTTGAATCCAAAAGAACGACATTTTGATTCCGGAATCTTGACATCCCTATCCAAACTAATACTACTTATTAATGGGCAACTAATGAAGTTTGAAAATTGAAAAGCAGGAAATGAACCATATTGTTAGGGTTCTTCTTACAAACTTCATAGCCATAGGTTGGCGGAACGAGAATTCATATTAAGGGTATTCAAAATATAAATAAGTAACTATAATTTAAGAGGACTCACATATAAAATATATAAATATTTTTTTATCTATTTATACAGTATAATTTTTAAGCGAATGGATCTTAATTTTTATGTTGCTCGAACTCTAAAAAAATGTTATTGAACTCAAATGAGATCCTCCAAAATTTTAGACCCTGTTTGTCCAAATTGTTTTTTCTTTTGTTCGATTTGTTTTTTTCAAAAATTTGTTTGTCCATGAAATTTTGTATGTTTTTGAAATTTTTTCGACAATGAGTTTTTCAAAAACCAAAAAGTGTTTTCAAAATTTTCAGAAAAAATTAAGAAAACTGTAATATTTTTTCAAGTATAATGCATGTCCCAACATAATTTCAAATTTTAAATATCATTTTTTAACTTAATTACAAATACTACTTTTTAAAAAAAAAATTATACTAATTTTTATGTCCAAATGCCTACTTAATATTTTTGAAACTCCAACACGAATTCAGCGATATTTTTTAAAAGTACGCACAGCATAAGTCTATTCCCTTTTAAACCAAAAAAAAAAAACATCTATTCCCTTGAACAAAAATGGCTCCGCTTGGTCATATGTTGAGGTTCGTCCATATGTCACACAAGGACGAGCGCAGGACAATTTCATTAATGCACCTTCCAGAAAATGCTAACTAGTTGTAGTTGCTGTCCCTCTGAATAAATCAAGGCATGTCAACTTTCTAATTTAATGTTTTACGAGGACGTGGCTCTTTCAGCTAACAAGTGCAAATGAATTCAATTCTGCACCATTATTAATTCATCTTTTGGGACAACATTTTGATTTTTGAATACATCTGTGCATATGTACCCACAAAAATAAAAGGATATGTGTGCATGTAATTTATTAATTTCTCATTTTCAAAATGAATGAAGGATTACAGTACCAGCAACAATGTTATTAAGTGAATTCGATTAATATAGCACTATTTTCTGGAATATAAATATATGAATTTAGTAAATAAACAAGAATATTTTAAACCATAGTTTTCTATTTTATAGTTAGAAATGCTTAGAGATTCGAAAAAATATTCAGGAAAAGAAAAACCTATTTAGTTCTCCAATTAGAAATAATATCATGTAAAATAATATACTTTTTCTTCCATTTTATGTGTCATATTTGTTTTTAGTCTCTTTCAGGAAAACAAAATTCATACTTTCTTATTCAGAAACAATTCAACTTTAAATTTCTTACTGTATCCTTAGTGAGATGACTTATAACCAAACAAATATGTATGAACTTTACAGTACAAGTTTCAACACTCTTATTTTTTTAGAACTTCGTGTCCAATCAAACACCACCAATTTGGGGTCGAAATAACAAGGTGTCACAACCCGAAATCTCAACAACGGGGCCTGATAGCGCCTAACATCTACTTGCTAGGCAAGCCAACGTTAGCTAAAGAATTAACTAATTTTAACAATTTAAAAGCAGAATAATAATAATAATAATAATAATAATAATAATTAACGACTGATGTACTTTGAAATACATGTAATAAATCCATAAGTAATCCCAGAAATCCCAAAAATCCGGAGTCACAAGTACATGAGCGACTGGAATACTACAAATATAATCTGAAATGAAATACAACTGTTCGAAACAAGATAAACAGTAAAACAAGATAGAAGGTGACTTCAAGGACTGCGAACGAGCGTGCAACTCTACCTCAAGTCTCGTGGATAAATCTGATCCGAGCAAACTTATCTATGCGCCGCTAGGACCCAAAGCGAGATCTGCACAAGAAGTGCAGAAGTACAGTATGGGTATAACTCACCCCATGTACTCCGTAAGTGTCGAGTCTAACCTCAACGTAGTAGTGATGAGGCTATGACAAGACACTCATAATAAACATGTACGGATAAAAAATAAATGACAACAAAAGTATAGAGAAAATGGATAAACTCATAAGAAAGGACTCGAAGGTCAACTAACAGAGGCCTCCAGAATAACAACATTTCATAACCTCATATCACAGTAGAGAAATAGACCACCACAGCTACAAACCGTTACAACACATCATGCCCCGTTGCGGCGTGCAAGGCATGTAACGAGATATAACATGGAACAAATGGTTATATAAATTAAATAGCCCAACCCGCATGCTTTAACCCGTGACAATGCATATACACTCGTCACCTTGTATATATTCCATCTCCCTCCCTCCCCCAACACACACAATTCACGTAGCAAATAGACCAATCAAGTCCTAATTCCATCAAGTCAAAGTTAAAACGATACTTACCTTGTTCCGCAACTAAATCAATAATCAACCATGGAATTTCCTTTCGAACAAGCCCCCAAACCAACCGAATCTAGCCAATTATCATTCAAACAATTCAAAATAAGCTTTAGAAACTATCCATGAATGAAAAAGGTTCAATTTTGATCATTTTTGAAAAAGTCAACTCGGACCCACGTGGTCGAAATTCGAACCAAATTATGATTACTCATTCACCCCCGAGCCCCAATATATGATTTGTTTTGAAATCTGACCTCAATTCGAAGTCTGAATCTCAATTTTATAAAATTCTTAAATTCTACCCAAAATCCCTAATTTCTATCTTGAAATTCAAATGCGATCAGTGCCTTAGCCTAAGAAATATCGCAAATGTGAAAAATCCTTTACATTTTGAAGGCCCCTCCCTCCGTATATGCGAACTAAGCTTTGCTTTGGGAAGCTGCTCCCAAGCTGTTAGAGTCGCAAATGCGAGACTCCAGTCGCAATTGCGATTTTCAGCCTTCGCAAATGCGACTCCTTCTTCACAAATGGGAATTTCCCCAATCTCATCCCCCTTTGTAAATACGATCCTTTGACTGCAAAAGCGTTCCTCGCAAATGCGAGCCATACCTTGCAAATGCAATATCTACAGGCTACACCATCAACAAACTTCACCAGCTATTCCGAATCAGTCCGCAATGCATTCGAAACTCACCCGAGCCCCTCGGGCTCCAAACCGAACATGCACTCAAGGTAATAACATCCTACAAACTTGATCTCTACCTCACATCATCAAAATAATATCAAATAATAAGAATCGATAATCAAAACTCTAAATTTTCACTTAAAACTCAATTTTCACAATCTTTCACATAATGTGACGAAACGCGCTCGGTTACTTGGGACCCCCAACCAAACATGCGTACAAGTCCGAAAATATCATATAAACCTACCGAAATCGTCAAAATACCAAATCGAGGTCGTTTACTAAGAACGTTGACCATGGTCAACCCAAACCTTATTTAAAGTAAAAATTACATTTTCTTCAAAATTTCACGTAAAAGCTTTCTGATAAGCGACACGAACCATGCACGCAAGTCAATTAATATCAAATTAATCTATGAGAGGTCTAGGAACACAAAAATAAAGGCTAGTACTCAAAACGACCTATCGAGTTGTTACATTCGCCACCTCTAACATAAACATTCATCCTCGAATAGACATAGAAAAGTACCTGGACTGGTAAAAAGGTATGGGTATCTACTCCGTATATCGGACTCGGATTCCCACGTAGCTTTCTCAATTGACTGACCTCTCCATTTCACTTTCATAGAAGGAAAACTCTTGGATCTCAACTTTCGAACCTGACGGTCTAGAATATCCACTGGCTAGTTCTCATAGGTCAAATGCTCATCAAGTTGCACCGTACTGAAGTCTAATACATATGACCTGTCCTCATGGTACTTCCGAATCATGGAAACATGAAATATCCGATGCACCCCTACTAGGCTAGGAGGCAATGCAAGCCTTTAAGCAACCTCCCCAATTCTCTCCAAGATCTCAAACGGGCCAATAAACCTCGGGCTCAGCTTGCCCTTCTTCCCAAGCCGCATAACGCCCTTCATAGGCAATACTCGGAGAAGAACCTTCTCTCCCACCATGTAAGACACATCTCGAACCTTCCGGTCCGCATAACTCTTTTGCCTGGACCGAGCAGTACGAAGTCGCTCTTGAATCACCTTAACCTTTTCCAAAGTAAAGGACCAAATTAGTGCCTGACAATCTAGCCTCACCGGACTCAAACCACCCAACCGGAGAATGACGACGTCGCCTCCTATATGAGGCCTCATACGATGCCATTTGGATGCTTGACTGATAGCTGTTGTTATAGACGAACTCCGCTAGAGGTAAAAATTGGTCACACTAACCCCCGAAATCCATAGAGCATGCTCGCAACTAGGGGTGTTCATGGTTCGGTTTGGGTCGGTTTTTCCCTAAAAAGAAACCAAACCAAGTAAGTCGATTTTTCAAATATTGGAACCAAACCAAACCAATTAAGTCAGTTTTTTGTCGATTCGGGTTTTGTCGGTTTTTGTGCTTGCTGCCTGGCCGAGGCGGGCATGCACGGGGGACGCTGGCATGCGGCGTGGGCATTGGGGGCATGCGCTATCAAACTATTTGATCTTTGAGAAATCTATCATTTACCAAGATATGTTGATGATAATTGACTCAAATAGTAATGAATAATTTATGTACTCAATTATAAATTGATTATTTTTAACATGAAATAAATTATTGTACTTAGCAAAAGAAAACTATCAATCAAACTAGAAGGCAAAGAATTAGATTATTATAATAGCAAAGAACTAGACTAAAAATACAAATGACTAATATGTACCATAAAATTTCAGAAACTTTATATAAAAATATACATATATATAGGTGTAATAATAAATTTAAATAGCTACTTTTATAGTCGGTTTTGTTCGGTTTATTTTCATTTTTGTTTTATTAAAACCAAAAGCAAACCAAATTTGATCGGTTTTTAAAATTTAAAACCAAAACAAACCTAAAAAGTATCAATGTTTTAGTCGGTTTGGTTCGGTTTTTCGGATTTTTATGAACACCCCTACTCGCAACATGTTCTCCAAAATCTGAATTGTGCGCTTGGACTGTCCGTTCATCTGAGGATGAAACGCGATACTCATCTCGACTCACATGCCGAACTCACGTTGCATGGCTCTCTAAAAATGCAAAGTGAACTGCGTGCTCCGGTCATAAATGATAGAAATAGGAACACCGTGCAGGCGAATAATCTACCGGATATAAATCTGAGCCAACCACTTTGAAGAATAGGAAGTTATCACCGGAATAAAGTGTGCGGACTTAATCAACCATTTCACAATAACCCAGACTGCCTCATACTTCACCCGGTTTCTGATGCTCGTACTTCACCTGTTGACAATTCAAACATCGAGAGACATGACTTACAATATCTTTCTTCATTCTCCACCACCAATAGTGTTATTTCAAGTCACGGTACATTTTCGTGACACATGGGTGAATGAAATAGCGCGAACTGTGAGCCTCCTCAAGGATCAACTCTCTCAACTCGTCAATATTTGGAATACAAATTCGGCCCTGAAGCCGCATAACACCGTCATCTCCAATCACAACCTCCTTAGCACCACCCCGCTGCACCGAGGATTATCAAACTAGTGAGTCTTGATGCGCTCCAATAATGATGACTGTGCTACAACACAAGCAAGAACCCTAATAGGCTCCGAAACATCCAACCTCCCAAACCGATTGGCCAAATCCTGAATATCCATGGCTAGTGGCCTCTCCACTGCCAACATATATTCCCAACTGCCCATGCTCTTAGCCTTCCTACTCAATGTATCGGCCATTACATTGGCCTTTCCCGAATGGTATAATATGGTGATATCATAGTCTTTCAAAAACTCTAACCATATCTGCAGCCGCAAATTAAGGTCCTTCTGCTTGAATAGGTGTTAGAGACTCCGATGGTTAGTATAGACCTCACATGGGGCACCGTGCAGATAGTGCCTCCAAATCTTCAGCGTGTGAACAATAGTTTCCAATCTAATTCATGAACATGGTAATTTTTCTCATGAATCTTCAACTGTTAAGATGCGTAGACAATCATCTTACCATCCAGCATCAATACCGCACTAAGCCCAATACGCGATGCTTCACAATACACAGTGTAAGATCCCAAACCTATAAGCAACACCAACAGTGGGGCCGTAGTCAATGCAGTCTTGAGATTATGAAAGCTCACCTCACACTCATTGGACCATATGAAAATAGCACCCTTCTAGGCCAAGCTGGTCAATGGGCTAAGATAGATGAAAACTCCTTCACAAATCGACGATAATAACATGCCAAATCCAAGAAGCTTCGAATCTCTGTAGCTGAAGTAGGTTTAGGACAGTTTTTAACTGCCTCAATTTTCTTGGGATCCACCTTAATGCCCTCGGAAGATACATCACAGCCTATAAAGGTAACCGAGTCTAACAAGAACTCGCACTTTGAAATCTTGACATATAACTGATGATCCATCAGAGTCTGAAGAACGATCTGTTGGTGCTGCTCATGCTCCTCTCAAATGCGGGAGTAAACCAAAATATCATCAATAAAGACGATCACACAGTAATCGAGATATGGCTAGTACACCCGGTTCATCAAATCCATAAAGGTTGATGGGGCATTAGTCAAGCCAAATGACATCACCAGTTACTCGTTGTGACCATACCAAGTCCAAAAAGTTGTCTTAGGGACATCCGATGCCCTAATATTCACCTGATGGTAGCCCGACCTTAAATCAATCTTGTAAAACACTTTTGCACCTGAAACTAGTCAAATAAGTCATAAATCCTCGGCAACAAATACTTGTTCTTGATAGTCATCTTGTTCAACTGCCGACAGTCTATGCACATCCTCATCGATCCATTTTTCTTCTTCACAAATAATACCGGTGCACCCCAAGGCGAGACACTAGGTCTAATAAATCCCTTGTCAATCAAATCTTTCAACTTCTTCTTCAATTCTTTCAACTCAACTAGAGACATACGGTATGGCATAAGAAAAATGGACTGAGTGCTCGGAACCAAGTCAATGCAAAAGTTGATATCTCTGTTGGGTGGAATACCCGACAAGTCTATAGGAAACACCTCTAGGAACTCATGCACAAACTAAACCGAATCCATGGAAGGAACCTCCGCACTAGAATCATGGATATAGGCCAAATACGCCAAACACTCATTCTCGACCATACGCCAAGCCTTCACATATGAAATGACCCTGCTAGTGGAGTGACCAGGGGTCCTTTTCCACTCCAATTAAGGCAACCCCAACATGGCTAATGTCACAGTATTTGCGTCATAATCCGAGATAGGGTGATATGGTGACAACCAATCCATGCCCGCAATCACATCATAATTTACCATATCAAGTTGCAGAAGGTTGACTCTACTCTCATAGCTCCCAATAATGAACAAACAAGAACAATAGACACGATCCACCATAATAGAATCCCAACCTGCGTAGATACATAAAAATAGCACTCAAAGAACCACAAGACATATTCAGATATGAAGCAAAATAGGATGACACATACGAATAAGTGGAATCCAGATCAAATAAAACTGATGCAACTCTATGGCAAACCAGAACCATACCTATGACGACCACATCAGATGACTCTACCTTAGGTCTAACTGGGAATTCATAGCAATGGGGATGAGCCCCACCAATCTGACATCCGTCTCTCGAACGGCCTCTCACTCACTGGCCTCGACCTCCAGCTGTTTGACCTCCACCGCTGGCGACCTGACCCCCGCCTCTAGCTGGCTGAGTGGGCGGTGGAGCAACCGGTGTTGAAATCATAGCATGAATACCCTGTTGTGGTCTGCTACTCCGCAAAGTAGGACAGTACCTACTAATATGACCTGCATCGCCACACTCAAAGCAACCCCACGTCTGGCATAACTGTTAAGTCAAAGACGCTCCCTGATGACTCGAATGACCATTGTAGTAAGTCTGTAGCGGTGGTTTGCTAATAGGAGCTGAAGGTGTACTGAATACTGGCTGCTCTGAACGAGACTCTTACCCGCCGTAACCACCTGAAGGACTAGGATACACTTGAAGTGCTGACTGAATGGGCCTGGTAGGATTGCATCTACCAAATAAACCTTTACCTCCAAACGAGGCACCACTAAAACCACCAAAATGTCGAGGCCTTTTTATGATGCTGCCTCTCTACCTGACTGTGAATCCTCTCGATCCACCTAGCTATCTCCACAACCCGAGTGAAAGTATATCATCCTCAGTCTCCCTGTCCATCTTTAGCCTGGTGCCATAAGTGAGGCCATCTATAAATCTTTGCACCATTTTCCTCTTAGCAAGGATCAAGATAGCTCCATGGCATGATATATCAACAAATCTGGTCTCATACTGGGTAACAGTCATGATACCATGCTGTAGGTACTTAAACTGGGTGCGTAGATCCTCTCTCTAACTGAAAGGAATGAAATTCTCCAAGAACTAATGTGAGAACTAAGCCCAAGTGAGAAGAGGTGAACCTACTGGTCTACCCCGAACATACTCCTGCCACCACCTCTTGGCGGAGCCATGTATCTGAAATACTACGAAGTCAACTCCATTGGACTCCACTATACCCATGTTGCGCAATACCTCATAAAAACGTTCCAAGAAATCCTAGGGGTCTTCAGAAGGTGTACCACCAAAACGAATAGGAAACAACTTAAAGAACCTGTCCAATATCTTCAGTCCCTCAGACGACATCGCAGGTCCCTCCCTGGACTGTGTAGTATAATAGGCTTAACTGCTCTAACTGGTGGAACTACCGGAGTCTGATATTCGTGAGTCATCTGCTCTAGAGTGTGAGTAGCGGGACTCTGGTCTCCTCCCCTAGCCTGAGAGACGACTTGTGCCATAGGGAACACCCCGACCTTTGCCATACTCTCTATAAGGCCAACCAAGCATACTATGGAATCCTGAAGTACTGGCGTAGCAATGAACCCCTATGGGACCTGAGCTGGTCCAACTGGCACGATCTGAACGAGGACCTCCTCATCCTGCATGATTTGAGGCTATACAATAGGTGCTGCTGTGCGTGCTCTAGGTTGAGCTCAGGCTCTACCTCTACCTCAGCCCCGACCCCTACCCCTGGTAGTGGCTGTAACCTGGGGCTCCGTCTCCTAATCAACTGTGATGACCCAAAATATTATTTTTAAATTTAATAAAATAATTCTATGTTCTAAGACCTCGAAAAGTACTATTTATCATTCCTCGACTTGCGTGCACAGTCCGTAAAATTTCTGGAAAGTTTTATGTAAAAAATAGATTAAAATATGAATTAGAGTTTTAAAACTCAACTGAGTTGACTTTGGTCAACATTTTGAGCAAACGGACTCGGATCAATGTTTTGACAGTTTCGGGAGGTTCGTATTGTGAATTGGGACTTGGGCGTATGCCCGGAATCAAATTCCGAGGTCTCTAGCCCGAGATATGGAATTTTGATGAAAAATTAAAAGTTTAAGTTTAAATAGTGACCGGATGTCGAATTATGTGCAAACGACCCCGTAATAGAATTTTTATGATTCCAACAGCTCCGTATGGTGATTTTGGACTTAGGAGCGTGGTCGGAATTTTATTTGAAAGTCCGTAGTAGAGTTAGGCTTGAAATGCCGAAAGTTAAATTTTTGGTGTTGTTGGATGTGATTTGAAGGCTCGACTAAGTTCGTATGATGTTTTAGGACTTGTTGATACATTTGGTTGAGGTCCCGGGGGACTCGGGTGAGTTTTGGATGGTTAACACATCAAATTTGGACTTAGAAGAAATAGCTGAAGTTTCTTCCCTCTGCTGCATTCGCACCTGCGGAAATTCTATCGCAGGTGCGAGCTCGCAGAAGCAAGCCTGGCAAGCGCAGATGCGCAAATGGACTATGGGGCAATGGTCGTAGATGCGAGGGAAATTTCGCACCTGCGTGAGTGCAGATGCAGAGGGGCTTGCGCAGAAGCGGCCTGCGCAGGAGCCCAAACAGGCGCGTAAATGCGGGAAAAGGCGCAGATGCGTGACTTTTACCGCACATGCGGTTGGCGCAGAAGCGGCCAAGTTGCCGCAGATGCGAAAATTCCTGGACAGTACAAAAACGGAGGGGTTCCGAGCTTTTGCCATGTTTTGGTCATTTCAAGCTCGGTTTGGGCGATTTTGAGCAAGGTTTTCACGGGAAAACTTGAGTTAAGTCCCTTGTGATCATTTCTACTCCATAATATTGAATTATCATCAAATAATCCGACTAGATTACATGTTTTTGAGGTGTAAATCGGGGGTTGGAACTTAGGGATTTGAAAATAAGATTTGAATCTTTGAGGGTCGAGTTGGGGTCGGATTTTGATAAAATTGATATGGTTAGACTCGTGGTTGAATGGGCTTTCGGATTTTTTAACTTTTGTCGAGTTCCGAGACGTGGGCCCCACGGGCCATATTTGAGTTAATTTCGAATTTTTATTAAAAAATATAGTATTTTCTTACAGAATTAATTCTATAATTTTTGTTGACTGTATCGAATTAATTATGACTAGATACGAGTCGACCGGAATCGGAAAATTGAGAAAAAAGCATACTACTTGATTAAATTGGAGCAAGTCGAGGTAAGTGATTTGTCTAACCTTGTGTGGGAAAAATTTCCCCTAGGATTGGTATTAATTGTAATGTGATAAAAGTCGTGTACATGAGGTGACGAGTGTGTACATGGACTAAATGTGAAGGATTATGTTTTTAAATTGTGAAGATCACTGTTGCATATTAATTAATTTATTAAATCTTGTTATATTCTCCATCATTGATTTGATTTGTATACTTTAAATTTGCTTGACCTTTTCCTGCTAATTATTTTACCTGTTTGGTTGAAACTTGGTTTCTTTTATTCTGTACATTATTTGCAATTGATTTTCTTTAAATTAAATATTATTAATATGGAGTATTTGACATTTTAAATTTGGTATTGAAGCAACGTATTAAAGATTTTTAAATAATATTTTTGCTAAATTATTTATTCCTGAATAGTTTTGTAAGATTTTTGTACTCATTGTGTTGGAGCCGTGGACTCTTTATTGTGGAAAACTATTATTGATGATTTATGTTGGCATGAGCCGTGAGCTCTTTATTGTGGAAAATATCGTTGATTTATTTTGGCTAATTGAAATATTTGGGAACTTAAGGTGCATATTGTGATATTGATACGCATGCGGTGGTATAAGGTCTAGGTATTGAAATGCATGCGGTGAGATAAGGGTGGCTTGATACGCGTGGCTAGTAGGGGGAATTACTAGAACTCATGCGGTGTGATAAGGATGGCTAAAACGCGGGATGTTATTTTGGGAAAAATATTTTCTTTAAAATAAATTGTGAAGGCTCCCGCGGTAAGATAAGAAAATGAGATATTGTGAATTTATTTATGATTTGGGACTACGAGGCGGTACCTCGGTAATGCCCTTGTTGATATTGATTTATGGCCATAGTTTCATTCCATTAATTGTTGTGATTTTTATA